>NC_090439.1:1189741545-1190072702 GCF_031143425.1 Pleurodeles waltl
CGATCACCCACGAGTCTCAGGGCCCATAAAAGTTTGTATGTGACAAAAAGTTGTTAGAATGAAAACAAAAACAGGATGGTGGAGGGCGGATAATGGGAATGAAAATCACTATGGAGATCCACTTTGCCTAAAAGCCTGGGGTTTAGCAACGGGATGGTCGATGCTTCTATTCATCTCATGGGGTCCTTTTTCGTGAAAACAAGTGTATTCTAAGTAGGACAGTGTTAAGTCAGTCACCTTACTTCTCCCGAAACACCTACATCATTTAATAGTTTCACTTCTAGACAGACAGAAGACCTCATTCATTTGTTGTTCTTTATGGGAGAGAATGAGTGTGGGACTGAGCTGCCTACTTCGGAGCCAGGGGAAGCTGGTTCGAGCCTCAGGGTGGTCTCAACATCCTGAAGTTCTGGGCAAATCCTTAATCTCCCAGTGCCCACAAGTGAGCGCCTTGAGGCCCTCACTGGTGATTTGCTGCGCTTTACACATCCTGGATTTCAGTTTTGTACATGGGCTGTTTCTGATGGTCCTCCACTGATCTTCCCAGATGCTTCATACAATGTTAGGTGCACTGAGTATATGAGTGGCATATATTCAGTTGCTAGAAATGAGTTCTCTGCCACATTCAGACACTCACGTGACCTGATGCCACTCTAAGCGCTTCGTTGACAGCCAAGTTGGTAAAGTGCATAGACCCCGCTCGGCGCTTTGGAAGGGGTCATGGAAAGGCAGGGAGTTTCTTCTGAGAGGGACCCTCCAAAGTCACGATTAGCCACTACTTAGAATTCAGTCGTAGTTGAACCCAGCGATGGGGGATCTCATTCACCCTCCTCCTATCGCGGCTCTTACTAGCCCGTGGACTTTGTGCCTGGCCCTGCTCGCTCTTCCTGCAACAGTTGATGTTAACCTTCATTTGTGTCTTAATGTGTTCGTGTCCTGGTAGGAGCCTGTAAACAAGGGGAGTAATCCTTAAAAAAAGAATTGCTTCAACCAGGCGAGCCTTGTATCGAAAACTGTGTATAGCGCTCTTATGTGAGAAACGGTGTCTTCATAGCACAAGCTGACACGTCCAGAGTCACAGACACATATAAGCATGTGAACGTATGCAGGTCACAGACACAAATACACACCGTGATAAAAAGGCTTTCACGTTTGCTTTGCGCTAGAGCAGCTGTGAGGCTCTGTCGGTTCCTGATGCATATAGTTGGTGGGTCCGTCACGCACATGCGGTGAGGGGGATACTCAGATTGGCTGCTCCCTCTCCCCTATAGACCCTACATACCGTATCATTTCTTCTTGGTTTCTGAAAACAATCCGCCTCATTAGTTAAAATATTTCAATTAGGCTCGAATGCATGTTTTATTGTTTTTATATCTTTTTGAGTAAGGAGATCAACTTTGGTCATTAATCCCCGGTGTTCCACTGATGGCACATGAGTGATGAATGGAGGAAATCTGCAAGAGAGCCGGGCTTTTTACAAGTTCACGGAATGCCTGCAGCGCATCGAGGCAAGAACTAAACCCCGGGAGGCCAGGCGGGGCCAGGCGAATGTACCGCACGCTGATCATGTATCTTACCTATGGAATGGAGATCAGTCCTTGCATGGGTCACTCTGCGGGCCTGCTATGAGCTCTGTACTTCATTCATCCCTTAGTAAGGGCACCCAGCACAGGCTATACATTACCAGTGACATCAGAGATTAACACACCGCGGGAGCGTATAAACCAAGGATTCCCCAAACGCTGTGTTCTGTAGCTCCGGTCATAAATTGCATTTTTTTTTTTTTTTGCTTCTAGCAACCTCTGCAAACTGCTTTGCAACTCCTGTGGTTTCACCAACATGACTAATAGAGAAACACTAAGGCCCATATTTATACTTTTTGACGCTAAACTGCGCTAACGCAGTTTAGCGTCAAAAAGTTTTGCGCCGTCTAACGCCATTCTGAAGCGCCATGCGGGCGCCGTATTTATGGAATGGCGTTAGACGGCGCAATCAGACCGGCGCTGCCTGGTTTGCGTGGGAAAAAACCACGTAGACCAGACAGCGCCGGCGTAGGGGGAAAATGGCGCATGGGCGTCTTAAAATGGGGCAAGTCAGGTTACGTCGAAAAAATCGTCTTAACCCGACTTGCGCCATTTATTTTCGACGCCCATCCCCCATCAACATGACTCCTATCATTGTAAAGATAGGAGTCATGCCCCCTTGCCCAATGGCCATGCCCAGGGGACTTCTGTCCCCTGGGCATGGTCATTGGGCATAGTGGCATGTAGGGGGGCACAAATCAGGCCCCCCTATGCCACCAAAAAAATATATAAAAAAAAAAAAATTATACTTACCTGAACTTACCTGAATGTCCCTGGGGTGGGTCCCTCCATCCTTGGGGGTCCTCCTGGGGTGGGCAAGGGTGGCAGGGGGGGTCCCTGGGGGCATGGGAGGGCACCTGTGGGCTCATTTTGAGCCCACAGGCCCCTTAACGCCTGCCCTGAGCAGGCGTTAAAAAGTGGCGCAAATGCGCCGTTTTTAGCCACGCCAACTCCCGGGCGTCTCTTTTGCCCGGGAGTATAAATACCACGTAAAGGCCTGGGAGTCATTTTTTAGACGGGAACGCCTCCCTTGCATATCATTAACGCAAGGAAGGGGTTCACGCTAAAAAATGACGCACATTCCGGGAACTTTGGCGCTATTCGCCTCTAACGCCATAGTATAAATATGGCGTTAGTTGGCGTTAGTTTTGCGTCGAAATTGCGTCAAAAAAAACGACGCAATTTCGGCGCAAACGGAGTATAAATATGGCCCTACATTTCGGAAACTTAACCACCATTTTGATTGTGATTAGAATGCCAATACGCGGTGTTGGAGGCCAACATCTGTAGGTGTCCAATAAAGAAGAACTGTTTTTAAATTAACATAATGCATCAGATGGGGCAGGCTTCCCTCCCAAAAAGTGACAGCACCTCCATCTCAGTAATACAGCATTGTCAGCTGGACTGACCTGCAGGCGGAATCCTAGCGCGCCCTGGTGGAGCTGTGGTGCGGAATCCTGGCGCGCGCTGGTGGAGCTGTGGTGCGGAATCCTGTCGCGCCCTGGTGGAGCTGTGGTGCGGAATCCTGGCGCACCCTGGTGGAGCTGTGGTGCGGAATCCTGTCGCGCCCTGGTGGAGCTGTGGTGCGGAACCCTGGCACGCCCTGGTGGAGCTGTGGTGCGGAACCCTGGCGCGTGCCCTGGTGGAGCTGTGGTACGGAATCCTGGCGCGCCCTGGTGGAGCTGTGGTGCGGAATCCTGGCGCACCCTAGTGGAGCTGTGGTGCGGAATCCTGTCGCGCCCTGGTGGAGCTGTGGTGCGGAACCCTGGCGCGCCCTGGTGGAGCTGTGGTGCGGAACCCTGGAGCGCCCTGGTGGAGCTGTGGTGCGGAATCCTGGCGCACCCTGGTGGAGCTGTGGTGCGGAACCCTGGCGCGCCCTGGTGGAGCTGTGGTGCGGAACCCTGGCGCGCCCTGGTGGAGCTGTGGTGCGGAACCCTGGCGCGCCCTGGTGGAGCTGTGGTACGGAATCCTGGCGCGCCCTGGTGGAGCTGTGGTGCTGGGAAGCGGCCCCCGCTTGTAGAATTGTCCACCCAGCTGGGTGGTTTGTTTTGCTGTCAGTGCCACCCTAGTCTCTTCTCTTTAACCCACCCTACGATGTCATATAATGCTGATGGTTCACTCAGGGACGTCCCGTAGGGGTCGCAGCTCAGCCCCCCGGCATCCTTCTTGGTGCTCTTGGGCACGTCCTTGCCACCCTGGCTAAGAGGCCACAGAGAAGCCCAAGGAATATAAGATAACCACGTCTCCCTGCTGTGGTTTTCATACACAGTCTAATGACGCCTGCGCCACGCCATGGGGGTGGCTATGTCACTGTGAGAAAGTAGCCTCTTCCTAGCCTTGTTACCCCCACTTTTGGACTGTCTGTGAGTGTATGTCATGGTGTTTTTCACTGTTTTCACTGTCTCACTGGGATCCTGCTAGCCAGGGCCCAGTGCTCATAGTGAAAACCCTATGTTTTCAGCATGTTTGTTATGTGTCACTGGGACCCTGCTGGTCAGGACCCCAGTGCTCATAAGTGTGCATGTATGTGTTCCCTGTGTGATGCCTAACTGTCTCATTGAGGCTCTGCTAACCAGAACCTCAGTGGTTATGCTCTCTCTGTACAAATTGTCACTAACAGGCTAGTGACCAATTTCACCAATTCACATTGGCATACTGGAACACCCTTATAATTCCCTAGTATATGGTACTGAGGTACCCAGGGTATTGGGGTTTCAGGAGATCCCTATGGGCTGCAGCATTTCTTTTGCCACCCATAGGGAGCTCTGACAATTCTTACACAGGCCTGCCACTGCAGCCTGAGTGAAATAACGTCCACGTTATTTCACAGCCATTTACCACTGCACTTAAGTAACTTATAAGTCACCTATATGTCTAACCTTTACCTGGTAAAGGTTAGGTGCAAAGTTACTTAGTGTGTGGGCACCCTGGCACTAGCCAAGGTGCCCCCACACTGTTCAGGGCAAATTCCCTGGACTTTGTGAGTGCAGGGACACCATTACACGCGTGCACTACACAGAGGTCACTACCTATGTGTAGCTTCACAATGGTAACTCCGAATATGGCCATGTAACATGTCTAAGATCATGGAATTGCCCCCTGTTTGCCATCCTGGCATTGTTGGCACAATCCCATAATCCCACGGGTCTGTAGCACAGACCCGGGTACTGCCAAACTACGTTTTCAGGGGTTTCACTGCAGCTGCTGCCAACCCCTCAGACAGGTTTCTGCCCTCCTGGGGTCCAGCCAGGCTTGGCCCAGGAAGGCAGAACAAAGGACTTCCTCAGAGAGAGGGTGTTTGTAGGAAAGTACCATCTTGCCTGGCATGTTACCCCCATTTTTCACTGTATATATGTTGTTTTAGTTGTATGTGTCACTGGGACCCTGCAACACAGGGCCCCAGTGCTCATAAGTGTGCCTGACTGTGTTACCTGTGTAGTGACTAACTGTCTCACTGAGGCTCTGCTAACCAGAACCTCAGTGGTTATGCTCTCTCATTACTTTTAAATTGTCACTAACAGGCTAGTGACCAATTTTACCAATTCACATTGGCTTACTGGAACACCCTTATAATTCCCTAGTATATGGTACTGAGGTACCCAGGGTATTGGGGTTCCAGGAGATCCCTATGGGCTGCAGCATTTCTTTTGCCACCCATAGGGAGCTCTGACAATTCTTACACAGGCCTGCCACTGCAGCCTGAGTGAAATAATGCCCACATTATTTCACAGCTATTTTCACTGCACTTAAGTAACTTATAAGTCACCTATATGTCTATCCTTTACCTGGTAAAGGTTAGGTGCAAAGTTACTTAGTGTGTGGGCACCCTGGCACTAGCCAAGGTGCCCCCACATTGTTCAGGGCAAATTCCCCGACTTTATGAGTGCTGGAGACACCATTATATGCGTGCACTACACATAGGTCACTACCTATGTGTAGCTTCACAATGGTAACTCGAATATGGCCATGTAACATGTCTAAGATCATGGAATTGCCCCCTATATACCATCCTGGCATAGTTGGCACAATTCCATGCTCCCAGTGCTCTGTAGCACAGACCCTGGTACTGCCAAACTGCCTTTTTTGGGGTTACACTGCAGCTGCTGCTGCTGCCAACCGCACAGACAGGCTTCTGCCCTCCTGGGGTCCAGCCAGGCCTGGCCCAGGATGGCAGAACAAAGGACTTCCTCAGAGAGGGGGTGTTACACCCTCTCCCTTTGGAAAATGGTGTGAAGGCAGGGGAGGAGTAGCCTCCCCCAGCCTCTGGAAATGCTTTGTTGGGCACAGAGGTGCCCAATTCTGCATAAGCCAGTTTATACCGGTTCAGGGACCCCTCAGCCTTGCCTGGGTGCGAAACTGGACAAAGGAAAGGGGAGTGACCACTCCCCTGACCTGCACCTTCCCTGGGAGGTGCCCAGAGCTCCTCCAGTGTGCTCCAGACCTCTGCCATCTTGGAAACAGAGGTGCTGCTGGCACACTGGACTGCTCTGAGTGGCCAGTGCCCTCTGCTGACGTCAGAGACTCCTTCTGATAGGCTCCTTCAGGTGTTGCTAGACTATCCTTTGTCCTAAGTAGCCAAACCCTCTTTTCTGGCTATTTAGGGTCTCTTTCTTTGGGGATTCCTCAGATAACGAATGCAAGAGCTCATCAGAGTTCCTCTGCATCTCTCTCTTCACCTTCTGCCAAGAAATCGACTGCTGACCGCGCTGGAAGCCTGCAAAACTGCAACAAAGTAGCTAAGACGACTACTGCAACATTGTAACTCCGCTCCTGCTGCCTTCTCGACTGTTTTTCTTGGTGGTGCATCCTGTGGGGGTAGTCTGCCTCCTCTCTGCATCAGAAGCTGCGAAGAAATCTCCCGTGGGTCGACGGAATCTTCCCCCTGCAACCGCAGGCACCAAAAAGCTGCATCACGGTCCCTTGGGTCTCCTCTCACGATGACGAGCGAGGTCCCTTGAATCCAGCAAGACTGTCCAAGTGACCCCCACGGTCCAGTGACTCTTCAGTCCAAGTTTGGTGGAGGTAAGTCCTTGCCTCCCCACGCCAGACTGCATTGTTGGTTTTCGTGACTTTTGCAACTTCTCCGGCTCCCGTGCACTTTCGGTGGAAATCCTTTGTGCACCCCCAAGCTGGGGTCCCCGGCATTCTAACCTGCATTGCACGACTTCCTAAGTTGTTCTCCGGCGACGTGGGACTCCTTTGTGTGACTTCAGGCGAGCACTGTTTCACGCATCCTCATAGTGCCTGTTTCTGGCACTTCTCTGGGTGCTACATGCTGCTGTGAGGGCTCCTTGTCTTGCACGACGTCCCCTCTACCTCCTGGTCCAATTTGCACCGTCCTGGTCCATCCTGGGCCACAGCAGCATCCAAAAACGCTAACCGGACGACTTGCAGCTAGCAAAGCTTGTTGGCGTCCATCCGGTGGGAAAGCACTTCTGCACGACTCTTCAAGGCTTGGGGGATCCATCCTCCAAAGGGGAAGTCTCTAGCCCTTGTCGTTCCTGCAGTATTTACAGTTCTTCAGCCCAGTAAGAGCTTCTTTGCACCAACAGTTGGCATTTCTTGGGCATCTGCCCATCTCCGACTTGCTTGTGACTTTTGGACTCGGTCCCCTTGTACCACAGGTACCCTCGATTGGAAATCCATTGTTGTTGCATTGCTGATTTGTGTTTTCCTTGCATTATTCCTCTATCACGACTTCTGTGTCTTTAGGGGAACTTTAGTGCACTTTGCACTCACTTTTCAGGGTCTTGGGGTGGGGTATTTTTCTAAACCTTGCTATTTTCTAATAGTCCCAACGACCCTCTACAAGGTCACATAGGTTTGGGGTCCATTCGTGGTTCGCATTCCACTTTTGGAGTATATGGTTTGTGTTGCCTCTATCCCTATGTGCTTCCATTGCATCCTATTGTAATTTTACACTGTTTGCACTGTTTTCTAAGACTATACTGCATATTTTTGGTATTGTGTACATATATCTTGTGTATATTTCTTATCCTCATACTGAGGGTACTCACTGAGATACTTTTGGCATATTGTCATAAAAATAAAGTACCTTTATTTTTAGTATAACTGTGTATTGTGTTTTCTTATGATATTGTGCATAATCATTTGTGGTACTGTAGTAGCTTCACACGTCTCCTAGTTCAGCCTAAGCTGCTCTGCTAAGCTACCATTATCTATCAGCCTAAGCTGCTAGACACCCTATACACTAATAAGGGATACCTGGGCCTGGTGCAAGGTGTAAGTACCCCTTGGTACTCACTACAAGCCAATCCAGCCTCCTACAGTGTTACACCCTCTCTCTTTGGAAAAAGGTGTTAAGGCAGGGGAGGAGTAGCCTCCCCCAGCCTCTGGAAATGCTTTCATGGGCACAGATGGTGCCCATTTCTGCATAAGCCAGTCTACACCGGTTCAGGGACCCCTCAGCCCTGCTCTGGCGCGAAACTGGACAAAGGAAAGGGGAGTGACCACTCCCCTGACCTGCACCTCCCCTGGGAGGTGCCCAGAGCTCCTCCAATGTGCTCCAGACCTCTGCCATCTTGGAAACAGAGGTGCTGCTGGCACACTGGACTGCTCTGAGTGGCCAGTGCCAGCAGGTGACGTCAGAGACTCCTTCTAAAAGGCTCCTACAGGTTTTGCTAGCCTATCCTCTCTCCTAAGTAGCCAAACCCTCTTTTCTAGCTATTTAGGGTCTCTGCTTTGGGGAATTCCTTAGATAACGAATGCAAGAGCTCATCAGAGTTCCTCTGCATCTCTCTCTTCACCTTCTGCCAAGGAATCGACTGCTGACTGCGCTGGAAGCCTGCAAAACTGCAACAAAGTAGCGAAGACGACTACTGCAACTCTGTAACGCTGATCCTGCCGCCTTCTCGACTGTTTTCCTGGTGGTGCATGCTGTGGGGGTAGTCTGCCTCCTCTCTGCACTAGAAGCTCCGAAGAAATCTGCCGTGGGTCGACGGAATCTTCCCCCTGCTACCGCAGGCACCAAAGAACTGCATCACCGGTCCCCTGGGTCTCCTCTCAGCACGACGAGCGAGGTCCCTTGAATCCAGCAACTCTGTCCAAGTGACTCCCACAGTCCAGTGACTCTTCAGTCCAAGTTTGGTGGAGGTAAGTCCTTGCCTCCCCATGCCAGACTGCATTGCTGGGAACCGCGTCTTTTGCAGGTACTCCGGCCTCTGTGCACTTCTGGTGGAAATCCTTTGTGCACAGCCAAGCCTGGGTTTACGGCACTCTAACCTGCATTGCACGACCTCCTAAGTTGTCCTCCGGCGGCGTGGGACTCCTTTGTGCAACTTCGGGTGAGAACAGTTTCACTCCTCTTCGTAGTGCCTGTTCCGGCACTTCTGTGGGTGCTGCCTGCTTCTGAGAAGGCTCCTTTCCAGCTGGATGCCCCCTCTGTCCCCTGACGCAATTGGCGACATCCTGGTCTCTCCTAGGCCACAGCAGCATCCAAAAACCCTAACTGCACAATTTGCAGCTAGCAAGGCTTGTTGGTGGTCTTTCGACGGCAAAACACTTCTGCACGACTCATCACGAAATGTGACATCCATCCCCCAAAGGGGAAGTTTCTAGCCCTTGTCGTTCCTGCAGAAACCTCAGCTTCTACTGCCTAGTAGCAGCTTCATTGCACCCACAGCTGGCATTTCCTGGGCATCTGCCCATCTCCAACTTGCTTGTAACTTTTGGGCTTGGTCCCCTTGTTCCACAGGTACCCTCGTTTGGAAATCCATCGTTGTTGCATTGCTGGTTTGTGTCTTTCCTGCAGTATTCCCCTATCACGACTTCTGTGCTCTTTGGGGAACTTTAGTGCACTCTGCACTCACTTTTCAGGGTCTTGGGGTGGGCTATTTTTCTAACCCTCACTGTTTTCTTACATTCCCAGCGACCCTCTACAAGGTCACATAGGTTTGGGGTCCATTCGTGGTTCGCATTCCACTTTTGGAGTATATGGTTTGTGTTGCCCCTATCCCTATGTGTCCCCCTTGCATCCTATTGTAACTATACATTGTTTGCACTGTTTTCTAAGACTATACTGCATATTTTTGGTATTGTGTACATATATCTTGTGTATATTTGCTATCCTCATACTGAGGGTACTCACTGAGATACTTTGGCATATTGTCATAAAAATAAAGTACCTTTATTTTTAGTATATCTGTGTATTGTGTTCTCTTATGATATTGTGCAAGTGACACTAGTGGTACTGTAGGAGCTTATCTTGTCTCCTAGTTCAGCCTAAGCTGCTCTGCTAAGCTACCATTATCTACCAGCCTAAGCTGCTAGACACCCTATACACTAATAAGGGATAACTGGGCATGGTGCAAGGTGTAAGTACCCCTTGGTACACACTACAAGGCAGTCCAGCCTCCTACAGTCACACCCTGTGTGCCGGGCATCGCAGACGCATAGTTAATATATAGATGGTCACACCCAGTGTGTCGGGCATCGCACGCGCATAGTTAATATATAGATGGTCACACCCTGTGCGCCGGGCATCGCAGAGCATAGTTAATATATAGATGGTCACACCCTGTGTGCCGGGCATCGCAGGCGCATAGTTAATATATAGATGGTCACACCCTGTGTGCCGGGCATCGCAGGCGCATAGTTAATATATAGATGGTCGCACCCTCTGTGCCGCGCATCGCAGTCGCATAGTTAATATATAGATGGTCGCACCCTGTGTGCCGCGCATCGCAGCCGCATAGTTAATATATAGATGGTCACACCCTGTGCGCCGGGCACCGCAGTCACATAGTTCATATATAGATAGTCACACCCTGTGCGGCGCGCATCGCAGGCGCATAGTTAATATATAGATGGTCACACCCTGTGCGCCGGGCATCGCATAGTTAATATATAGATGGTCACACCCTGTGCGCCGGGCACCGCAGTCACATAGTTAATATATAGATGGTCACACCCTGTGTGCCGCTCATCGCAGTCGCATAGTTAATATGTAGATGGTCACACCCTGTGCGCCGGGCATCGCAGGCGCATAGTTAAAATATAGATGGTCACACCCTGTGTGCCGGGCATCGCAGGCACATAGTTAATATATAGATGGTCACACCCTGTGTGCCACGCATCGCAGGTGCATAGTTAATATATAGATGGTCACACCCTGTGTGCCGGGCATCGCAGGCACATAGTTAATATATAGATGGTCACACGCTGTGTGCCGGGCACCGCAGAGCATCGTTAATATATAGATGGTCACACCCTGTGCGCCGGGCATGGCAGAGCATAGTTAATATATAGATGGTCACACCCTGTGTGCCGGGCATCGCAGCCGCATAGTTAATATATAGATGGTCACACCCTGTGTGCCGCGCATCGCAGTCGCATAGTTAATATATAGATGGTCACACCCTGTGTGCCGCGCATCGCAGTCGCATAGTTAATATATAGATGGTCACACCCTGTGTGCCGGGCATCGCAGAGCATAGTTAATATACAGATGGTCACACCCTGTGTGCCGGGCATCGCAGAGCATAGTTAATATATAGATGGTCACACCCTGTGCGCCGCGCATCGCAGAGCATAGGTAATATATAGATGGTCACACCCTGTGCGCTGGGTATCGCAGAGCAAAGTTAATATATAGATGGTCACACCCTGTGCGCTGCGCATCGCAGAGCATAGTTAATATATAGATGGTCACACCCTTTGTGCCGCGCATCGCAGGCGCATAGTTAATATATAGATGGTCACACCCTGTGTGCCATGTATGGCAGCCGCATAGTTAATATATAGATGGTCACACCCTGTGTGCCGGGCATCGCAGAGCATAGTTAATATATAGATGGTCACACCCTGTGTGCCGCGCATCGCAGAGCATAGTTAATATATAGATGGTGTTAGACCTGACAGCCTTAGGGTAGTCACCCCTAACTTTTTGCCTGCCTCCCTCCACTTTTAGGACACTGTTTTTGCTGGCTTTTAGACTCTGCGCACTTTACCACTGCTAACCAGTGCTAAAGTGCATATGCTCTCTCCCTTAAAACATGGTAACCTTGAATCATACCTGATTGGACTATTAATTTACTTATAAGTCCCTAGTAATGTGCACTCTATGTGCATAGGGCCGGTAGATTAAATGCTACTAGTGGGCCTGCCCCCCACATAAGTAGCCCCTTTTTCCTTGTCTCAGGCCTGCCATTGCAAGGCCTGTGTGTGCAGTTTCACTGTCACCTCGACTTGGCATTTTAAAGTACTTGCCAAGCCTAAAGCTCCCCTTTCTCCACATATAAGTCACCTCTAATGTGTGCCCTAGGTAACCCCTAGAGCAGGGTGCTGTGTGGGTGAAAGGCAGGACATGTACCTGTGTAGTTTACATGTCCTGGTAGTGTAAAACTCCTAAATTCGTTTTTGCACTACTGTGAGGCCTGCTCCCTTCATAGGTTTACATTGGGGCTGCCCTCATACAGTATTGAAGTGGTAGCTGCTGATCTGAAAGGAGTAGGAAGGTCATATTTAGTATGGCCAGAATGGTAATATAAAATCCTGCTGACTGGTGAAGTTGGATTTAATATTACTATTCTAGAAATGCCACTTTTAGAAAGTGAGCATTTCTTTGCACTTAAATCTTTCTGTGCCTTACAATCCATGTCTGGCTGGGCTTGGTTGACAGCTCCTTGTGCATTCACTCAGACACACCCCAAACACAGGGTACTCAGCCTCACTTGCATACATCTGCATTTTAAATGGGTCTTCCTGGGCTGGGAGGGTGGAGGGCCTTCTCTCACACAAAGGACTGCCACACCCCCTACTGGGACCCTGGCAGACAGGATTGAACTGAAAGGGGACCTGGTGCACTTCTTAGCCACTCTTTGAAGTCTCCCCCACTTCAAAGGCACATTTGGGTATAAAACAGGGCCTCTGCCCTACCTCATCAGACACTTGCTGGAGAAGAAACCTGAACCAGAAACTACATCCTGCCAAGAAGAACTGCCTGGCTGCTCAAAGGACTCACCTGTCTGCCTTCTACAAAGGACTGTTGCCTTGCTGTTGGCCTGCTGCCTTGCTGAACTCTTGTCTGGCTGTGAAAGTGCTCTCCAAGGGCTTGGATAGAGCTTGCCTCCTGTTCCCTGAAGTCTCAGGACCAAAAAGACTTCTCTTTTTCACTTGGACGCTCCGTGCGCCGAAAATTTCGACGCACAGCTTGTTCCGCGGTGAGAAAAACGCCACACACCGATGCTGATCGACGCGACGCTCTTGGGACGACCGGAAATCCGACGCACGGCTTCGCAAGGACAACGCCGCCCGACCTCTAGAGGAGAAATCGACGCAACGCCTGCCGTGAGATCGTAATTTCGACGCGCAGCCCCGCAGAACGACGCGCAGCCGGAAAACAAGCAGGAAAATCCACGCACAGCCCCGGGACATCTGGTAATCCCCGCGACCCACAGGAAGAGACTGTCCGCGCGCCGGAAAACGACGCACGACTTCCCCGCGTGGAAAATAACGACACAAGTCCGTGTGTGCTGGGGAGAAATCGACGCTCACACCCTTTTTCCACGCACCTCTTCCTTTGTGGCCCTCTGAGGAGATTTTTCCACTCCAAACCAGGTACTTGTGCTTGAAAGAGACTTTGTTTATATTCTAAAGACTTAAGACACTTTATATCGCTTTTCAGTGATATCTCTACAATTTCCAATTGCAACTTTATTCTTTTGACCTACAATTATCCTGATAAATATTCTATATTTTTCTAAACACTGTTTGGTGTATTTTTGTGGTGCTATGTGGTGGTAATGTATGATTTATTGCCCAAATACTTTACACATTGCCTTCTAAGTTAAGCCTGACTGCTCGTGCCAAGCTACCAGATGGTGGGCACAGGATAATCTTGGATTGTGTGTGTCTTACCCTGACTAGAGTGAGGGCTTTTGCTTGGACAGGGGGTAACCTGACTGCCAACCAAAAACCCCATTTCTAACATTGGTGATCAGCGGTGAGGATAGGACTTGTATTTGTGCAGTGACATACAGTAGCTAAGTATCTCACTCCCTACCCACAGTTGAAGATTGTAGGAGGCTGGACTGGCTTGTAGTGAGTACCAAGGGGTACTTGCACCTTGCACCAGGCCCAGTTATCCCTTATTAGTGTATAGGGTGTCTAGCAGCTTAGGCTGATAGATAATGGTAGCTTAGCAGAGCAGCTTAGGCTGAACTAGGAGACGTGTGAAGCTACTACAGTACCACTTAGTGTCATCTGCACAATATCATAAGAAAACACAATACACAGTTATACTAAAAATAAAGGTACTTTATTTTTATGACAATATGCCAAAGTATCTTAGAGTGTACCCTCAGTGAGAGGATAGGAAATATACACAAGATATATATACACAATAGCAAAAATATGCAGTATAGTCTTAGAAAACAGTGCAAACAATGTATAGTTACAATAGGATGCAATGGGGAAACATAGGGATAGGGGCAACACAAACCATATACTCCAAAAGTGGAATGCGAACCACGAATGGACCCCAAACCTATGTGACCTTGTAGAGGGTCGCTGGGACTATTAGAAAATAGTGAGAGTTAGAAAAATAACCCTCCCCAAGACCCTGAAAAGTGAGTGCAAAGTGCACTAAAGTTCCCCTAAGGACAAAGAAGTCGTGTTAGAGGAATAATGCAGGAAAGACACAAACCAGCAATGCAACAACTGTGGATTTCCAATCTAGGGTACCTGTGGAACAAGGGGACCAAGTCCAAAAGTCACAAGCAAGTCGGAGATGGGCAGATGCCCAGGAAATGCCAGCTGTGGGTGCAAAGAAGCTTCGACTGGACAGAAGAAGCTGAGATTTCTGCAGGAATAAAAAGGGCTAGAGACTTCCCCTTTGGTGGAAGGATTCCTCTCGCCTTGGAGAGTCGTGCAGAAGTATTTTCCCGCCGGAAGGATGCCAACAAGCCTTGCTAGTGGCAAATCGTGCGTTTGGCGTTTTTGGACGCTGCTGGGGCCCAGGAGGGACCAGGAGGTCGCAAATTGGACCTGAAGAGAGAGGGGACGTCGAGCAAGAAAAAGAGCCCTCACTGAAGCAGGTAGCACCCGTAGAAGTGCCAGAAACAGGCACTACAAGGATGCGTTAAACAGTGCTCGCCAAAGTTGCACAAAGGAGTCCCACGTCGCCGGAGACCAACTTAGAAAGTCGTGCAATGCAGGTTATAGTGCCGTGGACCCAGGCTTGGCTGTGCACAAAGGATTTCCGCCGGAAGTGCACAGGGGCCGGAGTAGCTGCAAAATCGCGGTTCCCAGCAATGCAGCCCAGCGAGGTGAGGCAAGGACTTACCTCCACCAAACTTGGGCTGAAGAGTCACTGGACTGTGGGGGTCACTTGGACAGAGTCGCTGGATTCGAGGGACCTCGCTCGTCGTGCTGAGAGGAGACCCAAGGGACCGGTAATGCAGCTTTTTGGTGCCTGCGGTTGCAGGGGGAAGATTCCGTCGACCCACGGGAGATTTCTTCGGAGCTTCTGGTGCAGAGAGGAGGCAGGCTACCCCCACAACATGCACAAGCAGGAAAACAGTCGAGAAGGCGGCAGGATCAGCGTTACAGAGTTGCAGTAGTCGTCTTTGCTACTATGTTGCAGGTTTGCAGGCTTCCAGCGCGGTCAGCGGTCGATTCCTTATCAGAAGGTGAAGAGAGAGATGCAGAGGAACTCGGCTGAGCTCATGCATTCGTTATCTAAAGTTTCCCCAGAGACAGAGACCCTAAATAGCCAGAAAAGAGGGTTTGGCTACCTAGGAGAGAGGATAGGCTAGCAACACCTGAAGGAGCCTATCACAAGGAGTCTCTGACGTCACCTGGTGGCACTGGCCACTCAGAGCAGTCCAGTGTGCCAGCAGCACCTCTGTTTCCAAGATGGCAGAGGTCTGGAGCACACTGGAGGAGCTCTGGACACCTCACAGGGGAGGTGCAGGTCAGGGGAGTGGTCACTCCCCTTTCCTTTGTCTAGTTTCGCGCCAGAGCAGGGGCTAAGGGGTCCCTGAACCGGTGTAGACTGGCTTATGCAGAATTGGGCACCTCTGTGCCCAACAAAGCATTTCCAGAGGCTGGGGGAGGCTACTCCTCCTCTGCCTTCACACCATTTTCCAAAGGGAGAGGGTGTCACACCCTCTCTCAGAGGAAGTTCTTTGTTCTGCCATCCTGGGCCAGGCCTGGCTGGACCCCAGGAGGGCAGCTGCCTGTCTGAGGGGTTGGCAGCAGCTGCAGTGAAACCCCAGGAAGGGCAGTTTGGCAGTACCAGGGTCTGTGCTACAGACCACTGGGATCATGGGATTGTGCCAACTATGCCAGGATGGCATAGAGGGGGCAATTCCATGATCATAGACATGTTACATGGCCATATTCGGAGTTACCATTGTGAAGCTACATATAGGTAGTGACCTATATGTAGTGCACGCGTGTAATGGTGTCCCCGCACTCACAAAGTTCAGGGAATTGGCTCTGAACAATGTGGGGGCACCTTGGCTAGTGCCAGGGTGCCCTCACACTAAGTAACTTTGCACCTAACCTTTACCAGGTAAAGGTTAGACATATAGGTGACTTATAAGTTACTTAAGTGCAGTGTAAAATGGCTGTGAAATAACGTGGACGTTATTTCACTCAGGCTGCAGTGGCAGGCCTGTGTAAGAATTGTCAGAGCTCCCTATGGGTGGCAAAAGAAATGCTGCAGCCCATAGGGATCTCCTGGAACCCCAATACCCTGGGTACCTCAGTACCATATACTAGGGAATTATAAGGGTGTTCCAGTAAGCCAATGTAAATTGGTAAAAATGGTCACTAGCCTGTCAGTGACAATTTGGAAAGAAATGAGAGAGCATAACCACTGAGGTTCTGATTAGCAGAGCCTCAGTGAGACAGTTAGTCACTACACAGGTAACACATTCAGGCACACTTATGAGCACTGGGGCCCTGGGTTACCAGGGTCCCAGTGACACATACAACTAAAACAACATATATACAGTGAAAAATGGGGGTAACATGCCAGGCAAGATGGTACTTTCCTACAAAGATCAACTTGGTTTTTATCTCTTTTTGCAAATCCGTTTTTTCCTGACAATTTTCTAAAACTAAATCCTCACTCAACATGTCTCTGACTGGGTCTCAGACAGGGGACTTTGACCTAGTCCAGTTGGATACATTTACGGTCAAACAACTAAGAGGATTCTGCAGGGCAATGAGGGTACCCACCCAAGGGGCCTCCAGAAAGGAGGACTTTCAAGTGGCGCTGAGGGCCTGGGCAGAAGCCCATTTAGAGGATGATGAGGAAGAGGAGCCAGAAAATGGCCCCTCAGAGGAATTTTCACTATCTGTGGATGGTGTTACCACTGCAATTGTGCCCCCTTCCAGACCAGGGAGCAGTGTCTCTGTGCAAAGCCTGACAGCAGAGGAAAGTAGAGAAGAAAGGGAGTTCCAATTGCAAATGGCAAAACTGAAAATTGAGGCTCAACAGGAGGAGAGAAGGGCAGAAAGAGAAGCCAAGCAAGCTGAGGCTGAAAGAGCAGCCAAACAAATTGAAGCTGAAAGAAAAGCCAAACCAGCTGAAGCTGAAAGAGCAACCAAACAGGTGGAGGCTGAGAGAGCTTTGGCTGAAAAGAAACTATTGTTGGCTCATGAACTGAGTCTCAAGGAGCTGGAGATCAAGGCGAGACAGTCTGAATCCAGCAATAATGGTGGCAGCATACTGACAGGACCTGCTGGAGAAAAGAAGGTTCGTATACCCAAAAATGTGGTGCCCAGTTTTGTGGTGGGAGATGACATAGATAAATGGTTAGCTGCTTATGAAGTTGCACTAAGGGCTCATGAGGTTCCTGAAGGGCAATGGGGGGTAGCTATGTGGGGTTATGTACCGCCATTGGGGAGGGATACACTCCTCACATTGGATCAACCTGATCAAAACACATACCAACTTCAGAAAGCCACTTTACTTGCCAAGTTTGGGCTGACCCCTGAGGGGTACTGTCAGAGGTTCAGGGACAGCACCAAACAAACCACACAAACATGGGTAGATTTCTTTGACTTCTCCAGTAAGGCACTGAATGGATGGGTGCGGGGCAACAAAGTAGCTGATTATAAAGGTTTATATGACTTGATTCTGAGAGAGCATATGCTTAATACTACTTATACGGAGTTGCACCAGCACTTAGTGGATACTAAGCTGACTGATCCCAGGAAGCTTGCTGAGGAGGCGGACCTCTGGGTTAGCACCAGAGTGTCCAAGAAGGTACCTGGGGGGGACTCCCACAAAGGTGGTCAGGGTTCCCAACAGAAGAAAGAGGGGGGAGATAAACTTGCAGATAAGGAACTCTCCAAAGGCCCCCAAAAGAATTACCAGGGAGGGGGTGGCAACCCTTCCTTTTCCAGATTTGGGAAAAAGCCAGGGACATATGACAAGTCAGGGAAATCTAACCCCAAGTGCATGGAGTGTTACCAGTATGGTCACTATAAAGGCGATCCCCAGTGCCCCAAGAGGGCACCGTCCACTACCGGACAGGCACTTGGGTTGACTAGTGTAGCGCTCGGGGGGGAGATGGACCCAGATAGCTTTGGGGAACAGGTAGAGATTTCCCTAGTGTCCCTGGGAGAAGGAGAAATGGTGCCCAAGGCCCACATGCCCAAAAATACTTCCAAGTACCGGCAGTGGGTCACCATTGATGGGCAGAAGGTGGAGGCTCTGCGTGACACAGGAGCCAGTATGACTACTATCAAGAGTCAGCTGGTGTCAACAGAGCAGATAGTCCCTAATGCATTCCACCAGGTCATAGTCGCTGACAATCGCGAGAGTCACCTACCGGTGGCCCTGGTTCCCTTTGAGTGGGGGGGGGTCTCTGGTACTCTGTAAGTAGCTGTGAGTCCTGCCATGCCTGTAGATTGTCTGTTAGGCAATGATCTTGAGCATACTGCTTGGAAAGAAGTGGAGCTCAAGTCTCACCTGGAGATGTTAGGGTTACCTGAGTGGGTCTGCATGACCACACGGTCCATGGCTGACCGAGAGGGAAGTCAAGGGCGTCTGGAGCCTGGAACGATGGCCCAGAGAGCTGCCAAGAGGAGGGACAAGGGGCGCGGGAAACCGGCCCCAGAAGTTCCCGAGTGGCTGACGGGGCTCCTGAGGAGGAGGCTCCCGAGCCAACTGGGGAAGACATTGCCACCCTAGGTGACTTACGTGAGCTTGCTGGCTGGCAAGTTGAGGGTGGACCCAACAGGGAGGAATTCTGCAAGGCGCAGAAAGAATGTCCCGCTCTGGAAGGTCTGAGGAAACAAGCCTCAAACCAGGCAGCAGGAGACGCCTCTGGCAATCACCACCTATATTGGGAGAATGATCTCCTCTACAGTGAGCCTAAGGTTCCGGCCTTTGGGGCAGCACGTACGCTGGTGGTCCCCCAATGTTACTGAACCTTCCTACTGGGTCTGGCTCACGACATTCCCCTGGCAGGACATTTGGGGCAAGGCAAGACCTTTAACAGGCTTGTCACCCACTTTTATTGGCCCAAAATGAGGACACACTCAGATAAGTTCTGCAGATCTTGTCCTACCTGCCAGCCCAGTGGTGAAGCAAGGAAAAAGGGTTAAAACCCCCCTGATTCCACTTCCTGTCGTTGGCACCCCCTTTGAAAGGGTGGACATCGACATTGTTGGTCCCTTGGATCCCAAAACTGCCTTAGGCAACAGGTTCATCCTGGTTTTGGTGGACCATGCCACCCGTTACCCAGAGGCAATCCCTCTGAGGACCGTAACTGCACCAGTGGTGACCAGAACTCTGATGGGGATATTTACCCGTGTGGGATTCCCCAAGGAGATAGTGTCTGACAGAGGCACTAACTTCATGTCTGCATACATGAAGTCTCTGTGGGATGCTTTTGGTGTAACCTACAAGTTCACCACACCCTATCACCCCCAGTCTAATGGTCTTGTGGAGAGATTCAACAAGACCCTGAAAGGCATGATTGGTGGCCTCCCTGAGGCCATGAGGCATAAGTGGGACGTCCTCTTACCATGCCTTCTCTTTGCTTACAGAGAGGTCCCCCAGAGGGGGGTAGGGTTCAGTCCCTTTGAGCTTCTCTATGGGTACCCTGTCAGGGGACCCTTAAGCATTGTCAAGGAGGGATTGGAGAAAGCTCCAAAGGCACCCCCTCAGGACGTGGTCAGCTACATGTTGGCCCTCCGCAACCAGATGACCCGCTTCTGGAAAGAGGCCCAAAGCAACCTTGAGGCCAGTCAAGAGGTAATGAAACACTGGTATGACCAGAAGGCCACCCTGGTAGAGTTTCAACCTGGAGACAAAGTGTGGGTAATGGAGCCAGTAGAGCCCAGAGCTCTCCAGGACCGCTGGTTTGGCCCATTTGAAATAAAGGAGCGGAAAGGGGAGGCCACTTACCTAGTGGACCTCCAAACCCCTAGGAATCCCCTAAGGGTGCTCCATGTGAACCGACTAAAGGCTCATTTTGAGAGGTCGGAGATCAACATGCTTCTGGTCACAGATGAAGGAATGGAAGAGGAGAGTGAACCTCTCCCCGACCTCCTCTCTGCCCAAGAAGGTGATGGGTCAGTAAGCGGGGTCATTCTGTCTGACTCCCTGACTCTAAACCAGAAAGGAGACTGCTATGAGCTGTTGGAGCAGTTCTCCCCCCTGTTCTCCCTTACTCCTGGACTGACCCACCTCTGTGTTCATGATATTGACACCGGTGACAGTCTCCCTGTGAAGAACAAAATTTACAGGTTGTCGGATAAGGTGAAGGCCAGCATCAAGGAGGAGGTCTCCAAGATGTTGACTCTAGGGGTTATCGAGAAATCCAGTAGTCCCTGGGCCAGCCCGGTGGTGTTGGTCCCTAAGGCTACTGCCCCAGGTGCGAAGCCAGAACTCCGGTTCTGTGTGGACTACCGGGGTCTCAACTCAGTCACACAGACTGATGCTCACCCCATCCCCCGAGCTGATGAGCTCGTTGACAGGCTGGGCGCTGCCAGGTTCCTGAGTACGTTTGATCTTACTTCAGGGTACTGGCAGATCGCCCTGACTGAGGGGGCTAAGGAAAGATCCGCATTTTCAACCCCTGACGGCCATTACCAGTTCCGGGTGATGCCGTTTGGATTGAAAAATGCCCCCGCTACCTTCCAACGGTTGGTTAACGGGGTCCTAGCTGGCAAGGATGCCTTCTGTGCAGCCTACCTGGATGACATAGCTGTCTACAGTTCCAGCTGGGAGGAACACCTGCTTCACCTCAAGGAGGTGCTTTAGGCCCTGCAACAGTCAGGCCTGACCATCAAGGCTAGTAAGTGCCAGATTGGGCAGGGTTCCGTGGTGTACTTGGGACACCTAGTGGGTGGTGGCAAGGTGCAGCCACTCCAGGCCAAGATTGAAACTATCAAGGCCTGGCAACCACCTCGAACGCAGACTGAGGTGAGAGCCTTTTTAGGCCTCACAGGATACTACCGCAGATTTGTCAAGGGCTATGGTACCATTGTGTCACCCTTGACAGAACTCACTTCCAAGAAACAACCTAGGTTGGTGAATTGGACAGACGCTTGTCAGAAAGCCTTCGATGCCCTAAAGGAAGCCATGTGCACGGACCCCGTGCTCAAGGCCCCTGACTACTCCCAGGAATTTATCGTGCAGACAGACGCTTCAGAGCATGGCATAGGGGCAGTTCTAGCACAGCTAAATGAGGAGGGCCTAGACCAACCGGTAGTCTTTATTAGCAGAAGGCTATTACCACGGGAACAGAGGTGGAGTGCTATTGAGAGAGAAGCTTTTGCTGTGGTCTGGGCACTGAAGAAGCTAAGGCCCTACCTGTTTGGGACTCACTTCCGGGTTCAGACAGACCACAGGCCCCTCAGATGGCTCATGCAGATGAGGGGTGAGAATCCAAAACTCTTGAGGTGGTCCATTTCCCTACAGGGGATGGACTTTACGGTGGAACATCGCCCAGGGGTTGACCACGCCAATGCTGATGGTCTCTCCAGATACTTCGGCCTTAGCGATGAGAGCTCCCAGGAGGTCGGGTAGCTCTCCCCACTTTCAGCTGGGGGGGACACATGTTAGACCTGACAGCCTTAGGGTAGTCACCCCTAACTTTTTGCCTGCCTCCCTCCACTTTTAGGACACTGTTTTTGCTGGCTTTTAGACTCTGCGCACTTTACCACTGCTAACCAGTGCTAAAGTGCATATGCTCTCTCCCTTAAAACATGGTAACCTTGAATCATACCTGATTGGACTATTAATTTACTTATAAGTCCCTAGTAATGTGCACTCTATGTGCATAGGGCCGGTAGATTAAATGCTACTAGTGGGCCTGCAGCACTAGTTGTGCCCCCCACATAAGTAGCCCCTTTTTCCTTGTCTCAGGCCTGCCATTGCAAGGCCTGTGTGTGCAGTTTCACTGTCACCTCGACTTGGCATTTTAAAGTACTTGCCAAGCCTAAAGCTCCCCTTTCTCCACATATAAGTCACCTCTAATGTGTGCCCTAGGTAACCCCTAGAGCAGGGTGCTGTGTGGGTGAAAGGCAGGACATGTACCTGTGTAGTTTACATGTCCTGGTAGTGTAAAACTCCTAAATTCGTTTTTGCACTACTGTGAGGCCTGCTCCCTTCATAGGTTTACATTGGGGCTGCCCTCATACAGTATTGAAGTGGTAGCTGCTGATCTGAAAGGAGTAGGAAGGTCATATTTAGTATGGCCAGAATGGTAATATAAAATCCTGCTGACTGGTGAAGTTGGATTTAATATTACTATTCTAGAAATGCCACTTTTAGAAAGTGAGCATTTCTTTGCACTTAAATCTTTCTGTGCCTTACAATCCATGTCTGGCTGCGCTTGGTTGACAGCTCCTTGTGCATTCACTCAGACACACCCCAAACACAGGGTACTCAGCCTCACTTGCATACATCTGCATTTTGAATGGGTCTTCCTGGGCTGGGAGGGTGGAGGGCCTGCTCTCACACAAAGGACTGCCACACCCCCTACTGGGACCCTGGCAGACAGGATTGAACTGAAAGGGGACCTGGTGCACTTCTTAGCCACTCTTTGAAGTCTCCCCCACTTCAAAGGCACATTTGGGTATAAAACAGGGCCTCTGCCCTACCTCATCAGACACTTGCTGGAGAAGAAACCTGAACCAGAAACTACATCCTGCCAAGAAGAACTGCCTGGCAGCTCAAAGGACTCACCTGTTTGCTTTCTACAAAGGACTGTTGCCTTGCTGTTGGCCTGCTGCCTTGCTGAACTCTTGTCTGGCTGTGAAAGTGCTCTCCAAGGGCTTGGATAGAGCTTGCCTCCTGTTCCCTGAAGTCTCAGGACCAAAAAGACTTCTCTTTTTCACTTGGACGCTCCGTGCGCCGAACATTTCGATGCACAGCTTGTTCCGCGGCGAGAAAAACGCTGCACACTGACGCTGATCGACGCGACGCTCTTGGGACGACCGGAAATCCGACGCACGGCTTCGCAAGGACAACGCCACCCGACCTCTAGAGGAGAAATCGATGTGACGCCTGCCGTGAGATCGTAATTTCGACGCGCAGCCCCGCAGAACGACGCACAGCCGGAAAACAAGCAGGAAAATCCACGCACAGACCCGGGACATCTGGTAATCCCCGCGACCCACAGGAAGAGACTGTCCGCGCGCCGGAAAATTACGCACGACTTCCCCGCGTAGAAAATAACGACGCAAGTCCGTGTGTGCTGGGAAGAAATCGACGCACACACCCTTTTTCCACGCACCTCTTCCTTTGTGGCCCTCTGAGGAGATTTTTCCACTCCAAACCAGGTACTTGTGCTTGAAAGAGACTTTGTTTATATTCTAAAGACTTAAGACACTTTATATCACTTTTCAGTGATATCTCTACAATTTCCCATTGCAACTTTATTCTTTTGACCTACAATTATCCTGATAAATATTCTATATTTTTCTAAACACTGTGTGGTGTATTTTTGTGGTGCTATATGGTGGTATTGTATGACTTATTGCCCAAATACTTTACACATTGCCTTCTAAGTTAAGCCTGATTGCTCGTGCCAAGCTACCAGAGGGTGGGCACAGGATAATCTTGGATTGTGTGTGATTTACCCTGACTAGAGTGAGGGCTTTTGCTTGGACAGGGGGTAACCTGACTGCCAACCAAAAACCCCATTTCTAACAGATGGTCACACCCTGTGTGCCGCGCATCGCAGCCGCATAGTTAATATATAGATGGTCACACCCTGTGTGCCGGGCATCGCAGCCGCATAGTTAATATATAGATGGTCACACCCTGTGTGCCGGGCATCGCATAGTTAATATATAGATGGTCACACCCTGTGTGCCGCGCATCGCAGAGCATAGTTAATATATAGATGGTCACACCCTGTGCGCCGCGCATCGTAGGCGCGTAGTTAATATATAGATGGTCACACCCTGTGTGCCGGGAATCGCAGGCGCATAGTTAATATATAGACGGTCACACCCTATGCGCCGTGCATCGCAGCCGCATAGTTCATATATAGATGGTCACACCCTGTGCGCCGCGCATCGCAGCCGCATAGTTAATATATAGATGGTCACACCCTGTGTGCCGCGCATCGCAGCCGCATAGTTAATATATAGATGGTCACACCCTGTGTGCCGCGCATCGCAGGCGCATAGTTAATATATAGATGGTCACACCCTGCGCGCCGGGCACCGCAGTCACATAGTTAATATATAGATAGTCACACCCTGTGCGCCGCGCATCGCAGGCGCATAGTTAATATATAGATGGTCACACCCTGTGCGCTGGGCATCGCAGAGCATAGTTAATATATAGATGGTCACACCCTGTGTGCCGCGCATTGCAGAGCATAGTTAATATATAGATGGTCACACCCTGTGTGCCGCGCATCGCAGGCGCATAGTTAATATATAGATGGTCACACCCTGTGCGCTGCGCACTGCAGTCGCATAGTTAATATATAGATGGTCACACCCTGTGCGCTGCGCACTGCAGTCGCATAGTTAATATATAGATGGTCACACCCTGTGTGCCGCGCATCGCAGGCGCATAGTTAATATATAGATGGTCACACCCTGTGTGCCGCGCATGGCAGAGCATAGTTAATATATAGATGGTCACACCCTGTGTGCCGGGCATCGCAGAGCATAGTTAATATATAGATGGCCACACCCTGTGCGCCGCGCATCGCAGAGCATAGTTAATATATAGATGGTCACACCCTGTGTACCGGGCATCGCAGCCGCATAGTTAATATATAGATGGTCACACCTTGTGTGCCGCGCATCGCAGCCGCATAGTTAATATATAGATGGTCACACCCTGTGCGCCACACATCGCAGAGCATAGTTAATGTATAGATGGTCACACCCTGTGTGCCGCGCATCGCAGTCGCATCGTTAATATATAGATGGTCACACCCTGTGTGCCGGGCATTGCAGTCGCATAGTTAATATATAGATGGTCACACCCTGTGCGCTGGGCATCGCAGCCGCATAGATAATATATAGATGGTCACACCCTGTGCGCCGGACATCGCAGAGCATAGTTAATATATAGATGGTCACACCCTGTGTGCCGGGCTTCGCGGAGCATAGTTAATATATAGATGGTCACACCCTGTGTGCCGCGCATCGCAGAGCATAGTTAATATATAGATGGTCACACCCTGTGCGCCGGGCATCGCAGAGCATAGATAATATATAGATGGTCACACCCTGTGCGCCGGGCATCGCAGAGCATAGTTAATATAGATGGTCACACCCTGTGCGCCGGGCATCGCAGGCGCATAGTTAATATATAGATGGTCACACCCTGTGTGCCGCGCATCGCAGCCACATAGTTAATATATAGATGGTCATACCCTGTGTGCCGGGCATCGCAGCCGCATAGTTAATATATAGATGGTCACACTCTGTGTGCCGGGCATCGCAGCCGCATAGTTAATATATAGATGGTCACACCCTGTGTGCCTGGCATCGCATAGTTAATATATAGATGGTCACACCCTGTGCGCCGGGCATTTCAGCCGCATAGTTAATATATAGATGGTCACACCCTGTGTGCCGGGCATCGCATCGTTAATATATAGATGGTCACACCCTGTGCGCCGGGCATCGCAGACGCATAGTTAATATATAGATGGTCACACCCTGTGCGCCGGGCATCGCAGACGCATAGTTAATATATAGATGGTCACACCCTGTGCGCCGCGCATCGCAGACGCATAGTTAATATATAGATGGTCACACCCAGTGCGCCGCGCATCGCAGTCGCATAGTTAATATATAGATGGTCACACCCTGTGCGCCGCGCATCGCAGAGCATAGTTAATATATAGATGGTCACACCCTGTGTGCCAGGCATCGCAGTCATATAGTTAATATATAGATGGTCACACCCTGTGCGCCGCGCATCGCAGTCGCATAGTTAATATATAGATGGTCACACCCTATGTGCCGCGCATCGCAGTCATATAGTTAATATATAGATGGTCCCACCCTGTGTGCCGCGCATCGCAGGCGCATAGTCAATATATAGATGGTCACACCCTGTATGCCGGGCATCGCAGAGCATAGTTAATATATAGATGGTCACACCCTGTGCGCCGCGCATCGCAGCCGCATAGTTAATATATAGATGGTCACACCCTGTGCGCCGGGCATCGCAGGTGCATAGTTATTATATAGATGGTCACACCCTGTGCGCTGCGCATCGCAGTCGCATAGTTAATATATAGATGGTCACACCCTGTGAGCCGGGCATCACAGGCGCATAGTTAATATATAGATGGTCACACCACGTGTGCCGGGCATGGCAGAGCATAGTTAATATATAGATGGTCACACCCTGTGTGCCGCTCATCGCAGCCGCATAGTTAATATATAGATGATCACACCCTGTGCGCCGGGCATCGCAGCCGCATAGTTAATATATAGATGGTCACACCCTGTGCGCCGGGCATCGCAGCCGCATAGTTAATATATAGATGGTCACACCCTGTGCGCCGGGAATCTCAGCCGCATAGTTAATATATAGATGGTCACACCCTGTGCGCCGGGCATCGCAGCCGCATAGTTAATATACAGATGGTCACACCCTGTGCGCCGGGCATCGCAGGCGCATAGTTAATATACAGATGGTCACACCCTGTGTGCCGCGCATCGCAGGTGCATAGTTAATATATAGATGGTCACACCCTGTGCGCCGTGCATAGCACTCGCATAGTTAATATACAGATGGTCACACCCTGTGTGCCGGGCATCGCAGGCGCATAGTTAATATAAAGAAGGTCACACCCTGTGCACCGCGCATCGCAGGCGCACAGTTAATATATAGATGGTCACACCCTGTGCTCCGGGCATCGCAGGTGCATAGTTAATATATAGATGGTCACACCCTGTGCGGCGCGCATCGCAGGCGCATAGTTAATATATAGATGGTCACACCCTGTGCGCCGGGCATCGCAGGTGCATAGTTAATATATAGATGGTCACACCCTGTGTGCCGCGCATCGCAGTCGCATAGTTAATATATAGATGGTCACACCCTGTGCGCCGGGGATCGCAGGTGCATAGTTAATATATAGATGGTCACACTCTGTGTGCCGGGCATGGCAGAGCATAGTTAATATATAGATGGTCACACCCTGTGTGCCGGGCATTGCAGATGCATAGTTAATATATAGATGGTCACACCCTGTGCGCCGCGCATCGCAGAGCATAGTTAATATATAGATGGTCACACCCTGTGCACCGCGCATCGCTGTCGCATAGTTAATATATAGATGGTTACACTCTGTGCGCCGGGCATCGCAGCCGCATAGTTAATATATAGATGGTCACACCCTGTGTGCCGGGCATCGCATCGTTAATATATAGATGGTCACACCCTGTGCGCCGGGCATCGCAGACGCATAGTTAATATATAGATGGTCACACCCTGTGCGCCGGGCATCGCAGACGCATAGTTAATATATAGATGGTCACACCCTGTGCGCCGCGCATCGCAGACGCATAGTTAATATATAGATGGTCACACCCAGTGCGCCGCGCATCGCAGTCGCATAGTTAATATATAGATGGTCACACCCTGTGCGCCGCGCATCGCAGAGCATAGTTAATATATAGATGGTCACACCCAGTGCGCCGCGCATCGCAGAGCATAGTTAATATATAGATGGTCACACCCTGTGTGCCAGGCATCGCAGTCATATAGTTAATATATAGATGGTCACACCCTGTGCGCCGCGCATCGCAGTCGCATAGTTAATATATAGATGGTCACACCCTATGTGCCGCGCATCGCAGTCATATAGTTAATATATAGATGGTCCCACCCTGTGTGTCGCGCATCGCAGGCGCATAGTCAATATATAGATGGTCACACCCTGTATGCCGGGCATCGCAGAGCATAGTTAATATATAGATGGTCACACCCTGTGCGCCGCGCATCGCAGCCGCATAGTTAATATATAGATGGTCACACCCTGTGCGCCGGGCATCGCAGGTGCATAGTTATTATATAGATGGTCACACCCTGTGCGCTGCGCATCGCAGTCGCATAGTTAATATATAGATGGTCACACCCTGTGAGCCGGGCATCACAGGCGCATAGTTAATATATAGATGGTCACACCACGTGTGCCGGGCATGGCAGAGCATAGTTAATATATAGATGGTCACACCCTGTGTGCCGCTCATCGCAGCCGCATAGTTAATATATAGATGATCACACCCTGTGCGCCGGGCATCGCAGCCGCATAGTTAATATATAGATGGTCACACCCTGTGCGCCGGGCATCGCAGCCGCATAGTTAATATATAGATGGTCACACCCTGTGCGCCGGGCATCTCAGCCACATAGTTAATATATAGATGGTCACACCCTGTGCGCCGGGCATCGCAGCCGCATAGTTAATATACAGATGGTCACACCCTGTGCGCCGGGCATCGCAGGCGCATAGTTAATATATAGATGGTCACACCCTGTGTGCCGCGCATCGCAGGCGCATAGTTAATATATAGATGGTCACACCCTGTGCGCCGTGCATAGCAGTCGCATAGTTAATATACAGATGGTCACACCCTGTGTGCCGGGAATCGCAGGCGCATAGTTAATATAAAGAAGGTCACACCCTGTGCACCGCGCATCGCAGGCGCACAGTTAATATATAGATGGTCACACCCTGTGCGCCGGGCATCGCAGGTGCATAGTTAATATATAGATGGTCACACCCTGTGTGCCAGGCATCGCAGTCATATAGTTAATATATAGATGGTCACACCCTGTTCGCCGCGCATCGCAGTCGCATAGTTAATATATAGATGGTCACACCCTATGTGCCGCGCATCGCAGTCATATAGTTAATATATAGATGGTCCCACCCTGTGTGCCGCGCATCGCAGGCGCATAGTCAATATATAGATGGTCACACCCTGTATGCCGGGCATCGCAGAGCATAGTTAATATATAGATGGTCACACCCTGTGCGCCGCGCATCGCAGCCGCATAGTTAATATATAGATGGTCACACCCTGTGCGCCGGGCATCGCAGGTGCATAGTTATTATATAGATGGTCACACCCTGTGCGCTGCGCATCGCAGTCGCATAGTTAATATATAGATGGTCACACCCTGTGAGCCGGGCATCACAGGCGCATAGTTAATATATAGATGGTCACACCACGTGTGCCGGGCATGGCAGAGCATAGTTAATATATAGATGGTCACACCCTGTGTGCCGCTCATCGCAGCCGCATAGTTAATATATAGATGATCACACCCTGTGCGCCGGGCATCGCAGCCGCATAGTTAATATATAGATGGTCACACCCTGTGCGCCGGGCATCGCAGCCGCATAGTTAATATATAGATGGTCACACCCTGTGCGCCGGGCATCTCAGCCGCATAGTTAATATATAGATGGTCACACCCTGTGCGCCGGGCATCGCAGCCGCATAGTTAATATACAGATGGTCACACCCTGTGCGCCGGGCATCTTCGCAGGCGCATAGTTAATATATAGATGGTCACACCCTGTGCGCCATGCATAGCAGTCGCATAGTTAATATACAGATGGTCACACCCTGTGTGCCGGGCATCGCAGGCGCATAGTTAATATAAAGAAGGTCACACCCTGTGCACCGCGCATCGCAGGCGCACAGTTAATATATAGATGGTCACACCCTGTGCGCCGGGCATCGCAGGTGCATAGTTAATATATAGATGGTCACACCCTGTGCGCCGCGCATCGCAGGCGCATAGTTAATATATAGATGGTCACACCCTGTGCGCCGGGCATCGCAGGTGCATAGTTAATATATAGATGGTCACACCCTGTGTGCCGCGCATCGCAGTCGCATAGTTAATATATAGATGGTCACACCCTGTGCGCCGGGGATCGCAGGTGCATAGTTAATATATAGATGGTCACACTCTGTGTGCCGGGCATGGCAGAGCATAGTTAATATATAGATGGTCACACCCTGTGTGCCGGGCATTGCAGATGCATAGTTAATATATAGATGGTCACACCCTGTGCGCCGCGCATCGCAGAGCATAGTTAATATATAGATGGTCACACCCTGTGCACCGCGCATCACTGTCGCATAGTTAATATATAGATGGTTACGCTCTGTGCGCCGGGCATCGCAGCCGCATAGTTAATATATAGATGGTCACACCCTGTGTGCCGCGCATCGCAGAGCATAGTTAATATATAGATGGTCACACCCTGTGTGCCGGGCATCGCAGAGCATAGTTAATATATAGATGGTCACACCCTGTGCGCCGCGCATCGCAGGCGCATAGTTAATATATAGATGGTCACACCCTGTGTGCCACGCATCGCAGTCGCATAGTTAATATACAGATGGTCACACCCTGTGTGCCGGGCATCGCAGGCGCATAGTTAATATATAGAAGGTCACACCCTGTGCGCCGCGCATCGCAGGCACATAGTTAATATATAGATGGTCACACCCTGTGCGCCGGGCATCGCAGGTGCATAGTTAATATATAGATGGTCACACCCTGTGTGCCGCGCATCGCAGCCGCATAGTTAATATATAGATGGTCACACCCTGTGCGCCGGGCATCGCAGGCGCATAGTTAATATATAGATGGTCACACCCTGTGTGCCGGGCACCGCAGCCGCATAGTTAATATATAGATGGTCACACCCTGTGCGCCGGGCATCGCAGGTGCATAGTTAATATATAGATGGTCACACCCTGTGTGCCGCGCATCGCAGAGCATAGTTAATATATCGATGTTCACACCCTGTGCGCCTGGCATCGCAGGCGCATAGTTAAAATTTAGATGGTCACAGCCTGTGTGCCGGGCATCGCAGGCGCATAGTTAATATATAGATGGTCACACCCTGTGTGCCGTGCATCGCAGAGCATAGTTAATATATAGATGGTCACAGCCTGTGTGCCGGGCATCGCAGGTGCATAGTTAATATATAGATGGTCACACCCTGTGTGCCGCGCATCGCAGAGCATAGTTAATATATCGATGGTCACACCCTGTGCGCCGGGCATTGCAGGCGCATAGGTAATATATAGATGGTCACACCCTGTGCGCCGGGCATCCCAGGGCAATAGTTAATATATAGATGGTCACACCCTGTGTGCCGCGCATCGCAGGCGCATAGTTAATATATAGATGGTCACACCCTGTGCGCCGGGCATTGCAGGCGCATAGGTAATATATAGATGGTCACACCCTGTGCGCCGGGCATCGCAGGGCAATAGTTAATATATAGATGGTCACACCCTGTGTGCCGCGCATCGCAGGCGCATAGTTAATATATAGATGGTCACACCCTGTGCGCCGGGCATCGCAGGCGCATAGTTAATATATAGATGCTCACACCCTGTGTGCCGCGCATCGCAGGCGCATAGTTAATATATACATGGTCACACCCTGTGCGCCGTGCATAGCAGTCGCATTGTTAATATACAGATGGTCACACCCTGTGTGCCGGGCATCACAGCGCATAGTTAATATATAGATGGTCACACCCTGTGCGCCGCGCATCGCAGGCGCACAGTTAATATATAGATGGTCACACCCTGTGCACCGGGCATCGCACGTGCATAGTTAATATATAGATGGTCACACCCTGTGCGCCGCGCATCGCAGGCGCATAGTTAATATATAGATGGTCACACCCTGTGTGCCGCGCATTGCAGAGCATAGTTAATATATAGATGGTCACACCCTGTGCGCCGCGCATCGCTGTCGCATAGTTAATATATAGATGGTCACACCCTGTGTGCCGGGCATCGCCGGGGCATAGTTAATATATAGATGGTCACACCCTGTGTGCCGCGCATCGCAGAGCATAGTTAATATATAGATGGTCACACCCTGTGTGCGGCGCATCGCAGGCACATAGTTAATGTATAGATGGTCACACCATGTGTGCCGGGCATCACAGTCGCATAGTTAATATATAGATGGTCACACCCTGTGCGCCGGGCATCGCAGGTGCATAGTTAATATATAGATGGTCACACCCTGTGCGCCGGGCAACGCAGGTGCATAGTTAATATATAGATGGTCACATTCTGTGTGCCGGGCATGGCAGATCATAGTTAATATATAGATGGTCACACCCTGTGCGCCGCGCATCGCAGAGCATAGTTAATATATAGATGGTCACACCCTGTGCGCCGCGCATCGCTGTCGCATAGTTAATACATAGATGGTCACACCCTGTGTGCCGGGCACCGCAGCCGCATAGTTAATATATAGATGGTCACACCCTGTGCGCCGGGCATCGCAGGTGCATAGTTAATATATAGATGGTCACACCCTGTGTGCCGGGCATCGCAGATGCATAGTTAATATATAGATGGTCACACCCTGTGCGCCGCGCATCGCAGAGCATAGTTAATATATAGATGGTCACACCCTGTGCGCCGCGCATCGCTGTCGCATAGTTAATACATAGATGGTCACACCCTGTGTGCCGGGCACCGCAGCCGCATAGTTAATATATAGATGGTCACACCCTGTGCGCCGGGCATCGCAGGTGCATAGTTAATATATAGATGGTCACACCCTGTGTGCCGCGCATCGCAGAGCATAGTTAATATATTGGTGTTCACACCCTGTGCGCCTGGCATCGCAGGCGCATAGTTAATATATAGATGGTCACAGCCTGTGTGCCGGGCATCGCAGGCGCATAGTTAATATACAGATGGTCACACCCTGTGTGCCGCGCATCGCAGAGCATAGTTAATATATAGATGGTCACACCATGTGTGCCGCGCATCGCAGAGCATAGTTAATATATCGATGGTCACACCCTGTGCGCCGGGCATCGCAGGCCCATAGGTAATATATAGATGGTCACACCCTGTGCGCCGGGCATCGCAGGCGCATAGGTAATATATAGATGGTCACACCCTGTGCGCCGGGCATCGCAGGCGCATAGTTAATATATAGATGGTCAGACCCTGTGCGCCGGGCATCGCAGGCGCATAGTTAATATATAGATGGTCACACCCTGTGCGCCGCGCATCGCAGGCGCATAGTTAATATATAGATGGTCACACCCTGTGCGCCGGGCATCGCAGGCGCATAGTTAATATATAGATGGTCACACCCTGTGTGCCGCGCATCGCAGGCGCATAGTTAATATATAGATGGTCACACCCTGTGAGCCGTGCATAGCAGTCGCATTGTTAATATACAGATGGTCACACCCTGTGTGCCGGGCATCACAGCGCATAGTTAATATATAGATGGTCACACCCTGTGCGCCGCGCATCGCAGGCGCACAGTTAATATATAGATGGTCACACCCTGTGCGCCGGGCATCGCTGGTGCATAGTTAATATATAGATGGTCACACCCTGTGCGCGCGCATCGCAGGCGCATAGTTAATATATAGATGGTCACACCCTGTGTGCCGCGCATTGCAAAGCATAGTTAATATATAGATGGTCACACCCTGTGCGCCGCGCATCGCAGAGCATAGTTAATATATAGATGGTCACACCCTGTGTGCCGGGCATCGCAGGGGCATAGTTAATATATAGATGGTCACACCCTGTGTGCCGCGCATCGCAGAGCATAGTTAATATATAGATGGTCAAACCCTGTGTGCGGCGCATCGCAGGCGCATAGTTAATATATAGATGGTCACACCCTGTGTGCCGGGCATCGCAGTCGCATAGTTAATATATAGATGGTCACACCCTGTGCGCCGGGCATCGCAGGTGCATAGTTAATATATAGATGGTCACACCCTGTGTGCCGCGCATCGCAGTCGCATAGTTAATATATAGATGGTCACACCCTGTGCGCCGGGCATCGCAGGTGCATAGTTAATATATAGATGGTCACATTCTGTGTGCCGGGCATGGCAGAGCATAGTTAATATATAGATGGTCACACCCTGTGTGCCGGGCATCGCAGATGCATAGTTAATATATAGATGGTCACACCCTGTGCGCCGCGCATCGCAGAGCATAGTTAATATATAGATGGTCACACCCTGTGCACCGCGCATCGCTGTCGCATAGTTAATATATAGATGGTCACACCCTGTGCGCCGGGCATCGCAGCCGCATAGTTAATATATAGATGGTCACACCCTGTGTGCCGCGCATCGCAGAGCATAGTTAATATATAGATGGTCACACCCTGTGTGCCGGGCATCGCAGAGCATAGTTAATATATAGATGGTCACACCCTGTGCGCCGCGCATCGCAGGCGCATAGTTAATATATAGGTGGTCACACCCTGTGTGCCGCGCATCGCAGTCGCATAGTTAATATACAGATGGTTACACCCTGTGTGCCGGGCATCGCAGGCGCATAGTTAATATATAGAAGGTCACACCCTGTGAGCCGCGCATCGCAGGCGCATAGTTAATATATAGATGGTCACACCCTGTGCGCTGGGCATCGCAGGCGCATAGTTAATATATAGATGGTCACACCCTGTGTGCCGTGCATCGCAGGCGCATAGTTAATATATAGATGGTCACACCCTGTGCGCCGGGCATCGCAGGCGCATAGTTAATATATAGATGGTCACACCCTGTGTGCCGGGCACCGCAGCTGCATAGTTAATATATAGATGGTCACACCCTGTGTGCCGCGAATCGCAGAGCATAGTTAATATATCGATGTTCACACCCTGTGCGCCGGGCATTGCAGGCGCATAGTTAATATATAGATGGTCACAGCCTGTGTGCCGGGCATCGCAGGCGCATAGTTAATATATAGATGGTCACACCCTGTGTGCCGCGCATCGCAGAGCATAGTTAATATATAGATGGTCACAGCCTGTGTGCCGGGCATCGCAGGTGCATAGTTAATATATAGATGGTCACACCCTGTGTGCCGCGCATCGCAGAGCATAGTTAATATATCGATGTTCACACCCTGTGCGCCGGGCATCGCAGGCGCATAGTTAATATATAGATGGTCACAGCCTGTGTGCCGGGCATCGCAGGCGCATAGTTAATATATAGATGGTCACACCCTGTGTGCCGCGCATCGCAGAGCATAGTTAATATATAGATGGTCACAGCCTGTGCGCCGCGCATCGCAGGCGCATAGTTAATATACAGATGGTCACACCCTGTGTGCCGCGCATCGCAGGCGCATAGTTAATATATAGATGGTCACACCCTGTTTGCCGCGCATCGCAGGCGCATAGTTAATATATAGATGGTCACACCCTGTGTGCCGGGCATCACAGGTGCATAGTTAATATATAGATGGTCACACCCTGTGCGCCGCGCATCGTAGAGCATAGTTAATATATAGATGGTCACACCCTGTGCGCCGGGCATCGCAGGCGCATAGTTAATATATAGCTGGTCACACCCTGTGTGCCACGCATCGCAGGGGCGTAGTTAATATATAGATGGTCACACCCTGTGCGCCGGGCACCGCAGTTGCATAGTTAATATATAGATGGTCACACCCTGTGCGCAGCGCATCGCAGAGCATAGTTAATATATAGATGGTCACACCCTGTGTGCCGCGCATCGCAGAGCATAGTTAATATATAGATGGTCACACCCTGTGCGCCGCGCATCGCAGGCGCATAGTTAATATATAGATGGTCACACCCTGTGTGCCGGGCATCGCAGCCGCATAGTTAATATATAGATGGTCACACCCTGTGTGCCGCGCATCGCAGGCGCATAGTTAATATATAGATGGTCACACCCTGTGTGCCGGGCATCACAGGTGCATAGTTAATATATAGATGGTCACACCCTGTGCGCCGCGCATCGCAGAGCATAGTTAATATATAGATGGTCACACCCTGTGCGCCGGGCATCGCAGGCGCATAGTTAATATATAGCTGGTCACACCCTGTGTGCCACGCATCGCAGGGGCGTAGTTAATATATAGATGGTCACACCCTGTGTGCCGGGCACCGCAGTTGCATAGTTAATATATAGATGGTCACACCCTGTGCGCAGCGCATCGCAGAGCATAGTTAATATATAGATGGTCACACCCTGTGTGCCGCGCATCGCAGAGCATAGTTAATATATAGATGGTCACACCCTGTGCGCCGCGCATCGCAGGCGCATAGTTAATATATAGATGGTCACACCCTGTGTGCCGGGCATCGCAGGTGCATAGTTAATATATAGATGGTCACACCCTGTGCGCCGGGTATCGCAGTCGCATAGTTAATATATAGATGGTCACACCCTGTGCGCCGCGCATCGCAGACGCATAGTTAATATATAGACGGTCACACCCTGTGCGCCGGGCATCGCAGGCGCATAGTTAATATATAGACGGTCACACCCTGTGCGCCGGGCATCGCAGGCGCATAGTTAATATATAGACGGTCACACCCTGTGCGCCGGGCATCGCAGGCGCATAGTTTATATATAGACGGTCACACCCTGTGCGCCGGGCATCGCAGGCGCATAGTTTATATATAGATGGTCACACCCTGTGTGCCGGGCATCGCAGGCGCATAGTTAATATATAGACGGTTACACCCTGTGCGCCGCTCATCGCAGAGCATAGTTAATATATAGATGGTCACACCCTGTGTGCCGGGCATCGCAGCCGCATAGTTAATATATAGATGGTCACACCCTGTGCGCCGCGCATCGCAGGCGCATAGTTAATATATAGATGGTCACACCCTGTGTGCCGCGCATCGCAGTCGCATAGGTAATATATAGATGGTCACACCCTGTGCGCCGGGCATCGCAGGCGCATAGTTAATATATAGATGGTCAGACCCTGTGCGCCGGGCATCGCAGGCGCATAGTTAATATATAGATGGTCACACCCTGTGCGCCGCGCATCGCAGGCGAATAGTTAATATATAGATGGTCACACCCTGTGCGCCGGGCATCGCAGGCGCATAGTTAATATATAGATGGTCACACCCTGTGTGCCGCGCATCGCAGGCGCATAGTTAATATATAGATGGTCACACCCTGTGAGCCGTGCATAGCAGTCGCATTGTTAATATACAGATGGTCACACCCTGTGTGCCGGGCATCACAGTGCATAGTTAATATATAGATGGTCACACCCTGTGCGCCGCGCATCGCAGGCGCACAGTTAATATATAGATGGTCACACCCTGTGCGCCGGGCATCGCTGGTGCATAGTTAATATATAGATGGTCACACCCTGTGCGCGCGCATCGCAGGCGCATAGTTAATATATAGATGGTCACACCCTGTGTGCCGCGCATTGCAAAGCATAGTTAATATATAGATGGTCACACCCTGTGCGCCGCGCATCGCAGAGCATAGTTAATATATAGATGGTCACACCCTGTGTGCCGGGCATCGCAGGGGCATAGTTAATATATAGATGGTCACACCCTGTGTGCCGCGCATCGCAGAGCATAGTTAATATATAGATGGTCAAACCCTGTGTGCGGCGCATCGCAGGCGCATAGTTAATATATAGATGGTCACACCCTGTGTGCCGGGCATCGCAGTCGCATAGTTAATATATAGATGGTCACACCCTGTGCGCCGGGCATCGCAGGTGCATAGTTAATATATAGATGGTCACACCCTGTGTGCCGCGCATCGCAGTCGCATAGTTAATATATAGATGGTCACACCCTGTGCGCCGGGCATCGCAGGTGCATAGTTAATATATAGATGGTCACATTCTGTGTGCCGGGCATGGCAGAGCATAGTTAATATATAGATGGTCACACCCTGTGTGCCGGGCATCGCAGATGCATAGTTAATATATAGATGGTCACACCCTGTGCGCCGCGCATCGCAGAGCATAGTTAATATATAGATGGTCACACCCTGTGCACCGCGCATCGCTGTCGCATAGTTAATATATAGATGGTCACACCCTGTGCGCCGGGCATCGCAGCCGCATAGTTAATATATAGATGGTCACACCCTGTGTGCCGCGCATCGCAGAGCATAGTTAATATATAGATGGTCACACCCTGTGTGCCGGGCATCGCAGAGCATAGTTAATATATAGATGGTCACACCCTGTGCGCCGCGCATCGCAGGCGCATAGTTAATATATAGGTGGTCACACCCTGTGTGCCGCGCATCGCAGTCGCATAGTTAATATACAGATGGTCACAGCCTGTGTGCCGGGCATCGCAGGCGCATAGTTAATATATAGAAGGTCACACGCTGTGAGCCGCGCATCGCAGGCGCATAGTTAATATATAGATGGTCACACCCTGTGCGCCGGGCATCGCAGGCGCATAGTTAATATATAGATGGTCACACCCTGTGTGCCGTGCATCGCAGGCGCATAGTTAATATATAGATGGTCACACCCTGTGCGCCGGGCATCGCAGGCGCATAGTTAATATATAGATGGTCACACCCTGTGTGCCGGGCACCGCAGCTGCATAGTTAATATATAGATGGTCACACCCTGTGTGCCGCGAATCGCAGAGCATAGTTAATATATCGATGTTCACACCCTGTGCGCCGGGCATTGCAGGCGCATAGTTAATATATAGATGGTCACAGCCTGTGTGCCGGGCATCGCAGGCGCATAGTTAATATATAGATGGTCACACCCTGTGTGCCGCGCATCGCAGAGCATAGTTAATATATAGATGGTCACAGCCTGTGTGCCGGGCATCGCAGGTGCATAGTTAATATATAGATGGTCACACCCTGTGTGCCGCGCATCGCAGAGCATAGTTAATATATCGATGTTCACACCCTGTGCGCCGGGCATCGCAGGCGCATAGTTAATATATAGATGGTCACAGCCTGTGTGCCGGGCATCGCAGGCGCATTGTTAATATATAGATGGTCACACCCTGTGTGCCGCGCATCGCAGAGCATAGTTAATATATAGATGGTCACAGCCTGTGCGCCGCGCATCGCAGGCGCATAGTTAATATACAGATGGTCACACCCTGTGTGCCGCGCATCGCAGGCGCATAGTTAATATATAGATGGTCACACCCTGTTTGCCGCGCATCGCAGGCGCATAGTTAATATATAGATGGTCACACCCTGTGTGCCGGGCATCACAGGTGCATAGTTAATATATAGATGGTCACACCCTGTGCGCCGCGCATCGTAGAGCATAGTTAATATATAGATGGTCACACCCTGTGCGCCGGGCATCGCAGGCGCATAGTTAATATATAGATGGTCAGACCCTGTGCGCCGGGCATCGCAGGCGCATAGTTAATATATAGATGGTCACACCCTGTGCGCCGCGCATCGCAGGCGCATAGTTAATATATAGATGGTCACACCCTGTGCGCCGGGCATCGCAGGCGCATAGTTAATATATAGATGGTCACACCCTGTGTGCCGCGCATCGCAGGCGCATAGTTAATATATAGATGGTCACACCCTGTGAGCCGTGCATAGCAGTCGCATTGTTAATATACAGATGGTCACACCCTGTGTGCCGGGCATCACAGCGCATAGTTAATATATAGATGGTCACACCCTGTGCGCCGCGCATCGCAGGCGCACAGTTAATATATAGATGGTCACACCCTGTGCGCCGGGCATCGCTGGTGCATAGTTAATATATAGATGGTCACACCCTGTGCGCGCGCATCGCAGGCGCATAGTTAATATATAGATGGTCACACCCTGTGTGCCGCGCATTGCAAAGCATAGTTAATATATAGATGGTCACACCCTGTGCGCCGCGCATCGCAGAGCATAGTTAATATATAGATGGTCACACCCTGTGTGCCGGGCATCGCAGGTGCATAGTTAATATATAGATGGTCACACCCTGTGTGCCGCGCATCGCAGAGCATAGTTAATATATAGATGGTCAAACCCTGTGTGCGGCGCATCGCAGGCGCATAGTTAATATATAGATGGTCACACCCTGTGTGCCGGGCATCGCAGTCGCATAGTTAATATATAGATGGTCACACCCTGTGCGCCGGGCATCGCAGGTGCATAGTTAATATATAGATGGTCACACCCTGTGTGCCGCGCATCGCAGTCGCATAGTTAATATATAGATGGTCACACCCTGTGCGCCGGGCATCGCAGGTGCATAGTTAATATATAGATGGTCACATTCTGTGTGCCGGGCATGGCAGAGCATAGTTAATATATAGATGGTCACACCCTGTGTGCCGGGCATCGCAGATGCATAGTTAATATATAGATGGTCACACCCTGTGCGCCGCGCATCGCAGAGCATAGTTAATATATAGATGGTCACACCCTGTGCACCGCGCATCGCTGTCGCATAGTTAATATATAGATGGTCACACCCTGTGCGCCGGGCATCGCAGCCGCATAGTTAATATATAGATGGTCACACCCTGTGTGCCGCACATCGCAGAGCATAGTTAATATATAGATGGTCACACCCTGTGTGCCGGGCATCGCAGAGCATAGTTAATATATAGATGGTCACACCCTGTGCGCCGCGCATCGCAGGCGCATAGTTAATATATAGGTGGTCACACCCTGTGTGCCGCGCATCGCAGTCGCATAGTTAATATACAGATGGTCACAGCCTGTGTGCCGGGCATCGCAGGCGCATAGTTAATATATATAAGGTCACACCCTGTGAGCCGCGCATCGCAGGCGCATAGTTAATATATAGATGGTCACACCCTGTGCGCCGGGCATCGCAGGCGCATAGTTAATATATAGATGGTCACACCCTGTGTGCCGTGCATCGCAGGCGCATAGTTAATATATAGATGGTCACACCCTGTGCGCCGGGCATCGCAGGCGCATAGTTAATATATAGATGGTCACACCCTGTGTGCCGGGCACCGCAGCTGCATAGTTAATATATAGATGGTCACACCATGTGTGCCGCGAATCGCAGAGCATAGTTAATATATCGATGTTCACACCCTGTGCGCCGGGCATTGCAGGCGCATAGTTAATATATAGATGGTCACAGCCTGTGTGCCGGGCATCGCAGGCGCATAGTTAATATGTAGATGGTCACACCCTGTGTGCCGCGCATCGCAGAGCATAGTTAATATATAGATGGTCACAGCCTGTGTGCCGGGCATCGCAGGTGCATAGTTAATATATAGATGGTCACACCCTGTGTGCCGCGCATCGCAGAGCATAGTTAATATATCGATGTTCACACCCTGTGCGCCGGGCATCGCAGGCGCATAGTTAATATATAGATGGTCACAGCCTGTGTGCCGGGCATCGCAGGCGCATTGTTAATATATAGATGGTCACACCCTGTGTGCCGCGCATCGCAGAGCATAGTTAATATATAGATGGTCACACCCTGTTTGCCGCGCATCGCAGGCGCATAGTTAATATATAGATGGTCACACCCTGTGTGCCGGGCATCACAGGTGCATAGTTAATATATAGATGGTCACACCCTGTGCGCCGCGCATCGTAGAGCATAGTTAATATATAGATGGTCACACCCTGTGCGCCGGGCATCGCAGGCGCATAGTTAATATATAGCTGGTCACACCCTGTGTGCCACGCATCGCAGGGGCGTAGTTAATATATAGATGGTCACACCCTGTGCGCCGGGCACCGCAGTTGCATAGTTAATATATAGATGGTCACACCCTGTGCGCAGCGCATCGCAGAGCATAGTTAATATATAGATGGTCACACCCTGTGTGCCGCGCATCGCAGAGCATAGTTAATATATAGATGGTCACACCCTGTGCGCCGCGCATCGCAGGCGAATAGTTAATATATAGATGGTCACACCCTGTGTGCCGGGCATCGCAGCCGCATAGTTAATATATAGATGGTCACACCCTGTGTGCCGCGCATCGCAGGCGCATAGTTAATATATAGATGGTCACACCCTGTGTGCCGGGCATCACAGGTGCATAGTTAATATATAGATGGTCACACCCTGTGCGCCGCGCATCGCAGAGCATAGTTAATATATAGATGGTCACACCCTGTGCGCCGGGCATCGCAGGCGCATAGTTAATATATAGCTGGTCACACCCTGTGTGCCACGCATCGCAGGGGCGTAGTTAATATATAGATGGTCACACCCTGTGCGCCGGGCACCGCAGTTGCATAGTTAATATATAGATGGTCACACCCTGTGCGCAGCGCATCGCAGAGCATAGTTAATATATAGATGGTCACACCCTGTGTGCCGCGCATCGCAGAGCATAGTTAATATATAGATGGTCACACCCTGTGCGCCGCGCATCGCAGGCGCATAGTTAATATATAGATGGTCACACCCTGTGTGCCGGGCATCGCAGGTGCATAGTTAATATATAGATGGTCACACCCTGTGCGCCGGGTATCGCAGTCGCATAGTTAATATATAGATGGTCACACCCTGTGCGCCGCGCATCGCAGACGCATAGTTAATATATAGACGGTCACACCCTGTGCGCCGGGCATCGCAGGCGCATAGTTAATATATAGACGGTCACACCCTGTGCGCCGGGCATCGCAGGCGCATAGTTAATATATAGACGGTCACACCCTGTGTGCCGGGCATCGCAGGCGCATAGTTTATATATAGACGGTCACACCCTGTGCGCCGGGCATCGCAGGCGCATAGTTTATATATAGATGGTCACACCCTGTGTGCCGGGCATCGCAGGCGCATAGTTAATATATAGACGGTTACACCCTGTGCGCCGCTCATCGCAGAGCATAGTTAATATATAGATGGTCACACCCTGTGTGCCGGGCATCGCAGCCGCATAGTTAATATATAGATGGTCACACCCTGTGCGCCGCGCATCGCAGGCGCATAGTTAATATATAGATGGTCACACCCTGTGTGCCGCGCATCGCAGTCGCATAGTTAATATATAGATGGTCACACCCTGTGCGCCGCGCATCGCAGAGCATAGTTAATATATAGATGGTCACACCCTGTGTGCCGCGCATCGCAGAGCATAGTTAATATATAGATGGTCACACCCTGTGCGCCGCGCATCGCAGGCGCATTGTTAATATATAGATGGTCACACCCTGTGTGCCGGGCATCGCAGGTGCATAGTTAATATATAGATGGTCACACCCTGTGTGCCGCGCATCGCAGCCACATAGTTAATATATAGATGGTCACACCCTGTGCGCCGGGCATCGCAGGCGCATAGTTCATATATAGATGGTCACACCCTGTGTGCCGCGCATCGCAGCCGCATAGTTAATATATAGATGGTCACACCCTGTGTGCCGGGCATCGCAGGCGCATAGTTAATATATAGATGGTCCCACCCTGTGTGACGCGCATCGCAGTCGCATAGTTAATATATAGATGGTCACACCCTGTGTGCCGGTCATCGCAGGCGCATAGTTAATATATAGATGGTCACACCCTGTGCGCCGCGCATCGCAGAGCATAGTTAATATATAGATGGTCACACCCTGTGTGCCGCGCATCGCAGGCGCATAGTTAATATATAGATGGTCACACCCTGTGCGCCGGGCATCGCAGTCGCATAGTTAATATATAGATGGTCACAGCCTGTGTGCCGGGCATCGCAGGCGCATAGTTAATATATAGAAGGTCACACCCTGTGAGCCGCGCATCGCAGGCGCATAGTTAATATATAGATGGTCACACCCTGTGCGCCGGGCATCGCAGGCGCATAGTCAATATATAGATGGTCACACCCTGTGTGCCGGGCATCGCAGGCGCATAGTTAATATATAGATGGTCACACCCTGTGCGCCGGGCATCACAGTCATATAGTTAATATATAGATGGTCACACCCTGTGCGCCGGGCAACGCAGAGCATAGTTAATACATAGATGGTCACACCCTGTGTGCCGGGCATCGCAGAGCATAGTTAATATATAGATGGTCACACCCTGTGTGCCGGGCATCGCAGAGCATAGTTAATATATAGATGGTCACACCCTGTGTGCCGCGCATCGCAGAGCATAGTTAATATATAGGTGGTCACACCCTGTGTGCCGCGCATCGCAGTCGCATAGTTAATATATAGATGGTCACACCCTGTGCGCCGGGCATCACAGTCATATAGTTAATATATAGATGGTCACACCCTGTGCGCCGGGCAACGCAGAGCATAGTTAATACATAGATGGTCACACCCTGTGTGCCGGGCATCGCAGAGCATAGTTAATATATAGATGGTCACACCCTGTGTGCCGGGCATCGCAGAGCATAGTTAATATATAGATGGTCACACCCTGTGTGCCGCGCATCGCAGAGCATAGTTAATATATAGATGGTCACACCCTGTGTGCCGGGCATCGCAGAGCATAGTTAATATATAGATGGTCACACCCTGTGTGCCGTGCATCGCAGAGCATAGTTAATATATAGATGGTCACACCCTGTGTGCCGGGCATCGCAGGCGCATAGTTAATATATAGATGGTCACACCCTGTGTGCCGGGCATCCCAGGCGCATAGTTAATATAGAGATGGTCACCGGCCTAGACTTTAATCCGCTTTTGTTCGTTTTTATTAGTACTCAACACCTCCCACGCTTTCACTTTCAGCTGTTATTTATTGTCACATAATCAGAGCCAGAGGCCACATGCTGCTTCTTCCCGTGATGTCACGAGGACAGGTCAAAGGGCGCACAATGTCACTTCCGCTCTCCTGGCCTTTAGGGCATCGACGTCCAGGGGTCACTATTTCCTGAGGATGAACTCACAGAGAGGGTTTCACGTGGATCAGCAGAAAAGAATCCAAAGAAGGACCTTGTTTGTCCATTCTCTTCTTTGTATTCCATGTTTTACGGAAATGTCTGTGTTTTATCTGCATTTCCAAGTGTTGGCGCTCACGGGAACTGTTCCCAGGGAGATGCTAATGTTTTCAGGTTCACAAATTACCCACTGAGCAAACCCTCCTCCTTTATTTCACTGTCTCCGACCTAGGGGCGTCTTCGGTGGGAGCCCCCCCAGGGTGTCCCCCCAGCCTGCACCCACAAGTGCAGTTTGTACTTAAACTTCTCTTTGAGGTGTCCCCGGGCCTGGCAGCCCCCCGTGAATAAATGATCTCAGTTTCGGGCTCATCGGACCCCACTTTTGGGATCTTTATCTTCAGGGGCGCAGTTGTTCGTCGCGCTATAGATGTGTGAGGTGAAGTTCCTCGCTGTGTTATTAATATTGCTAAATATTGTATTTGTAATAACCATTAACAAATCTAGGCAGCCATTTGATGAATTGGTAACACAACTAAAACATTCATCATTTAATTGCGACAATAAACAAAGCTGCCTCCCCCTTCATATTTGTTGTAATCATTCGAACACATTCACGGCGCCCCCAGGTTGTACCTAACTCAGTCCTGCTAATGAACCTGACACCCTCGTGTTTATTTCAGTTTACCCCAGGCTCAGAGCATCGAAGCTTGGATATTTTAGGATCTTGCTACGAGTGGCATTAAATTCCCTTATATAAGCCACGCTACTGTAAATTCAGGATTTCCAGTTTTACAACAAACAATGCACCCAACAATTTTCCCTGGTAAATTCACCAGTGGAAAAGTGGGAAGTAAATATAGGAAGTTGCAGATTTTGATATGATAAGCACCACAATCCTCACGCCACGCCCCAGTCTTGCATACAAAACTTAAATATGCATTAATTATTGACAACAATACACGTCCAAGATCTGGGTGTTGGATGTTTTCACGTTAGACACAGGTCCAGTCATCACCTGGGCTTCAGGCTCTGGGAACACAGATGGAGTGGGGCCTAAATGTTCTTCATGGCTCCAGCCGTGTGCCACCACCCAAGGGTGAAGCAGGGAGAAGTTTCAACAGGGAAGGGGTCAGGAGGGGGTTGTAGGGCAGGTACCAGGCACCGGAAACCTTTTAATTTGCTCCTTTACATGAAGTGGGCGCCCCAGATCAGGTTTACCAATGGTTTCCATCAAATAGCAGAGTTGACGGATTACACTGCTCGGTGATTTGTTTCCAATGCTTCTTTGTGAAGATGCAATTTCCAGAAACTGCAGTTTTTACACCATTATCTGCAAAAAAAGCCCCGGTATTTGTATGTGGGATTGGTAATGTGTCTGCAAGTCATCTAATGTCTAGCAATGAACAGAGTGATAGCAGTGGGACCCCCGCAAAGGACATGTAGGGGGGCCCGTTACCGCTGACCCCCCCCGCACAGCGGGGGCTGCAGGGGGCTTTGTTACACCACTGAGTGCTAGGGTTGTAGTCACAGTAGAAGGAGTAGGAGTTACAATAATGCAAGAACATCGAGCGTGGACTAGAAACTACTGTTTGCTAAGACCTCGCACAGACCATTGGTATTTTTTTAAAGGAAGGGACGTTAGTGTGAAAATACAACACACATCACAGGCGGACTGTTTTCGGATCAGTGGGTATAAAAGTTGCATCAACAATAACAACATTCAAAGCATGTGGTTGTCCTCTCCCTGTTGCATTTACTGGTCGGCACCAAACTAGCTCTCCTACCTGGCGAGGATGTGGAGACGTTTCTGAGGTTTCTGATGCTGCGTGTCTAGCGCTTATAGCGCCTTTGTTCATCACTTCTGAAGTCTTACTTACTCGTAATAACCCAGGAGTGTCCCCCCAGCCTTCCGGTCTTAGAATGAGATAAAGTGAGCTTCATTCAACTGAGTAGCGTTAACAATTACCAATCAAGCGCCTAACAATGTTTCCGTTTTTTGTGTTTATTGTTAGAAAGCTATTATCGTTGTCGTCAGCATCATCATTATTTCACTTTTAGGGACCACAGAAGCGTAAAAAAGACACATTATGAAGGTTTGGGACAGTGGCATCCTTGCAAACAATCGGTCTTTACAGATGCCTGATGTTTTGAAGATTCTGCTCAGCCATTCATTATATATGAGCACGTTTACATAATCTATTTTGTTTTCTTTTCCTTCATAAAAAAAGGATTTCACAAGTGTTGTTAATGTTCTGCAGTTTAATCAGACCCATAGACTTTTAATGTATCTTTCTGATAGACTTCACTCTGCGTCTTACTGTGTACATTTGAAATTTAATAATGTCAAACATTATTTCATTCCACTTATCACCTAGTAAATTTGATATTTTAAATATTTGAACTCCCAGCCGTTTAGCATGTTGTCAGCATCTAATGCCGATTTGTGTCAGACACTGTGATCAGGGAATGGTCATAAACGTTTTGGCAGTGGCATCTGTAGCAAATAAAAAATGGTGGGTCGGGGAGATAATAAAAATAAAAAACAGCACTTACCAGTTGCTGACGCTGCCAGCAGCCTCAGTGCTCCTCTGCTCCCGGAAGTCCATAGGCCATGCACCAGAGGCTCCCAGAGTCCCACCCAATCTTGACTCTACTCTCAGGCTATTACCAAGCATGAGAGTAGCATCAGGATTGGCCTGAGTGGGCTGGTTTGACACTCGCTCAGGGAAAGAGAGCTTGTGCCTTTTCTCCACCTGACTCTGGAGCGCAGCTAGATTGGAGAAATGTGAGTGTCCATGTCTGTTAGGCTGGCATACGACAGTCGGTCAAACTGACATGCGCACTTACATGTGCCCACCACACCTCCTCTCTGCTGCTGTCCAATAGCGCCAGGCCCCACCCCTCCCTAGACTCTCATCACATTGACTATCAGTCAAAAATAAAATGATAATAGCATATTTTTTTTTTATAGTATTTTATTTATCATGTGCTGGCTTTGAGCAAGAGGGCAATGCTCCTTCGCCAAAACAAGGGAGGTGCTGCTGGTTTTGGTAGAAAACAGAAAGACATGCAGCATGTTTGCACCATTGCTGTTCTAGTGAGTCTGTAGATGCATGTGTCCCCTCTTCTGATTTTAAACCTGTTTTCTGGGTTGAAGAGGCCACGGATTGGATGACAATCAAAAAACGTTGCCCACAAAAAAGTGAATAACAATTAGGTCAAGAAAACGGCCTTTCATTGGCAAGGATGGCACGTTAGACTATAATCAGTATGGAAGAGTATATTTTATTCTGAACCTTGAGGGTTTAACTGTGTACCGCAATAAACAGAATAGCAACTCTGTGATTGATTGGGGGATGTAAAATGAAAGACTCATGTTGTGAGATCAGACACGACGCTCATCGAATGCGAATGTAATGCACAAACCTCGGAGAGTTGGTTGACTAACCCTCCACTCAGTAATGAGCCTTTCCTCCATCAGTCCATAGTGGCATTGTTGCCATGGTAAATGGGTCACACAGGCCGACACAGACGCCTACTTTCTGCCACAGTGTGATATCTGCAGAAAAGTAAGGGCATCTCACGACTGACCATCTAGTTGCATAATGTCTGGGTGTATATGCATGTATTCATGCTTAAAGTTAGATGCTAGTCAGAGAGGCTCTCAATGTGGAACACTTTGGGTCTTGAGGCAGGGGTCACAGAGTCTGACTACATATGTGGCAAGTTGCCTTGTCCAAAAGAATTGTTTCTGGATTCCTATCAGTTGTAACAACATTGTATATTCAAATGCAGGCTCTGGAAGAAGATGAACCTGTTTGTATCCCGGGAAGGGCCACTGGAATTGTGCAACAGGGGAGGGCCAAATTATGCATCAGGGTTGACTGAATTACTCTGCAAAACAAGGCAAATTATGAGGCTAACGCAGCACTTTTTTGATATTAGTTCATTGTTTTGTAATTTTGACACATGCTAATGGTGAGTGAGCAAAATATCACCTCATTTGTGCCAAACAACCAAATAAAGAAATACAGAACTATTTTCGCTGCATGTGAACATGTTACCGCTTTGTTAGTATCTTTTGATCCATTTGAGGTAAAACAACATTTTATGGTTCAATTCCACAGATTAGACATCAGATGAGGGATTATGTGCAAATCCATAATTATGTGGCAAAGAAACAATAGCAGAATCGCATAATTCTAGTGGCTCTGATTATGTGGCAGTACCTCAAAGTAGGGTGAACTCGTCCTCTTTTACAAACAAAAAAAATCGCTTAAAGTCATAAAAACTAGACTAAATGTATACACTGACGCTTGACCTAAAAGCGGAGTGGCTTGTAAGTAGCCGCTCTGTAACTAACTGAATGAGCTCTTCCCCTGGCATCGGCGAGTTTGCGGCCGGACCCTCGCCCACCGAGGTGGCATGCTTCATCGCTAAGCATCCTTCTTACCTTGGATGAGTTGTTTTTCACCCTGTGTGTGCTCCTGAGTAGCAGTTTTCAGTAGAAGGCTTCCTTCTGTGTTTGGTCAACAGAAGCTTTGATAGGCCTATGTTTGGAGCCTTCACTGATCACTACTAACAGGACTATTGAATTAAACTATGCATATGTCCTAAAATTCCCTAGTGGTAGACTAAACAACTTTTTATTGCTGTCTTCCCAACGCAGGGTTAAACAACGGGGGACACTACCGGTGTGTACAATCCCATGTACCTATCTCTGATCGACATTTTTGAGGCAGTAATAAAAAGCCTCTATGACTTTCTTTGGGACTATGGTAATACAGTCTTTCAATCCACTACCTCTTCTATTTGGAATATATACGGTGGAGAGTGGAGAAGTGTCTGTGTAAGAATGTTTAGAAATAATGAAATTTAAACAAGTGAAGTTCTTCTGGTTCTGAGCGTTCGACCTTGTGTATACTTTTAGTATACTTCTTATGGCTTTAAGCAATTTTCATTTGTTGGTTGTAGTGTCCTTTACAAATTCTTGCCCGCTGGTGGTCAGTTCTGCCTTTTTCTCCCTCCTTTTTCCATTTCAGAGCAGTGACCAAGTACTTTATTATTCCACTTTGGTTTCTTTATCTTTTGCTGTGATGGACTATTTTTGTTATTTCTTTGGTGCTCCTCTTTCACTGTGGGTGTTTTAGGCTGGTAGCTGCCTGCGTTTTATTGCAGCATTCTGTTCCTCTCACCTCCTCCCATGTCACCGACATTTGTTTTGGCTTTATTCCAGTGCTGTCCACATTTACCTCTAGCTCCTAAAATAAACTTATTTTACAAAAGAAACACCTGGTCACTAAGATTATTAAAGATCCACAAGACGAGGGGCTTCTAAGCTTCATCAAGGCAGATGCATCTCTTTAATATTGAGCCAGACAGTTAAACTATTTAAAAGGTGGTGCCTGAAATGACCACGTGTCAGACCCGTGAGATATCTGGTCGTGTCCTGCACTGCCAGGCTATGCAGCTCAGGCATCAGGCCATCTCACAGTGGACCATGTCATACACTTAGTAGGGCAATGAGAAGACCAGAGTGGCACTCCAGGCATGTCTTAATACAGTCTCAATGGATATGGGATTATGAGGGTGCAATCCCTTTCATTAATATTCACCTGCATTTAACCTACTAAACCTATTATCGGTTTATATAGTGGAGCAGACGCCTTACAACCTGAGATGCGGTTTGTACCTCGTTCACATACTGCAGTCACACACAGGCCTCATCACTACATCACCCCAGGGGAGCAAGGACTTTTCCTTTAATTTCTAGTGAGTGGTATAGTCTAAGATATCTGCCTCCACACCTCCACGGAAGACATCTTGTAATGTGTTACTCCGCGCCTCCGCAGTGCCTGTCTTTGTTAGGCCAGTCATGAAGATATTCCGTAGAGTGTCACTCAAGAGCTGCAACAATCACGCTGTCCCACCAAGAGGGGCACTGTGCTCTCTTGCTCTCTCAAAGCTGGGATAAAGGGCAAGTACATTCAAACACCTAAACTGAAAGGGAAAAATGGGTGGAACACAGAAGGGATAGAGACAATTGTGGTCTGTACACAAACACTTTCAGGGTGCAAGCTTCTGACTGGCATCATGGAAACTCGAGCTTTATGTTCTTGCAGTCCTAAGGAAAGGAAGGGAGAGGAGGCCCCATCCCCGTCACTTGATTCGCTACTTCATCTTTTAAGCGTTTGTCTCTGAGGCCAGCGTACCCTCCTCCTGCATCGCTTCTATCTAAGGGATCCTGGACTGTCTGGGCCTACACAGGTGGAGTCTCTGTATCACTTAGACTGTCCGCCACACCTCTGCGTCCACATAATGACTTCTAACTACAGCCTTTTGTTGCACCGTTTGTCTCGGAGACGCCGCATGATGAATTCACCAAACATTGTTTCTTATCTTCATACTTGGTAACAATGTTGACATCAAATACACAATATCAAGTGTATCTCGACGGTATAGAAACACTGGCATTATGAAGTCAAATAATAGAAAAAATCCAATCTGCACAGATAAATAAGGCTGCAATATTCTTCCGTTGAGCAAAGAGAAGCCTGTGGTAAACAAAGCATCACACATATTAGAAAGGTCTAGAAAGTCAGCCTGTTGGTTGATGCCACATGGGTAGAGATTGGAGTGTGGGAGTGACTCACCTGAGATTGGCAGTGGAAAACCTCGGTGTTCAATGGAACTCGGTGAGCTAATATCTGCTATGAATAGACTGTACATGCTGCTGGCAGCAGCTTGTCCACAATTATTAAAGCAGGTATGGGACAAAAAGAAGGGGCTACTGGGTGTGATGCACAGCGAGTGGCCCCAATATGAAAGACCGCTTGAAGCAGGCATTCTCCAAGAAGGTTTGACTTCATAACTAGACCTTTGCTTCCAACTGGTCACTCAGTAAACATTTTTAGCAGCCCATGGGGGGGGAGATATTTCCCCAGTAGCTGCCAACAAAAGAAATGCTCAGCAAAGCAGAGGAATGATTATTGAATATCAAATTGCAAAGCATGAGACACCCAAACGTTGAGGTCACATTCCAAAACGTTTCAAGGGATTTTTGGTACCACTTGCATAATTAAAATTCCCCAATTTTTGAGCAGATCTATACTTTGGTTGGTAACAAGCCAGCCTTCTGGGTCAATGCAGGCCTTCACCTCCCCCCACCCGGTGGAGCACCACCTACATTATTTGGAGGTATTAAGTTCCACAGATGAGGAGGATGCACTATGGACTCCACAGAAAGCAGAACGGATGTCATGTTTTTTAGTTCGCTCCCTAAGGGGATGTTTGTTTGATGAAACTAAAAAAATCAAGGACTCTGACATGCAGAGACCTCTTTTCCTGTGAGTCCAGTCTGTGTTTGACCGGTATGTCCACCCTTCCCTTATAGGGCAATTCAAGGTAGGGGCAATCCGTGGTCCTGCCACACACAAGAGAGAGCATCCTTGAAGGCCTCCAACAGAGGAGCCAAGGGTTTCTGATGGCAAAGCCAACTGAGCCGGTGGCATCAGGAACCCAGCAGCTCCCCCACCTCTAGGTATGGCTGCACTTCAACTCTACCAGACTCTAAAGCTCCTCCTTGGTGCATCTGCCCCAGTGCCCCCCAGAATGAGGACCTGCTGGTACCATACTAAAGTCTGTCTGCGTCCTACGGCTGCACCGGTCCTGATCACAGTGAGGTTGGAAAAGTCCTCGGGACATGAGAGCTCAGCTTTGAGTATAACTTCAAAGAGGGTTAAATAAAGGAAAGATGTGATTTATGGCTTTGAGAAGAGTGACAGGCACGTATGTTACTCACTGCACCTTTGGAGATGTCTCTCCCTTTTCAAAGAGAGATAACTCCATCAACCACGTGTGTACTGAGGACAGTTACACTAGCACACACTAGCTGTGCTAGATCAATAACTACAAATACAGGAAGGCATAAATAATACATTTATATCATGGGAAAATGTGTGCTGGGGGCATTGTTCCCGTGCTCTGGGGTGTGATACGGTGTTGTATTATGCCAGGCTGCGCCTGGTCATGTTATATCAGGCCATGTTGTGGCATGGCATGCAAAAACTGGTGAATGTCTGTGTCCAAAAACATGAGTATATGCACCACCTGTAAATGTCTGTGTGTGCACCGATAAGAGGTATGGGTGTGTGAAGGGCTGTCATTTTTTGGGAGAAGGTTTTTAGAAAATCCCATCAAAATTTCATGAAGTTACACTTTTGGAGGAAAATGTGGTTTGCAGGTGTCTTGTAGGAGATTTTTCACAGGAGCTAGCACTTTCCTTAACAAAAATCTTGCATGATACTAACAGGGCACTGATTCAAGCAGTTAATGTATCTCTGCAAGACATTTTCTGGGTGAACTAGTCTCCTAGTTGCAAATTGCTTAAATGCAGACTTTTCAGAAAGTTTCACAAACATGAAAATTGGAAATGATGTTAATTTCACAGGCATAAGTAACATTCCACCAATTCCTGATCTTCTCTCTGTGGCCTTTATAATTGTTCCAATACCTCCCGCCTTTGCTTCTTTCTAATGTGGAAGGATCTAGAGTTAGTTGGCGCTATGTATTTATTTAGACAGTTTCTGTTTAAAAAAAACTTGAAAATGGATGAAGAAATACTGCAGTTGTTGATCAAACTGAACAAACCCAGTGTTTTGGACACGACTGTTCCAAATCTCTGTTGTTTTGTACTTAACGTTCTCATGAGCTTTGGAAGCGTCCATCAAACTCTCAGGCACTCATGTTCAAAGGTTCCTGTTCAGGAATCATAAATTACGACATTGAACCATTTCTCATTTGCTATTCCTTAACTGGAGTGCACTAAAATGAATTTGATAAACGCACACCCACCTTTACTCAGTGCCATTGCATTTTCCAAATCGACCTATGTACTAATAGGTTGGTTTTTTAAATACAGAGTTGTAGTGAGATGCAAGTTGACCTCCCTCATTATTCTGCGTGAGATTGGTTGTACACTATGTCCCAGTAAGACTGACAAGTATCGCAGGCATGGCCCCCTGCTGGAGTCAGCAGACCACCATGCCTGCGATTGCTTTTAAGTAAAGCAATCCCGTTTTTTTTAACGCAGCCCATTTTTCTTAAAGAAAAACAGAATGCAAACAAAAGGTTAAAAATGACACAAACCTTTTTTATGAGCACTGCCTGCTCATAAAACATTTTTCTCAGCAGTTCACAGAGGGGAAGGGACTACTGGGGACCCCTTCCCTATTGCGAATGCCCCCATTTGACCTTTGAGGAGGGGGTAAAATATTGATTTGCTACCAATTTCAGTCAAAAGATGAATACATACCAAAAAGATTTGGTATCAGGGAGGGACGCCCTTAACTCGCCCCTTCAAGTACCGATTCATTATTTACTGCCAATGAATAAGGTTCGGTTACATCCTTCCAAACTGCTATTTGGCTTCGGTGATTTTTAAAAATGCCATTTTGCGGTCAGAAAGTCTTACGAATCGGAGACCGGCCGTTAAACGGCATGGTACATGGGGGCCTCTGTTTTTAAATTCTGGCACATTCCCCAAACAGACATAAATCATCATTCTCTGTCACTAAAAGCTCCGCAGCGCCACCCTCGAACTGCTGGAAAGCACTGCAACGTGATGCTAATTGCAGATTGTGTAAATGCCGAATATTGGTAACAAAACTGCAGCCATTATCGAGTAAAACTACAAAAGCGAGAGCTCGGCTCTGACAACTGAAAGACTGAGTTGGAAGTTACCAGTTGACTGCATGGCGGCTCGGGGACATCATTTTATCCACATCAAGGTTTTCTTTAAAAAAAACATTGTGGTATCTATCTCTTGTTCTGCTTAAATGTACTGAAACTACAACTCCCAGAATGCATTATTATATATGTAAGCTTATGACCTTGAAGCTAGCACCAGCTAATGATGCAACTTTATTATTCGAGCTTGTGTGCAACCGATGTTGTTTAAAACTGAGGCTCAGTTTATTTATTCTTAAGCAAACGTGCGCTTACTCGGTGTCCGGTGAGTTTAGGCGCGTTTACATAGGAGGGCGAGGGGAGGCACTGGGTGCAACTGTCAGCATGGTAAAGTCAGGAAGGAATCAAAACAAAGGTCACCACAACAAAACTTTCAAGCATGGCAAAGCTAATAGTTCTCACCTATACAAGAGTTAGTGGAGTCGAGTGGCGTGGAGAAGTAATGTCGTAGAGTGGAGTTGTTGGAGTACAGTGTTGTATAGTGGAGTAGGGGGAAGAGCGTTGTGAGTTGAGCAGAGGGGAGTAGAGATCAGTGGTTCAGTGGCAGAGAGTTTTGTAGAGTGCAGTGGGGTGGAAAAGCATGTAGTGGGTTGGATTGGAGTACAGTGGGGTTGATTGGATTGGGGTAGAGTGGGGTGGATTGAGTAGACTTGAATGGATTGGAGTGGGGTGGATTAAAATGGAGTAAATTAGATTGAGGTGGATTGGAGTGCGGTAGACTAGATTGGAATGGATGGATTGAACTGGTGTGGGATGGGGTGGATTGGATTGGATTGGGTGGATTGGAATGGGTTAGATTGAACTGGAGTGGGTGGACTGGAGTGGTGAGGATTGAATTTAATGGAGTGGGCTGGATTGTACCATCGTTGGGTGGAATGGTTTAGAGTGGTGTGGATTGGATTAGGCTGGGTTGGAGAGAAGTGGAGTATATTGGTTAGGGGTGGGATTGACTGAACTGGGGTAGGGTTAATTGGATTGGGGAAGAGTGGAGTGGAGTGGATTCGAGTAGAGTGGGGTATATTAGAGTGGTATGGGGTGGATTGGAGAGGGGAGAACCGGATGGGGCGGATTGGTGTGGTGTGGATTGAAATGGGATGGGTGGGGTGGATTGGAGCTGGGTATACTGGTTTTGGGTGGGGTGCATTGGATTGGAATGGAATGATTGGGGTGGACTGGGTTGGGGTGGGGTGAACTGAGTGAGCGGGGTGGATTGGCTTGAGTAAGGTGGTTTGGCTTGAGTGAGGTGGATTAGATGAGGTGGATTGGAGTGAATTGGGATGGATTGGAGTGCGGTGAATTGGATTGGAGAGGGGTAGACTTTTTGGAGTGGGGTGAACTTTGTTGTGTATGTGGTGGATTGTACTGGAGTGGGTTGAATTAAGGTAGTTTGGCATGGGGTGTATTGGGTTGGAGTGGGATGGATTAAGTTCACCTGGATTGGACTAGAGTGGGGTGGATTAAGGTGGATTGGAGTGGCATGGATTGGAGTGGGGTGGGTGGTTGGAGTGGGTGTATTGGATTGTGGTGGATTGGATTGCATTAGTGTGGATTGGAATGGGGTGGAATGGAATTGGACGGGTTGCAGTGGATTGGAAAGGTGTGGGTTGGATTGGACTGCATTGGGGTAGATTGGAGTGGAGTGGGGTGGATTCTGGTTGATTGAATTTGAGTGTTGTGTAGTGTGGTGAAGGGATTGGATTGGTATGAGGCGGTTTGTATTGGAGTGGGGTAGATTGGACTGGTCTGGATTGTGGTGGATTGTATTGGTGTCAAGTGGATTGGATTAGTGTGGCTGGATTGGATTGGAGTGGGCTAGATTGTGGTAGATTGGAGTGGGGTGAATTGGCAGTTAGTGGAGGATTGGATTGGGGTGAGGTGGCATGGATTGGAGTGGGGCAGATTGGAGTGGGGCGGATTGGAGAGGGTCAGATTATTTTTGGACTGGAGTGGGCAGATTGGAGTGGGGAAGATTGTTTTGGATTGGAGAGGGGCATATTGTTTTGGATTGAAGTGGGGCAAATTGGAGTGGGCAGACTAGAGTGATGCAGATGTTTTTAGATTTGAGTGGGCTAGATTGGAGCGGGGCAGATTCTTTGGACTATACTTGGGCAGATTGGAGCAGGCAGATTGTTTTGGACTAGAGTGGGGCAGATATTTTTGGAATTGAGTGGGGCAAATATTTTTGGATTTGACTGGGGCAGATTGCTTTGGAGTAGAGCTGATTGTTTTGGAGTGGGATAGATTGTTTTGGATTGGAGTGTGTTAGCTTGTGGTGGATTGGAGTGGAATGGATTAGGATGCAGTGGGGCGGGTGTTTTGGGGTGAGGCGGATTGGAGTTAGGTGAATTGGAGTGGACATATTGGATTGGGCCATATTGAAGTGGGGTCAATTGGAGTGGGGCAGACTGCCTTGGATTCAAGTGGGTCAAACTGAAGTGGAATGGATTGGAGATGTGGGGTTTGTTTTGGTTTGGAGTGCAGCAGATTGTTTGGGATTATAGTGGGCAGAGGACAGTGGGTCAGAAGGTTTTAGGTTGGAGTGGGATATATTGGAGTGGGACATATTGGAGTGGGAGATATTGTTTTTTATTAGAGTGGGCAGAATGTTGTGGATTAGAATGGGGAAGATTGGAACAGGACTAACTGGAGTGGGGCAGATTGGAGTGGGGCAGGTTGTTTTGGGTTGGAATGGGGTAAATTGTTTTAGGTTGGAGTGGGATACATTGTACTGGATTGGAGTGGGACAGATTGTACTGGATTGGAGTGGGGCACATTGTTTGGAATTGAAGTGGGACAGATGGTTTTATATTGGCATGAGCAGATTGTGTCGAAGCCAAGTTGTCGCAGCCAAATCAGAGTATTTCAGATCCAGACAATTCAGGAAACAAACCGAGACCAGCCGCTCTTCTTTAGATTACTTTTAATAAGAACTAATAAGACACAATAAGAAATACGTGTACACGGAGACTGAGCGGGCAAAATCCAGCTCGAACAGTCTGCACAAGGAAGTAATGCATGATCTTTTATATCATTAAATCGCAGACACATTAACACATTTCATTGGTTCTTGATAATGTCGTATGAATTAACATTTCTCTATATAGCACACGTGATGCTCCATATAAGGGTTAGAATCATGGACAGGAGCTTGCACAATGTCCTCTGAATCAAATGTCTTGTGATACATCTATATGTGGAGAAAGAGAAACCATAAGTGCATACGTTAGTACTTTTAGCAGTGAGGATTTCGCAAGCTAGCATGCGGTGGTGTCTTGTGATGGCCGTCAGTTTAGCAAGCCTTGCAACATAATGCGTTTCAAGCACAATAGACATTTCTTCAAGGCCTAGTTAATTCAACATTGTAATGTGTTCAACAGAAACAGGCCTGTATTTTCATTGTGTATCACAGGGTCTACTAGGTCCAAATGGATCCAGGAGAAAGTGATTCCACACCATTTATGGTACATACTGCGTAACCGGCTCTCAGTGTTCCTGCAGAATCTCTTAAGCAGGACCCATCAACAAACATGATGCAATCATTTTCTTTCAGTTGAGTGTCCTGAATATCGGGACGAGGTTTGGTGCACAACTCAAACACCTCAAGACAATCATGCTCAAATTCTTCCCCATCTTTGATTTCAACATTTTCATTAGGAAGTAAAGTTGCCGGGTTCAGCACAGAGCACCTTTTAAGAGTATGATTCGGTGACCCCAGTATGATCGTCTCATACCTAGTGAGACGTGCATTTGTCATGTGTTGTATCTTAGTTCGCGTCAAAAGAATTTCAACTGAATGTGGAACCATTACTGTCAGAGGGTATCTCATGACTATGCCTTCACATTGTGAAAGACTCTGACCAACTGCTGCGACTGCACGCAAACAACCCGGTAAGGCTGCTGCGACAGGGTCCAAAGTAGCTGAAAAATATGCTACAGGGCGATTTGCATCTCCGTGGACCTGTGTTAAGACAGACAAAGAACAAGCATCACGTTCATGACAAAACAACAGAAAAGGTTTTTCGTAGTCTGGCATTCCAAGTGCTGGTGCCCTGCACATGCATTCTTTTAATCCTACGAATGACTCGAGCTCCTCTTTTGACAAAGTTATAATATATGGCTCATCTTTGACTTCTTTTCCTGTCAATTTTATTAACGGCTTTGAGATGATTGAGAAGTTGGGTATCCACTGATGACAGTAGCCCACCATTCCCAAAAACATCCTGTAGGAGGCTGGACTGGCTTGTAGTGAGTACCAAGGGGTACTTGCACCTTGCACCAGGCCCAGTTATCCCTTATTAGTGTATAGGGTGTCTAGCAGCTTAGGCTGATAGATAATGGTAGCTTAGCAGAGCAGCTTAGGCTGAACTAGGAGACGTGTGAAGCTACTACAGTACCACTTAGTGTCATATGCACAATATCATAAGAAAACACAATACACAGTTATACTAAAAATAAAGGTACTTTATTTTTATGACAATATGCCAAAGTATCTTAGAGTGTACCCTCAGTGAGAGGATAGGAAATATACACAAGATATATATACACAATAGCAAAAATATGCAGTATAGTCTTAGAAAACAGTGCAAACAATGTATAGTTACAATAGGATGCAATGGGGAAACATAGGGATAGGGGCAACACAAACCATATACTCCAAAAGTGGAATGCGAACCACGAATAGACCCCAAACCTATGTGACCTTGTAGAGGGTCGCTGGGACTATTAGAAAATAGTGAGAGTTAGAAAAATAACCCTCCCCAAGACCCTGAAAAGTGAGTGCAAAGTGCACTAAAGTTCTCCTAAGGACCAAGAAGTCGTGTTGGAGGAATAATGCAGGAAAGACACAAACCAGCAATGCAACAACTGTGGATTTCCAATCTAGGGTACCTGTGGAACAAGGGGACCAAGTCCAAAAGTCACAAGCAAGTCGGAGATGGGCAGATGCCCAGGAAATGCCAGCTGCGGGTGCAAAGAAGCTTCTACTGGACAGAAGAAGCTGAGGTTTCTGCAAGAACAAAAAGGGCTAGAGACTTCCCCTTTAGTGGACAGATCCCGCTCGCCGTGGAGAGTCGTGCAGAAGTGTTTTCCCGCCAAAAGAATGCCAACAAGCCTTGCTAGTTGCAAATCGTGCGTTTGGCGTTTTTGGACACTGCTGGGGCCCAGGAGGGACCAGGAGGTCGCAAATTGGACCTGAGGAGAGAGGGGACGTCGAGCAAGACAAAGAGCCCTCACTAAAGCAGGTAGCACCCGTAGAAGTGCCAGAAACAGGCACTATGAGGATGATTGAAACGGTGCTCGCCGAAGTTGCACAAAGGAGTCCCACGTCGCCGGAGACCAACTTAGAAAGTCGTGCAATGCAGGTTAGAGTGCCGTGGACCCAGGCTTGGCTGTGCACAAAGGATTTCCGCCGGAAGTGCACAGGGGCCGGAGTAGCTGCAAAGTCGCGGTTCCCAGCAATGCAGCCCAGCGAGGTGAGGCAAGGACTTACCTCCACCAAACTTGGGCTGAAGAGTCACTGGACTGTGGGGGTCACTTGGACAGAGTCGCTGGATTTGAGGGACCTCACTCGTCGTGCTGAGAGGAGACCCAAGGGACCGGTGATGCAGCTTTTTGGTGCCTGCGGTTGCAGGGGGAAGATTCCGTCGACCCACGGGAGATTTCTTCGGAGCTTCTGGTGCAGAGAGGAGGCAGGCTACCCCCACAGCATGCACAAGCAGGAAAACAGTCGAGAAGGCGGCAGGATCAGCGTTACAGAGTTGCAGTAGTCGTCTTTGCTACTATGTTGCAGGTTTGCAGGCTTCCAGCGCGGTCAGCGGTCGTTTCCTTATCAGAAGGTGAAGAGAGAGATGCAGAGGAACTCGGATGAGCTCTTGCATTCGTTATCTAAAGTTTCCCCAGAGACAGAGACCCTAAATAGCCAGAAAAGAGGGTTTGGCTACCTAGGAGTGAGGATAGGCTACTAACACCTGAAGGAGCCTATCAGCAGGAGTCTCTGACGTCACCTGGTGGCACTGGCCACTCAGAGCAGTCCAGTGTGCCAGCAGCACCTCTGTTTCCAAGATGGCAGAGGTCTGGAGCACACTGGAGGAGCTCTGGACACCTCCCAGGGGAGGTGCAGGTCAGGGGAGTGGTCACTCCCCTTTCCTTTGTCCAGTTTCGCGCCAGAGCAGGGGCTAAGGGGTCCCTGAACCGGTGTAGACTGGCTTATGCAGAATTGGGCACCCCTGTGCCCAAGAAAGCATTTCCAGAGGCTGGGGGAGGCTACTCCTCCCCTGCCTTCACACCATTTTCCAAAGGGAGAGGGTGTCACACCCTCTCTCAGAGGAAGTTCTTTGTTCTGCCATCCTGGGCCAGGCCTGGCTGGACCCCAGGAGGGCAGCTGCCTGTCTGAGGGGTTGGCAGCAGCAGCAGCTGCAGTGAAACCCCAGGAAGGGCAGTTTGGCAGTACCAGGGTCTGTGCTACAGACCACTGGGATCATGGGATTGTGCCAACTATGCCAGGATGGTATAGAGGGGGCAATTCCATGATCATAGACATGTTACATGGCCATATTCGGAGTTACCATGGTGAAGCTAAATATAGGTAGTGACCTATATGTAGTGCACGCGTGTAATGGTGTCCCCGCACTCACAAAGTTCAGGGAATTGGCTCTGAACAATGTGGGGGCACCTTGGCTAGTGCCAGGGTGCCCTCACACTAAGTAACTTTGCACCTAACCTTTACCAGGTAAAGGTTAGACATATAGGTGACTTATAAGTTACTTAAGTGCAGTGTAAAATGGCTGTGAAATAACGTGGACGTTATTTCACTCAGGCTGCAGTGGCAGGCCTGTGTAAGAATTGTCAGAGCTCCCTATGGGTGGCAAAAGAAATGCTGCAGCCCATAGGGATCTCCTGGAACCCCAATACCCTGGGTACCTCAGTACCATATACTAGGGAATTATAAGGGTGTTCCAGTAAGCCAATGTAAATTGGTAAAAATGGTCACTAGCCTGTTAGTGACAATTTGGAAAGAAATGAGAGAGCATAACCACTGAGGTTCTGATTAGCAGAGCCTCAGTGAGACAGTTAGTCACTACACAGGTAACACATTCAGGCACACTTATGAGCACTGGGGCCCTGGGTTACCAGGGTCCCAGTGACACATACAACTAAAACAACATATATACAGTGAAAAATGGGGGTAACATGCCAGGCAAGATGGTACTTTCCTACACATCCTGACATCTCTTTTTGTTGTTGTGGGATTCATCTGCAAAACAGCTGTTATTCTTTCCTTTGATATTCTTCTGGACCCTTTCTCAATCAAATGTCCTAAGTATTTTAGTTCTTTCTGACAATACTGCAACTTTCTGGGCGACACCTTGTGTCCATTCTTTCCCAGATGATTCAGTAGTGCAATGGTGTCGTATTTACAACTGTCTCTGGTTTTGTATGCAATTAGCAAATCATCGATGTACTGCACAAGAGTTGAATTAAAAGGCAGCACAAGAGGTTCCAAATCCTTTTTCAATATCTGATTGAAGATGGAAGGTGACTCAGAAAACCCTTGAGGAATTCTGCACCAACTGTACACCTTATCCAGGAATTTGAAACTGAACAAAAATTGGCTGTCCTCATGGAGAGGTATCGAGAAAAAGGCTTGTGATAGGTCTACTACGGTAAACCATTCAGCATCACAGGGAACCTGGAACATTATTACTGCTGGGTTAGGTACCACAGGGCAGCACTTTATCACAATTTCATTTATTTTCCTCAAATCCTGCACAATTCGAACCTTTCCACAGGGCTTCTTTAAACCCATTACAAGAGAGTTACATGGACTGCTCAAGACTTCTTTTAGGTCTCCATGTCTGTGAAAATCTGCAATTATTCGTGATACCTCAATGAGGACATCTTGGGTCATGTGATATTGTGAAACCTGTGGGAACACTGCATTTGGTTTTATCTGAACTTTGACTGGTTCGACCCCTTTTATTAATCCTACTTCCTTTCCGGTCAAATCCCACACTTTCTCTGTCACTGTTCCCTGTAGTTCAACAGGTAAGTTAATCAATGTATGGATTGGGAATAAAGTAATCAAAGGGTGTAGGAAAGTACCATCTTGCCTGGCATGTTACCCCCATTTTTCACTGTATATATGTTGTTTTAGTTGTATGTGTCACTGGGACCCTGCCAACCAGGGCCCCAGTGCTCATAAGTGTGCCTGACAGTGTTACCTGTGTTATGACTAACTGTCTCACTGAGGCTCTGCTATCCAGAACCTCAATGGTTATGCTCTCTCATTTCTTTCAAATTGTCACTAACAGGCTAGTGACCAATTTTACCAATTTACATTGGCTTACTGGAACACCCTTATCATTCCCTAGTATATGGTACTGAGGTACCCAGGGTATTGGGGTTCCAGGAGATCCCTATGGGCTGCAGCATTTCTTTTGCCACCCATAGGGAGCTCTGACAATTCTTACACAGGCCTGCCACTGCAGCCTCAGTGAAATAACGTCCACGTTATTTCACAGCCATTTACCACTGCACTTAAGTAACTTATAAGTCACCTATATGTCTAACCTTTACCTGGTAAAGGTTAGGTGCAAAGTTACTTAGTGTGAGGGCACCCTGGCACTAGCCAAGGTGCCCCCACATTGTTCAGGGCAAATTCCCTGGACTTTGTGAGTGCGGGGACACCATTACCCGCGTGCACTACACATAGGTCACTACCTATGTGTAGCTTCACAATGGTAACTCCGAATATGGCCATGTAACATGTCTATGATCATGGAATTGCCCCCTCTATGCCATCCTGGCATAGTTGGCACAATCCCATGATCCCAGTGGTCTGTAGCACAGACCCTGGTACTGTCAAACTGCCTTTTCAGGGGTTTCACTGCAGCTGCTGCTACTGCCAACCCCTCAGACAGGTTTCTGCCCTCCTGGGGTCCAGCCAGGCCTGGCCCAGGATGGCAGAACAAAGGACTTCCTCAGAAAGAGGGTGTTACACCCTCTCCCTTTGGAAAATGGTGTGAAGGCAGGGGAGGAGTAGCCTCCCCCAGCCTCTGGAAATGCTTTCATGGGCACAGATGGTGCCCATTTCTGCATAAGCCAGTCTACACCGGTTCAGGGACCCCTCAGCCCTGCTCTGGCGTGAAACTGGACAAAGGAAAGGGGAGTGACCACTCCCCTGACCTGCACCTCCCCTGGGAGGTGCCCAGAGCTCCTCCAGTGTGCTCCAGACCTCTGCCATCTTGGAAACAGAGGTGCTGCTGGCACACTGGACTGCTCTGAGTGGCCAGTGCCAGCAGGTGACATCAGAGACTCCTTCTGATAGGCTCCTTCAGGTGTTGCTAGCCTATCCTCTCTCCTAAGTAGCCAAACCCTCTTTTCTGGCTATTTAGGGTCTCTGCTTTGGGGAATTCCTTAGATAACGAATGCAAGAGCTCATCAGAGTTCCTCTGCATCTCTCTCTTCACCTTCTGCCAAGGAATCGACTGCTGACCGCGCTGGAAGCCTGCAAAACTGCAACAAAGTAGCTAAGACGACTACTGCAACTCTGTAACGCTGATCCTGCCGCCTTCTCGACTGTTTTCCTGGTGGTGCATGCTGTGGGGGTAGTCTGCCTCCTCTCTGCACTAGAAGCTCCGAAGAAATCTCCTGTGGGTCAACGGAATCTTCCCCCTGCTACAGCAGGCACCAAAGAACTGCATCACCGGTCCCCTGGGTCTCCTCTCAGCACGACGAGCGAGGTCCCTTAAATCCAGCAATTGTGTCCAAGTGACTCCCACAGTCCAGTGACTCTTCAGTCCAAGTTTGGTGGAGATAAGTCCTTGCCTCCCCACGCCAGACTGCATTGCTGGGAACCGCGACTTTTGCAGCTACTCCGGCCTCTGTGCACTTCCGGAGGAAATCCTTTGTGCACAGACAAGCCTGGGTCCACGGCACTCTAACCTGCATTGCAGAACTTTCTAAGTGACCACCCGGCGATGTGGGACTCCTTTGTGCAACTTCGGGTGAGCACCGTTTAACTCTTCTTCGTAGTACCTGTTCCGGCACTTCTGCGGGTGCTGACTGCTTCTGAGAGGGCTCCTTGTCTTGCTCGACGCCCCCTCTGTCCCCAGACGCAAATGGTGACATCCTGGTCCCTCCTGAGCCACAGCAGCATCCAAAAACCCTAACCACACAATTTGCAGCTAGCAAGGCTTGTTGGCGGTCTTTCGGCGGAAAAACACTTCTGCACAACTCTCCACAACGTGGAAAATCCATCCTCCAAAGGGGAAGTCTCTAGCCCTTGTCGTTCCTGCAGAATCCTCAGCTTCTACTGCCCTGTAGCAGCTTCTTTGCACCCACAGCTGGCATTTCCTGGGCATCTGCCCATCTCCGACTTGCTTGTGACTTTTGGACTTGGTCCCCTTGTTCCACAGGTACCCTCGACTGGAAATCCATCGTTGTTGCATTGCTGGTTTGTTTCTTTCCTGCAGAATTCCCCTATCACAACTTCTTTGTCCTTTGGGGAACTTTAGTGCACTTTGCACTCACTTTTCAGGGTCTTGGGGTGGGCTATTTTTCAAACCCTCACTATTTTCTAATAGTCCCAGCGACCCTCTACAAGGTCACATAGGTTTGGGGTCCATTCGTGGTTCGCATTACACTTTTGGAGTATATGGTTTGTGTTGCCCCTATCCCTATGTGTCCCCATTGCATCCTATTGTAACTATACATTGTTTGCACTGTTTTCTAAGACTATACTACATATTTTTGGTATTGTGTACATATATCTTGTGTATATTTGCTATCCTCATACTGAGGGTACACTCTGAGATACTTTGGCATATTGTCATAAAAATAAAGTACCTTTATTTTTAGTATATCTGTGTATTGTGTTTTCTTATGATATTGTGAAAGTGACACTAGTGGTACTGTAGGAGCTTCACTCGTCTCCTAGTTCAGCCTAAACTGCTCTGCTAAGCTACCATTATCTATCAGCCTAAGCTGCTAGACACCCTATACACTAATAAGGGATACCTGGGCCTGGTGCAAGGTGTAAGTACCCCTTGGTACTCACTACAAGCCAGTCCAGCCTCCTACAAAGGGTAGTCTTCATTTGTTCCTGCTTCTTCCTCTATAAATTGACTCTCATCTCCTTCATCGTCACTTTTTGTCTGCACTTCAATTCCATCGTTGGAACAGGTAATCGAACATTTTGTCTTGCACAGTAAGGGCCAGATGTAGCAAACCATTTGCGAGTTGCAAACGGCAAAAATCGCCGTTTGCGAGTCGCAAACGTGTGTTTGCTATGCAGAAATGCATTTTGTGAGTCGGAACCGACTCGCAAAATGCATTTCCGACTCGCAAATAGGAAGGGGTGTTCCCTTCCTATTTGCAACTCGCAGTGGTATGCAATTCAATGGAGTCGCAGTTACCATCCACTTGAAGTGGATTGTAACCCACTCGCAAACTGGAAGGGGTCCCCATGGGACCCCTTCCCCTTTGTGAGTGGACCCAAATATATTTTTTCAGAGCAGGCAGTGGTCCTAGGGACCACTAACTGCCCTGAAAAAATACCCAAACTAAAGGTTTCAGGTTTTTTTCTAAGTGCAGCTCGTTTTCCTTTAAGGAAAACGGGCTACACTTGGAAAAAAAAAGACTGCTTTATTTAAAAGCAGTCACGGACATGAAGGTCTGCTGTTCCCAGCAGCCCTCCATCCCCGTGAGTGCCAATAGTCGCTATGGGGGCGCAAATTGCGACCCACCTCATTAATATTAATGAGGTGGGTCTTTGCGACCCCATAGCGACTCGCAGAGTGTGTCTGAGACACCGTTCTGCATAGCAAATTGCGAGTTGCAATTTGCGAGTCGGAAGGACTCGCAAATTGCAACTCACAATTTGCCTTCTTGCTACATCTGGCCCTAAGTCTCTTCCCAGTAGGGATACCGGACTTGAATCTCATACAACAAATCTATGAAGCCCTTGAACATTGCCAATCTCAACCTGCACCGGATCGGTAATTGGGTTAGTCAAATACTGATTTGCTACTCTAACCACCCGTATAGTACGTCCTGAGAGAGGCAACCTTGGGACTTCTGCACTTCGAACTGTAGAGCGTGTAGCTCCTGTGTCAACCAAAAATGAAACCTTATAGCCCATCACCTTTCTCTCCACATATGGGCCTCTCTGATCCACCTCTAGGGATGCTGCAAGCCTGCACTCTTCACTATCTGAGCTATCATCTGACCAATCCTCATTCATGACATTTTATCCCCGTAATGGAAACTGTTGTACAGTATTGTTTTGATTTGTTACCTGACCTGTGATCTGCTGAGGAAGCATCACCTGTTGCTGTCCCATCAGAGCCATTGGTAATTGCATTTGCTGTCTAGGCACCATGGGAATCTGCTGTTGCACTGGTTGCATTTGTATTGACTGAAAACATGGCATTTGCATCTGCTGCATGGGCTGTACCCCTTGCATTTGTACCAAATTATTCTGAAAATTCGGGTTTTGATGTCTCACTTTTGGACCTCGTGAATTTTGCAATGTACCAATGTAGGAGGCTGGACTGGCTTGTAGTGAGTACCAAGGGGTACTTGCACCTTGCACCAGGCCCAGTTATCCCTTATTAGTGTATAGGGTGTCTAGCAGCTTAGGCTGATAGATAATGGTAGCTTAGCAGAGCAGCTTAGGCTGAACTAGGAGACGTGTGAAGCTACTTCAGTACCACTTAGTGTCATATGCACAATATCACAAGAAAACACAATTCACAGTTATACTAAAAATAAAGGTACTTTATTTTTATGACAATATGCCAAAGTATCTTAGAGTGTACCCTCAGTGAGAGGATAGGAAATATACATAAGATATATATACACAATAGCAAAAATATGCAGTATAGTCTTAGAAAACAGTGCAAACAATGTATAGTTACAATAGGATGCAATGGGGAAACATAGGGATAGGGTCAACACAAACCATATACTCCAAAAGTGGAATGCGAACCACGAATGGACCCCAAACCTATGTGACCTTGTAGAGGGTCGCTGGGACTATTAGAAAATAGTGAGAGTTAGAAAAATAACCCTCCCCAAGACCCTGAAAAGTGAGTGCAAAGTGCACTAAAGTTCCCCTAAGGACAAAGAAGTCGTGTTAGAGGAATAATGCAGGAAAGACACAAACCAGCAATGCAACAACTGTGGATTTCCAATCTAGGGTACCTGTGGAACAAGGGGACCAAGTCCAAAAGTCACAAGCAAGTCGGAGATGGGCAGATGCCCAGGAAATGCCATTGCGGGTGCAAAGAAGCTTTGACTGGACAGAAGAAGCTGAGGTTTCTGCAGGAACGAAAAGGGCTAGAGACTTCCCCTTTGGTGGACGGATTCCGCTCGCCTTGGAGAGTCGTGCAGAAGTGTTTTACCGCCGGAAGGACGCCAACAAGCCTTGCTAGACACAAATCGTTCATTTGGCGTTTTTGGACGCTGCTGGGGCCCAGGAGGAACCAGGAGGTCGCAAATTGGACCTGCAGAGAGAGGGAATGTCGAGCAAGACAAAGAGCCCTCACTGAAGCAGGTAGCACCCGGAGAAGTGCCAGAAACAGGCACTACGAGGATGCGTTAAACGGTGCTCGCCGAAGTTGCACAAAGGAGTCCCACGTCGCCGGAGACCAACTTAGAAAGTCGTGCAATACAGGTTAGAGTGCCGTGGACCCAGGCTTGGCTGTGTACAAAGGATTTCCGCCGGAAGTGCACAGGGGCCGGAGTAGCTGCAAAGTCGCGGTTCCCAGTAATGCAGCCCAGCGAGGTGAGGCAAGGACTTACCTCCACCAAACTTGGGCTGAAGAGTCACTGGACTGTGGGGGTCACTTGGACAGAGTCGCTGGATTCGAGGGACCTCGCTCGTCGTGCTGAGAGGAGACCCAAGGGACCGGTAATGCAGCTTTTTGGTGCATGCGGTTGCAGGGGGAAGATTCCGTCGACCCACGGGAGATTTCTTCGGAGCTTCTGGTGCAGAGAGGAGGCAGACTACCCCCACAGCATGCACAAGCAGGAAAACAGTCGAGAAGGCGGCAGGATCAGCGTTACAGAGTTGCAGTAGTCGTCTTTGCTACTATGTTGCAGGTTTGCAGGCTTCCAGCGCGGTCAGCAGTCGGTTCCTTATCAGAAGGTGAAGAGAGAGATGCAGAGGAACTCGGATGAGCTCTTGCATTCGTTATCTAAAGTTTCCCCAGAGACAGAGACCCTAAATAGCCAAAAAAGAGGGTTTGGCTACCTAGGAGAGAGGAGAGGCTACTAACACCTGAAGGAGCCTATCACAAGGAGTCTCTGACGTCACCTGGTGGCACTGGCCACTCAGAGCAGTCCAGTGTGCCAGCAGCACCTCTGTTTCCAAGATGGCAGAGGTCTGGAGCACACTGGAGGAGCTCTGGACACCTCCCAGGGGAGGTGCAGGTCAGGGGAGTGGTCACTCCCCTTTCCTTTGTCCAGTTTCACGCCAGAGCAGGGGCTAAGGGGTCCCTGAACCGGTGTAGACTGGCTTATGCAGAATTGGGCACATCTGTGCCCAACAAAGCATTTCCAGAGGCTGGGGGAGGCTACTCCTCCCCTGCCTTCACACCATTTTCCAAAGGGAGAGGGTGTCACACCCTCTCTCAGAGGAAGTTCTTTGTTCTGCCATCCTGGGCCAGGCCTGGCTGGACCCCAGGAGGGCAGCTGCCTGTCTGAGGGGTTGGCAGCAGCAGCAGCTGCAGCTGCAGAGAAACCCCAGGAAGGGCAGTCTGGCAGTACCAGGGTCTGTGCTACAGACCACTGGGATCATGGAATTGTACCAACAATGCCAGGATGGCATAGAGGGGGCAATTCCATGATCATAGACATGTTACATGGCCATATTCGGAGTTACCATGGTGAAGCTACATATAGGTAGTGACCTATATGTAGTGCACGCGTGTAATGGTGTCCCCGCACTCACAAAGTTCAGTGAGTTGGCTCTGAACAATGTGGGGGCACCTTGGCTAGTGCCAGGGTGCCCTCACACTAAGTAACTTTGCACCTAACCTTTACCAGGTAAAGGTTAGACATATAGGTGACTTATAAGTTACTTAAGTGCAGTGTAAAATGGCTGTGAAATAACGTGGACGTTATTTCACTCAGGCTGCAGTGGCAGGCCTGTGTAAGAATTGTCAGAGCTCCCTATGGGTGGCAAAAGAAATGCTGCAGCCCATAGGGATCTCCTGGAACCCCAATACCCTGGGTACCTCAGTACCATATACTAGGGAATTATAAGGGTGTTCCAGTAAGCCAATGTAAATTGGTAAAATTGGTCACTAGCCTGTTAGTGACAATTTGAAAGTAATGAGAGAGCATAACCACTGAGGTTCTGGTTAGCAGAGCCTCAGTGAGACAGTTAGGCACCACACAGGGAACATATACATGCACACCTATGAGCACTGGGGCCCTGTGTGACAGGGTCCTAGTGACACATACATATAGGCCACAAACCTATGAGCACTGGGGTCCTGACTAGCAGGATCCCAGTGACACATAACAACCATACTGAAAACATGGTGTTTTCACTATGAGCACTGAGGCCTGGCTATCAGGATCCCAGTGAGACAGTGAAACCAGTGACAAACACCCTGAGATACACTCACAAACAGGCCAAAAGTGGGGGTAACAAGGCTAGAAAGAGGCTACCTTCTCACACAGGGCCTCCAAAACTTTCCATAGGTGGACCAGATGATCATCCCAGCTGGAGCTAAAGACAGCTATATCGTCCAGATATGCTGCACTGAAAGCTTCCAGCCCTTGCAGGACTGTGTTCACCAACCTCTGAAAAGTGGCAGGTGCATTCTTCAAACCAAAAGGCATTACAGTAAACTGGTAATGTCCTCCAATGGTCGAAAATGCAGTCTTAGGTTTAGCATCTTCTGACAATTTGATCTGCCAGTACCCTGCAGTCAAATCAAAAGTGCTTAGATACTTGGCAGATGCCAGTGTATCTATGAGCTCATCTACCCTGGGTATAGGGTGAACATCAGTTTTGGTTACAAGGTTGAGACCTCTATAGTCGACACAAAACCGCATTTCCTTCTTTCCATCTTTGGAATGGGGTTTTGGTACCAGTACCACAGGAGAAGCCCATGGACTTTCAGAGTGCTCAACCACTCCTAGCTCCAACATTTTCTGGACTTCTTGCTTTATGCAGTCCCTGACATGGTCAGGCTGCCTATAGATCTTACTTTTGACAGGCAAGCTGTCTCCAGTATCTATAGTGTGCTCACACCAAGAAGTGGTACCTGGCACAGTAGAGAAGAGTTCAGAAAACTGACCCAGGAGATTTATGCAATTGTCTTTCTGCTCAGCAGTAAGACAATCAGCCAAAACTACACCTTCCACAAGAGCATCTTGTTCTGTGGAAGAGAAGAGATCAGGTAGAGGATCACTATCTTCTTCCTGTCCCTCATCAGTTGCCATGAGCAGGGTGAGATCAGCCCTGTCATAGTAGGGTTTCAGGCGGTTTACATGGAGCACCCTAAGGGGACTCATTGCAGTGCCTAAGTCAACCAAATAGGTGACTTCACCCTTTTTCTCAACAATTGTGTGGGGACCACTCCATTTATCTTGGAGTGCTCTTGGGGCCACAGGATCCAAGACCCACACTTTCTGTCCTGGTTGGTACTGCACCAAAACAGCCTTCTGATCATGCCATTGCTTCTGGAGCTCGTGGCTGGCCTGAAGGTTGTTACTGGCCTTTTTCATATACTCAGCCATCCTTGATCTGAGGCCAAGTATATAATCCACAATATCCTGTTTAGGAGCTTATAAAGGTTGTTCCCAACCCTCCTTCACAAGTGTTATTGGACCCCTAACAGGGTGTCCAAAAAGAAGTTCAAAGGGGCTAAAGCCCACTCCTTTCTGGGGTACCTCCCTGTAGGCAAAAAGGAGGCATGGTAGAAGGATATCCCATCTCCTGCGGAGTTTTTCAGGGAGACCCATAATCATGCCTTTGAGAGTTTTGTTAAATCTCTCAACCAGTCCATTTGTTTGTGGATGATAGGGTGTGGTGAACTTGTACGTTACCCCACACTCCTTCCACATGGCCTTTAAGTATGCAGACATGAAATTGCTTCCTCTGTCTGATACTACTTCCTTTGGGAAGCCCACCCTGTAAAATATTCCCAGGAGGGCCTTTGCCACTGCAGGAGCTGTAGTGGTCCTTAAAGGAATAGCTTCAGGGTATCTTGTGGCATGGTCCACTACCACCAAGATGAATCTATTGCCTGAAGCAGTAGGAGGGTCAAGGGGGCCAACTATGTCAACCCCTACTCTTTCAAAGGGAACCCCAACCACAGGCAGTGGAATAAGGGGTGCCTTTGGTGTGCCACCTGTCTTGCCACTGGCTTGACAGGTTTCACAGGACTTACAAAACTCTTTTGTGTCCTCAGACATCCTAGGCCAATGAAACAGGGGAACAAGTCTGTCCCAAGTTTTCATTTGTCCTAGATGCCCAGCTAGGGGAATGTCATGTGCCAGTGTTAGGAGGAACTTTCTGTACTCCTGAGGAATCACTAATCTCCTGGCAGCTCCAGGTTTAGGATCCCTTTGCTCAGTGTACAAGAGGTTGTCCTCCCAGTAAACTCTGTGTGAGTCACTGACATGCCCATTAGCCTGTTTGACAGCTTGCTGTCTGAGACCCTCTAATGTGGGACAGGTTTGCTGTGCCACACTCAGCTCCTCTCTGGCAGGCCCCCCTTCACCCAAAAGCTCAGCAGTGTCTGCTTCAAGCTCCTCTGGTGTAGGTTCTGCACAGGGAGGGAATTCTTCTTCCTCAGAAGTAGAATCCACTGTAGAGGGAGGGATAGTAGGAAGTGGTGTGCTTCTACTAGCCCTAGCTTTAGGGAGCACTTGGTCCATTGTTCCAGGATCCAAGCTTCCCTGTCCTTTTTGCTTTTTGGCCTGAGCCCTTGTCAAAGCAAAAATATGCCCTGGAATGCCCAGCATTGCTGCATGGGCCTCCAACTCCACATCTGACCAAGCTGATGTCTCCAAATCATTTCCTAGTAGACAGTCTACAGGTAAATCTGTGGCTACCACAACTTTCTTTGGACCAGTAACCCCCCCCAGTTGAGATTAACAACAGCCATGGGGTGGCTAAGTGTGTTGTTGTGAGCATCGGTTACTTGGTACTGGTGACCAAGTATGTGTTGTTCAGAGTGGACCAGTTTCTCTATGACCATAGTCACACTGGCACCAGTGTCCCGTAGGCCTGAACCTCAACACCATTTATTAGGGGTAGCTGCCTGTACTTATCCATATTAAGGGGACAAGCAGCTAAGGTGGCTAAATCAATAGCCCCCTCAGAGACTAACACAGCCTCTGTGGCCTCCCTAACAAGGCCAACCCCAACAAAATTACCAAAAGTGAGCCCAGCTACTCCCTTGGATTGGCTATTAGTAGGTTTGCTCCCACCACCACTGCTATTAGTAGGGACACTAGGTGTAGCAGTAGGGGTTGTAGTGGTAGGAGCATTGGTGCCTTTCTTTGGACAACTGGTATCAGTTGACCAATGGCCTTTTATCTTACATAAATAGCACCATGGTTTCTTTTCCTTGTTCTGATTAAAGGAGGATTTGGACCCACCACCCCCACCAGAGTGTTTTTGTGGGCCTGATGAAGACTCATTTTTAGATTTGTCCCCACCCTTGTCTGAAGACTTACCATCCTTCTTTTTGTTGCCATCTTTGTCACCCCCTGTATGAACTTTTCTGTTCACCCTTGTTCTGACCCATTTGTCTGCCTTCTTTCCCAATTCTTGGGGAGAGGTCAGATCAGAGTCCACCAAGTACTGGTGCAACAAATCAGACACACAATTATTAAGAATATGCTCTCTCAGGATCAAGTTATACAGGCTGTCATAATCAGTAACTTTACTGCCATGTAACCACCCCTCCAAGGCCTTCACTGAATGGTCAATGAAATCAACCCAGTCTTGTGAAGACTCCTTTTTGGTCTCTCTGAACTTTATCCTGTATTGTTCAGTGGTTAAGCCATAACCGTCCAGGAGTGCATTCTTAAGAACTTGGAAATTATTGGCATCACTTTCTTTCACAGTAAGGAGCCTATACCTACCTTTTCCACTAAATGATAGCCATAGGATAGCAGCCCACTGCCTTTGAAGGACATCCTGTACAACACTGGCCCTCTCAAGTGCAGCAAACCACTTGTTAATGTCATCCCCCTCCTTGTAAGGGGGAACTATCTTGTGCAGATTCCTGGAATCATGCTCTTTTACAGGATGACTATGGGGAATACTGCTGCTGCCACCATGGGTTTCAAAACCCAACTTCTGTCTTTCCTTCTCTAATTCAAAAGACTGTCTATCCAAATCCAGCTGTTGCTTTTTAAGCTTCAGTCTGGTTTGTTCCACCCTCAACTTATTGAGTTCCCTCTCTAACATTCTGTCATCAGGGTTGGTGGGAGGGACATTCTTAGATACAGAGGTATGATGGGAATGAACAGAAGGAGACCTGTCCCTTACAGATATCATCCTAACAGCTTGGCTTACAAAACATCACTACCAGTATGGTGAGAATAAATGCTTTTGCTATGATGTGAGACAACACTATTTGTATGGTGTGGCTCATCATCATTACCAACTATGCTAGACTGTCTAGTAATGGGCAGACTAGGAAGTTTCTTTCCTGAATCTTTTCCTGGGGGAGTCCCTGAATCAGATTGGGAACTATTAGGTACTTTTTCAACAGATGAGGCACCTATGGCCTTATCTTGTTCTCTAAGCATGTTAATTAACAGTTCCAAGGAAGGATTCTTCCCTACACTCAAACCTCTCTCTACACAGAGACTCCTTGCTCCTTTCCAGCTAAGGTTGTCATATGCAAGTTTGGACAGATCAACATTTTGGCCTGTGCCAGACATTTTTAGAGAGAGTTAAAGTGACAGAAAAAGAGAAAAAAGTTTTCAGAACTTTTTGGAAAGACAGAAAAATACTTTTTAAACTTTTAAGAACTTTTTTACAGTTTAGAAGTACTTTTCAGCACTTAGAAAACAGTGAAAAGAGGAAATGCAAAACTTTTTAGCTATGTGTACACAAACTGAACTTGTTTTGTATATTTTTCTCTTATGAAAAGTACAATGCCAAGAGTGGTAAGTAGTCTCAAAGCACTTATCCCACCGCTGCACAACCAATGTAGGAGGCTGGACTGGCTTGTAGTGAGTACCAAGGGTTACTTACACCTTGCACCAGGCCCAGGTATCCCTTATTAGTGTATAGGGTGTCTAGCAGCTTAGGCTGATAGATAATGGTAGCTTAGCAGAGCAGCTTAGGCTGAACTAGGAGACGTGTGAAGCTACTACAGTACCACAAGTGTCACTTGCACAATACCATAAGAAAACACAATACACAGTTATACTAAAAATAAAGGTACTTTATTTTTATGACAATATGTCACAGTATCTCAGAGTGTACCCTCAGAGTGAGGATAGCAAATATACACAAGTTATATGTACACAGTACTAAAAATATGCAGTATAGTCTTAGAAAACAGTGCAAACAATGTATAGTTACAATAGGATGCAATGGAGACACATAGGGATAGGGGCAACACAAACCATATACTCCAAAAGTGGAATGCGAACCACAAATGGACCCCAAACCAATGTGACCTTGTAGAGGGTCGCTGGGACTATTAGAAAATAGTGAGAGTTAGAAAACTAGCCCTCCCCAAGACCCTGAAAAGTGAGTGCAAAGTGCACTGAAGTTCCCCAAGAGACAAAGAAATCGTAATAGAGGAATAATGCAGGAAAGACACAAACCAACAATGCAACAACTGTGGATTTCCAATCTAGGGTACCTGTGGAACAAGGGGACCAAGTCCAAAAGTCACAAGCAAGTCGGAGATGGGCAAATGCCCAGGAAATGCCAGCTGCGGGTGCAAAGAAGCTTCGACTGGACAGAAGAAGCTGCGGTTTCTGCAGGAACGAAAAGGGCTAGAGACTTCCCCTTTGGTGGACTGATCCATCTCGCCATGGAGAGTCGTGCAGAAGTGTTTTCCCGCCGAAAGTACGCCCACAAGCCTTGCTAGCTGCAAATCGTGCAGTTGGCGTTTTTGGACGCTGCTGAGGCCCAGGAGGGACCAGGAGGTGGCAAATTGGACCTGGAGAGAGAGGGGACGTCGAGCAAGACAACGAGCCCTATCTGAAGCAGGTAGCACCCAGAGAAGTGCCAGAAACAGGCACTACGAGGATGCGTGAAACGGTGCTCGCCGAAGTTGCACAAAGGAGTCCCACGTCGCCGGAGACCAACTTAGAAAGTCGTGCATTGCAGGTTAGAGTGCCGTGGACCCAGGCTTGGCTGTGCACAAAGGATTTCCGCCGGAAAGTTGCAAAAGTCGCAGTTACCAACAATGCAGTCTGGAGTGGGGAGGCAAGGACTTACCTCCACCAAACTCGGACTGAAGAGTCACTGGACTGTGGCAGTCACTTGGACAGAGTTGCTGGATTCAAGGGACCTCGCTCGTCATGCTGAGAGGAGACCCAAGGGACCGGTAATGCAGCTTTTTGGTGCCTGCGGTTGCAGGGGGAAGATTCCGTCGACCCACGGGAGATTTCTTCGGAGCTTCTGGTGCAGAGAGGATGCAGACTACCCCCACAGCATGCACAAGCAGGAAAACAGTCGAGAAGGCGGCAGGATCAGCGTTACAGAGTTGCAGTAGTCGTCTTTGCTACTATGTTGCAGGTTTGCAGGCTTCCAGCGCGGTCAGCAGTCATTTCCTTATCAGAAGGTGAAGAGAGAGATGCAGAGGAACTCGGATGAGCTCTAGCATTCGTTATCTAAAGTTTCCCCAGAGACAGAGACCCTAAATAGCCAAAAAAGAGGGTTTGGCTACCTAGGAGAGAGGAGAGGCTACTAACACCTGAAGGAGCCTATCACAAGGAGTCTCTGACGTCACCTGGTGGCACTGGCCACTCAGAGCAGTCCAGTGTGCCAGCAGCACCTCTGTTTCCAAGATGGCAGAGGTCTGGAGCACACTGGAGGAGCTCTGGACACCTCCCAGGGGAGGTGCAGGTCAGGGGAGTGGTCACTCCCCTTTCCTTTGTCCAGTTTCGCGCCAGAGCAGGGGCTAAGGGGTCCCTGAACCTGTGTAGACTGGCTTATGCAGAATTGGGCACATCTGTGCCCAAGAAAGCATTTCCAGAGGCTGGGGGAGGCTACTCCTCCCCTGCCTTCACACCATTTTCCAAAGGGAGAGGGTGTAACACCCTCTCTCAGAGGAAGTCCTTTGTTCTGCCATCCTGGGACAAGCCTGGCTTGACCCCAGGAGGGCAGAAACCTGTCTGAGGGGTTGGCAGCAGCAGCAGCTGCAGTGAAACCCCAGGAAAGGCAGTTTGGCAGTACCAGGGTCTGTGCTACAGACCACTGGGATCATGGAATTGTCCCAATAATGCCAGGATGGCATAGAGGGGGCCATTCCATGATCTTAGACATGTTACATGGCCATATTCGGAGTTACCATTGTGAAGCTACATATAGGTAGTGACCTATATGTAGTGCACGCGTGTAATTGTGTCCCCGCACTCACAAAGTTCAGGGAATTGGCTCTGAACAATGTGGGGGCACCTTGGCTAGTGCCAGGGTGCCCTCACACTTAGTAACTTTGCACCTAAACTTTACCAGGTAAAGGTTAGACATATAGGTGACTTATAAGTTAATTAAGTGTAGTGTAAAATGGCTGTGAAATAACGTGGACGTTATTTCACTCAGGCTGCAGTGGCAGGCCTGTGTAAGAATTGTCAGAGCTCCCTATGGGTGGCAAAAGAAATGCTGCAGCCCATAGGGATCTCCTGGAACCCCAATACCCTGGGTACCTCAGTACCATATACTAGGGAATTATAAGGGTGTTCCAGAAAGCCAATGTAAATTGGTAAAATTGGTCACTAGCCTGTAAGTGACAATTTGAAAGAAATGAGAGAGCATAACCACTGAGGTTCTGATTAGCAGAGCCTCAGTGAGACAGTTAGTCACTACACAGGTAACACAGTCAGGCACACTTATGAGCACTGGGGCCCTGGAGAACAGGGTCCCAGTGACACATACAACTAAAACAACATATATACAGTGAAAAATGGGGGTAACATGCCAGGCAAGATGGTACTTTCCTACAATCACCAGTCCCCTGGGTCTCCTCTCAGCACGACGAGCGAGGTCCCTTGAATCCAGCAACTCTGTCCAAGTGACTCTCACAGTCCAGTGACTCTTCAGTCCAAGTTTGGTGGAGGTAAGTCCTTGCCTCCTCACGCCAGACTGCATTGCTGGGAACCGCGTCTTTTGTAGGTACTCCGGCCTCTGTGCACTTCCGGCGGAAATTCTTTGTGCACAGCGAAGCCTGGGTCCACGGCACTCTAACCTGCATTGCACGACTTTCTAAGTTGTCCTCCGGCGGCGTGGGACTCCTTTGTGCAACGTTGGGTGAGCACCATTTCACTCCTCTTTGCAGTGCCTGTTCTGGCACTTCTTCGGGTGCTGTCTGCTTTTGAGAGGGCTCGTTGTCTTGCTCGACGTCCCCTCTGTCTCCTGACGCAATTTGCGACATCCTGGTCCCTCCTGGGCTACATCAGCATCCAAAAACGCTAACTGCACGATTTGCAACTAGCAAGGCTTGTTGGTGTTCTTTTGGTGGGAAAACACTTTTGCACGACTCTCCACGGCGTGAGGGATCCGTCCTCCAAAGGGGAAGTCTCTAGCCCTTGTCGTTCCTGCAGAAACCTAAGCTTCTTCTGTCCAGTAGAAGCTTCTTTGCACCCACAGCTGGCATTTCCTGGGCATCTGCCTATCTCCGACTTGCTTGTGACTTTTGGACTTGGTCCCCTTATTCCACAGGTACCCTCGACTGGAAATCCATTGTTGTTGCATTGCTGGTTTGTGTCTTTCCTGCAGAATTCCCCTATCACGACTTCTTTGTCCTTTGGGGAACTTTAGTGCACTTTGCACTCACTTTTCAGGGTCTTGGGGTGGGCTATTTTTCTAACCCTCACTATTTTCTAATAGTCCCAGCGACCCTCTACAAGGTCACATAGGTTTGGGGTCCATTCGTGGTTCGCATTCCACTTTTGGAGTATATGGTTTGTGTTGCCCCTATCCCTATGTGCTTCCATTGCATCCTATGGTAACTATACATTGTTTGCACTGTTTTCTAAGAATATACTGCATATTTTTGGTATTGTGTACATATAACTTGTGTATATTTGCTATCCTCATACTGAGGGTACACTCTGAGATACTTTGGCATATTGTCATAAAAATAAAGTACCTTTATTTTTAGTATAACTGTGTATTGTGTTTTCTTATGATATTGTGCAAGTGACACTAGTGGTACTGTAGGAGCTTCACTCGTCTCCTAGTTCAGCCTAAGCTGCTCTGCTAAGCTACCATTATCTATCAGCCTATGCTGCTAGACACCCTATACACTAATAAGGGATAACTGGGCCTGGTGCAAGGTGCAAGTACCCCTTGGTATTCACTACAAGCCAGTCCAGCCTCCTACATTGGCTGTGCAGCGGTGGGATAAGTGCTTTGAGACTACTTACCACTCTTGTCATTGTACTTTTCATAAGAGAAAAATATACAAAACAAGTTCAGTGTGTGTACACATAGCTAAAAAGTTTTGCATTTCCTCTTTTCACTCTTTTCTAAGTGCTGAAAAGTACTTCTAAACTTGCTAAAAAGTTCTAAAAAGTTTTAAAAGTTTTTTTTCTGTCTTTCTAAAAGTTCTGAAAAACTTTTTCTTCACTTTTTCTATCACTTAAACTCTTTCTACAATGTCTGGCACAGCCCAAAATGTTGATCTGTCCAAACTTGCATATGACCACCTTAGCTGGAAAGGAGCAAGGAGTCTCTGTATAGAAATAGGTTTGAGTGTAGGGAAGAATCCTTCTTTGGAATTGTTGCTTAACATGCTTAGAGAACAAGATCAGGCCAAAAGTGCCCCATCTGTTGAAAAAGTAGCTAATGGTTCCCAATCTGATCCTGGGACTCCCCAAGGAAAAGATTCAGGAAAGAAACTTCCTAGCCTGCCCATTACTAGACAGTCTAGCATAGTTGGTACTGATGTGGAGTCACACCATACAGATGGTGGTGTCTCACATCATAGCAAGAGTATTCCTTCTCACCACAGTAGAACTGATGTTTCTGTTAACCAAGCTGTTAGGTTGCCTTCTGTAAGCGACAGGTCTCCTTCTGTCCATTCTCACCATAATTCTGTTTCAAGGCATGTCCCTCCCACCCACCCTGATGACAGAATGTTAGAAAGGGAGCTCAATAGATTGAGAGTGGAAGAAACCAGACTGAAGCTCAAGAAGCAACAGCTGGATTTGGATAGACAGACCTTAGAAGTAAAGAAGGAAAGACAGAAGTTGGGTTTAGAAACCCATGGTGGCAGCAGCAGTATTCCCCATAGTCATCCTGCAAAAGTGCATGATTCCAGGAATCTGCACAAGATAGTTCCCCCTTATAAGGAGGGGGATGACATTAACAAGTGGTTTGTTGCACTTGAGAGGGCCTGTGCTGTACAGGATGTCCCTCAAAGGGAGTGGGCTGCTATCCTATGGCTATCATTTAGTGGAAAGGGTAGGGATAGGCTCCTTACTGTGAAAGAAAATGAAGCCAATGATTACAAAGTTCTTAAGAATGCACTCCTGGATGGTTATGGCTTAACCACTGAACAATACAGGATAAAGTTCAGAGAGACCAAAAAGGAGTCTTCACAAGACTGGGTTGATTTCATTGACCATTCAGTGAAGGCCTTGGAGGGGTGGTTACATGGCAGTAAAGTTACTGATTATGACAGCCTGTATAACTTGATCCTGAGAGAGCATATTCTTAATAATTGTGTGTCTGATTTGTTGCACCAGTACTTGGTGGACTCTGATCTGACCTCTCCCCTAGAATTGGGAAAGAAGGCAGACAAATGGGTCAGAACAAGGGTGAACAGAAAAGTTCATACAGGGGGTGACAATGAGAACAATAAGAAGAAAGATGGTGAAAAATCTCAAGATAAACATGGGGATAAGGGTAAAACCAAAGATTCCACTTCAAATCTTAAACACTCTTCAGGGGGTGGGGATAAAACAAATTCTTCCTCTTCTTCTCAACCTACACAATTTAAAAAGCCTTGGTGCTTTGTGTGTAAAAACAGAGGCCATAGGCCAGGGGATAAGTCCTGTCCAGGTAAACCCCCTTAGCCTACCAGCACTAATACATCAAGCTCTAGTGCCCCTAGCAGTAGTGGTACTAGTGGCGGGACTGCTGGCAACAGTCAAGTTAAGGGTGTAGTTGGGTTCACTTATGGGTCCATAGTAGAAACTGGGGTAGTCAGTCCCAAGACACTTTCTGTCACACCTAGTGGCATTGGCCTTGCCACACTGGCTGCTTGTCCCCTTACAGTGGATAAGTACAGGTAGACAGTTTCAATAAATGGTGTTGAGGCCTTGGCCTACAGGGACACAGGTGCCAGTATCACTTTGGTGACTGAAAACCTAGTGCATCCTGAACAACACATCATTGGACAACAGTATAAGATTATTGATGTCCATAACTCCACTAAGTTTCTTGCCTTAGCTATAATTCAATTTAGTTGGGGTGGAGTTACTGGCCCTAAGAAGGTGGTGGTATCACCTAGCTTACCTGTAGACTGTCTCTTAGGTAATGACCTAGAGGCCTCAGGTTGGGCTGATGTAGAGTTTTATGCCCAATCAGCCATGCTGGGCATCCCAGAGGAATTGTTCCCTCTCATTTCTACTGAAATGAAGAAGCAAAGGAGAGAAGGCTTGAAAACTCAGGATCCCTCTCCATCAACAGGTAAAAAGGGTATCACAGAATCCCCTAACCACCCTGCCATTCAGGATACCATTCCTGTAGTGGGAGAAACCTCTCCTGGGGTGGCACCTGTTCCAAGGGAATCATCAGTTGGCAAAACTGTACTCCCTGAGGTGGAAGTACCTCTCTGTGGGATAACTAACATTGGTGAGAAAAGAGCACCATTTTAGTTAACATGGAGCATCCCTCCAACCCTCCCAGGGAAATTTTAGTGCATAAACCCTGCACTGCCTCACAACACTTAGGAAAACATCCCTGCCCTAGTGTGGAGCTCATAGGACAGCATCCCTGCCCTGCTCCAACTCAAGAGAAACAGCATCCCTGTTCTCTCTTCCAGCCATATGGACAATGTTTTTGCCCAGCTATGGCTTTTTTGAGACAGCATCCCTGTCTGGCATTTCCATCACTACAAATAGGTTCAGTGGACAATTCCCACTGCTCTAAACTAAAACTTACTGATAGAAACTCTGAAAATACATATTCACATTGTTGCTTAGCTAAAAAACTTCAAACAGGGTGGTTTACATCCCCACAGGGAAGTAACCATATAGTGGATGATAAAGGGAGTAACCAGTCTATTGCAGAGCTACTCTCTACTTATCACCACTTAGACAATAAAGTCTCAACTGGCCAAGGTTAGCCTTATTGTCCTTCGTTTGGGAGGATGTTGTGTGAGAAAGTAGCCTCTTTCTAGCCTTGTTACCCCCACTTTTGCCCTGTTTGTGAGTGTATGTTAGGGTGTTTTCACTGTCTCACTGGGATCCTGCTAGCCAGGGCCCAGTGCTCATAGTGAAAACCCTATGTTTTCAGTATGTTTGTTATGTGTCACTGGGACCCTGCTAGTCACGACCCCAGTGCTCATAAGTTTGTGGCCTATATGTATGTGTTCCCTGTGTGGTGCCTAACTGTCTCACTGAGGCTCTGCTAACCAGAACCTCAGTGGTTATGCTCTCTCTGTACAAATTGTCACTAACAGGCTAGTGACCAATTTCACCAATTTACATTGGCATACTGGAACACCCTTATAATTCCCTAGTATATGGTACTGAGGTACCCAGGGTATTGGGGTTCCAGGAGATGCCTATGGGCTGCAGCATTTCTTTTGCCACCCATAGGGAGCTCTGACAATTCTTACACAGGCCTGCCACTGCAGCCTGAGTGAAATAATGCACACATTATTTCACAGCCATTTTCACTGCACTTAAGTAACTTATAAGTCACCTATATGTCTAACCTTTACCTGGTAAAGGTTAGGTGCAAAGTTACTTAGTGTGTGGGCACCCTGGCACTAGCCAAGGTGCCCCCACATTGTTCAGGGCAAATTCCCCGGACTTTGTGAGTGCGGAGACACCATTACACGCGTGCACTACACATAGGTCACTACCTATGTGTAGCTTCACAATGGTAACTCCGAATATGGCTATGTAACATGTCTATGATCATGGAATTGCCCCCTTTATGCCATCCTGGCATAGTTGGCACAATCCCATGATCCCAGAGGTCTGTGCACAGACCCTGGTACTGCCAAACTGCCGTTTCAGGGGTTTCACTGCAGCTGCTGCCAACCCCTCAGACAGGTTTCTGCCCTCCTGGGGTCCAGCCAGGCTTGTCCCAGGATGGCAGAACAAAGGACTTCCTCTGAGAGAGGGTGTTACACCCTCTCCCTTTGGAAAATGGTGTGAAGGCAGGGGAGGAGTAGCCTCCCCCAGCCTCTGGATATGCTTTCATGGGCACAGATGGTGCCCATTTCTGCATTAGCCAGTCTACACCGGTTCAGGGACTCCTCAGCCCTGCTCTGGCGCGAAACTGGACAAAGGAAAGGGGAGTGACCACTCCCCTGACCTGCACCTCCCCTGGGAGGTGCCCAGAGCTCCTCCAGTGTGCTCCAGACCTCTGCCATCTTGGAAACAGAGGTGCTGCTGGCACACTGGACTGCTCTGAGTGGCCAGGGCCAGCAGGTGACGTCAGAGACTCCTTCTGATAGGCTCCTTCAGGTGTTGCTAGCCTATCCTCTCTCCTAAGTAGCCAAACCCTCTTTTCTGGCTATTTAGGGTCTCTGCTTTGGGGAATTCCTTGGATAACGAATGCAAGAGCTCATCAGAGTTCCTCTGCATCTCTCTCTTCACCTTCTGCCAAGGAATCGACTGCTGACCGCGCTGGAAGCCTGCATAACTGCAACAAAGTAGCTAAGACTTCTACTGCAACTCTGTAACGCTGATCCTGCCACCTTCTCAACTGTTTTCCTGGTGGTTCATGCTGTGGGGGTAGTCTGCCTCCTCTCTGCACTAGAAGCTCCGAAGAAATCTCCCGTGGGTCGACAGAATCTTCCCCCTGCTACCGCAGGCACCAAAGAACTGCATCACCGGTCCCCTGGGTCTCCTCTCAGCACGACGAGCGAGGTCTCTTGAATCCAGCAACTGTGTCCAAGTGGCTCCCACATTCCAGTGACTCTTCAGTCCAAGTTTGGTGGAGGTAAGTCCTTGCCTCCCCACGCCAGACTGCATTGCTGGGAACCGCAACTTTTGCAGCTACTCCGGCCTCTGTGCACTTCCGGCAGAAATCCTTTGTGCACAGCCAAGCCTCGGTCCACGGCACTCTAACCTGCATTGCACGACTTTCTAAGTGGTCCTCCGGCGACGTGGGACTCCTTTGTGCAACTTCCGGTGAGCACTGTTTCACTCTTCTTCGTACTGCCTGTTCCGGCACTTCTGCGGGTGCTGTCTGCTTCTGAGAGGGCTCCTTGTCTTGCTCGATGCCCCCTCTGTCCCCAGACGCAATTGGCGACATCCTGGTCCCTCCTGGGCCACAGCAGCATCCAAAAACCCTAACCGCATAATTTGCATCTAGCAAGGCTTGTTGGCGGTCTTTCGGCGGGAAAACACTTCTGCACGACTTTCCACGGCGTGGCGGATGCATCCTCCAAAGGGAAAGTTTCTAGCCCTTGTCGTTCCTGCAGAATCCTCAGCTTCTACTGTCTAGTAGCAGCTTCTTTGCACCCACAGCTAGCATTTCCTGGGCATCTGCCCATCTCCGACTTGCTTGTGACTTGTGGACTTGGTCCCCTTGTTCCACAGGTACCCTCGACTGGAAATCCATCGTTGTTGCATTGCTGGTTTGTGTCTTTCCTGCAGAATTCCCCTATCACGACTTCTATGTCCTTTGGGGAACTTTAGTGCACTTTGCACTCACTTTCCAGGGTCTTGGGGTGGGCTATTTTTCTAACCCTTACTATTTTCTAATAGTCCCAGCGACCCTCTGTAGGAAAGCACCATCTTGCCTGGCATGTTACCCCCATTTTTCACTGTATATATGTTGTTTTAGTTGTATGTGTCACTGGGACCCTGGTATCCAGGGCCCCAGTGCTCATAAGTGTGCCTGAATGTGTTACCTGTGTAGTGACTAACTGTCTCACTGAGGCTCTGTTAATCAGAACCTCAGTGGTTATGCTCTCTCATTTCTTTCAAATTGTCACTAACAGGCTGTAGGAGGCTGGACTGGCTTGTAGTGAGTACCAAGGGGTACTTGCACCTTGCACCAGGCCCAGTTATCCCTTATTAGTGTATAGGGTGTCTAGCAGCTTAGGCTGATAGATAATGGTAGCTTAGCAGAGCAGCTTAGGCTGAACTAGGAGACGTGTGAAGCTACTACAGTACCACTTAGTGTCATATGCACAATATCATAAGAAAACACAATACACAGTTATACTAAAAATAAAGGTACTTTATTTTTATGACAATATGCCAAAGTATCTTAGAGTGTACCCTCAGTGAGAGGATAGGAAATATACACAAGATATATATACACAATAGCAAAAATATGCAGTATAGTCTTAGAAAACAGTGCAAACAATGTATAGTTACAATAGGATGCAATGGGGAAACATAGGGATAGGGGCAACACAAACCATATACTCCAAAAGTGGAATGCGAACCACGAATGGACCCCAAACCTATGTGACCTTGTAGAGGGTCGCTGGGACTATTATAAAATAGTGAGAGTTAGAAAAATAACCCTCCCCAAGACCCTGAAAAGTGAGTGCAAAGTGCACTAAAGTTCCCCTAAGGACAAAATAGTCGTGTTAGAGGGAAAATGCAAGGAAAACACAAATCAGCAATGCAACAACGATGGATTCCTGACTGAGGGTACCTGTGGAACAAGGGGACCAAGTCCAAAAGTCACAAGCAACTCGGAGATGGGCAGATGCCCAAGAAATGCCAGCGGTTGGTGCAAAGAAGCTCTTACTAGGCTGAAGAACTGTGAATACTGCAGGAACGACAAGGGCTAGAGACTTCCCCTTTGGAGGATGGATCCCCCACGCCTTGGAGAGTCGTGCAGAAGTGTTTTCCCGCCGGATGGACGCCAACAAGCCTTGCTACACGCAAATCGTGCGTTTGGCGTTTTTGGACGCTGCTGGGGCCCAAGAGGGACCAGGAGGTCGCAAATTGGACCTGCAGAGAGAGGGGACGTCGAGCAAGACAAAGAGCCCTCACTGAAGCAGGTAGCACCCGGAGAAGTGCCAGAAACAGGCACTACGAGGATGCGTGAAACGGTGCTCGCCGAAGTTGCACAAAGGAGTCCCACGTCGCCGGAGACCAACTTAGAAAGTCGTGCAATGCAGGTTAGAGTGCCGTGGACCCAGGCTTGGCTGTGCACGAAGGATTTCCGCCGGAAGTGCACAGGGGCCGGAGTAGCTTGCAAAGTCGCGGTTCCCAGCAATGCAGCCCAGCGAGGTGAGGCAAGGACTTACCTCCACCAAACTTGGGCTGAAGAGTCACTGGACTGTGGGGGTCACTTGGACGGTGTCGATGGATTCGAGGGACCTCGCTCGTCGTGCTGAGAGGAGACCCAAGGGACCGGTAATGCAGCTTTTTGGTGCCTGCGGTTGCAGGGGGAAGATTCCGTCGACCCACGGGAGATTTCTTCGGAGCTTCTGGTGCAGAGAGGAGGCAGACTACCCCCACAGCATGCACAAGCAGGAAAACAGTCGAGAAGGCGGCAGGATCAGCGTTACAGAGTTGCAGTAGTCGTCTTTGCTACTATGTTGCAGGTTTGCAGGCTTCCAGCGCGGTCAGCGGTCGATTCCTTATCAGAAGGTGAAGAGGGAGATGCAGAGGAACTCGGCTGAGCTCATGCATTCGTTATCTAAAGTTTCCCCAGAGACAGAGACCCTAAATAGCCAGAAAAGAGGGTTTGGCTTCCTAGGAGAGAGGAAAGGCTACTAACACCTGAAGGAGCCTATCAGCAGGAGTCTCTGACGTCACCTGGTGGCACTGGCCACTCAGAGCAGTCCAGTGTGCCAGCAGCACCTCTGTTTCCAAGATGGCAGAGGTCTGGAGCACACTGGAGGAGCTCTGGACACCTCCCAGGGGAGGTGCAGGTCAGGGGAGTGGTCACTCCCCTTTCCTTTGTCCAGTTTCGCGCCAGAGCAGGGGCTAAGGGGTCCCTGAACCGGTGTAGACTGGCTTATGCAGAATTGGGCACCTCTGTGCCCAAGAAAGCATTTCCAGAGGCTGGGGGAGGCTACTCCTCCCCTGCCTTCACACCATTTTCCAAAGGGAGAGGGTGTCACACCCTCTCTCAGAGGAAGTTCTTTGTTCTGCCATCCTGGGCCAGGCCTGGCTGGACCCCAGGAGGGCAGCTGCCTGTCTGAGGGGTTGGCAGCAGCAGCAGCTGCAGTGAAACCCCAGGAAGGGCAGTTTGGCAGTACCAGGGTCTGTGCTACAGACCACTGGGATCATGGGATTGTGCCAACTATGCCAGGATGGTATAGAGGGGGCAATTCCATGATCATAGACATGTTACATGGCCATATTCGGAGTTACCATGGTGAAGCTACATATAGGTAGTGACCTATATGTAGTGCACGCGTGTAATGGTGTCCCCACACTCACAAAGTTCAGGGAATTGGCTCTGAACAATGTGGGGGCACCTTGGCTAGTGCCAGGGTGCCCTCACACTAAGTAACTTTGCACCTAACCTTTACCAGGTAAAGGTTAGACATATAGGTGACTTATAAGTTACTTAAGTGCAGTGTAAAATGGCTGTGAAATAACGTGGACGTTATTTCACTCAGGCTGCAGTGGCAGGCCTGTGTAAGAATTGTCAGAGCTCCCTATGGGTGGCAAAAGAAATGCTGCAGCCCATAGGGATCTCCTGGAACCCCAATACCCTGGGTACCTCAGTACCATATACTAGGGAATTATAAGGGTGTTCCAGTAAGCCAATGTAAATTGGTAAAAATGGTCACTAGCCTGTTAGTGACAATTTGAAAGTAATGAGAGAGCATAACCACTGAGGTTCTGGTTAGCAGAGCCTCAGTGAGACAGTTAGGCACCACACAGGGAACATTTACATGCACACCTATGAGCACTGGGGCCCTGTGTGACAGGGTCCCAGTGACACATACATATAGGCCACAAACCTATGAGCACTGGGGTCCTGACCAGCAGGATCCCAGTGACACATAACAACCATACTGAAAACATAGTGTTTTCACTATGAGCACTGAGGCCTGGCTATCAGGATCCCAGTGAGACAGTGAAAACAGTGACAAACATCCTGACATACACTCACAAACAGGCCAAAAGTGGGGGTAACAAGGCTAGAAAGAGGCTACCTTCTCACACAACCCCCCCCCAAACGAAGGACAATAAGGCTAACCTTGGCCAGTTGAGACTTTATTGTCTAAGTGGTGATAAGTAGAGAGTAGCTCTGCAATAGACTGGTTACTCCCTTTATCATCCACTATATGGTTACTTCCCTGTGGGGATGTAAACCACCCTGTTTGAAGTTTTTTAGCTAACCAACAATGTGAAGATGTATTTTCAGAGTTTCTATCAGTAAGTTTTAGTTTAGAGCAGTGGGAATTATCCACTGAACCTATTTGTAATGATGGAAATGCCAGACAGGGATGCTGTCTCAGTAAAGCCATAGCTGGACAAAAACTTTGTCCATTTGGCTGGAAGAGAGAACAGGGATGCTGTTTCTCTTGAGTTGGAGCAGGGCAGGGATGCTGTCCTATGAGCTCCACACTAGGGCAGGGATGCTGTCCTAAGTGTTGTGAGGCAGTACAGGGTTTCTGCACTAAAGTTTCTCTGGGAGGGTTGGAGGGATGCTCCATGTTAACTAAAATGGTGCTCTTTTTGTCACCAATGTTAGTTATCCCACAGAGAGGTACTTCTACCTCAGGGAGTCCAGCTATGCCAGCTGATGATTCCCTTGGAACAGGTGCCACCCCAGGAGAGGTTTCTCCCACCACAGGAATAGTATCCTGAATGGTAGGGTGGTTAGGGGATACTGTGATACCCTTTTTACCTGTTGATGGAGAGGGATCCTGAGTTTTCAGGCCTTCTCTCTTTTGCTTTTTCATTTCACTTGAAATGAGAGGGAACAATTCCTCAGGGATGCCCAGCATGGCTGCATGGGCATAAAACTCTACATCAGCCCAACCTGAGGCCTCTAGGTCATTACCTAAGAGACAGTCTACAGGTAAGCTAGGTGATACCACCACCTGCTTAGGGCCAGTAACTCCACCCCAACTAAACTGAATTATAGCTAAGGGAAGAAATTTAGTGGAGTTATGGACATCAATAATCTTATACTGTTGTCCAATGATGTGTTGATCAGGGTGCACTAGGTTGTCAGTCACCAAAGTGAAACTGGCACCTGTGTCCCTGTAGGCCAAGGCCTCAACACCATTTATTGAAACTGTCTGCCTGTACTTATCCATTGTAAGGGGACAAGCAGCCAGTGTGGCAAGGCCAATGCCACTAGGTGTGACAGAAACTGTCTTGGGACTGATGACATCAGTTTCCACTATGGACCCATAAGTGAACCCAACTACACCCTTTGCTTGACTGTTGCCAGCAGTCCCACCACTAGTACCACTACTGCTAGGGGCACTAGAGCTTGATGTATTAGTGGTGGTAGGCTCAGGGGGTTTACCTGGACAGGACTTATCCCCTGGCCTATGGCCTCTATTTTTACACACAAAGCACCAAGGCTTTTTAATGTGTGCAGGTTGGGAAGAAGAGGAAGAATTTGTTTTATCCCCACCCTCTGAAGAGTGTTTAAGATTTGAAGTGGGATCTTTGGTTTTACCCTTATCCCCATGCTTATCTTGAGATTTTTCACCATCTTTCTTCTTATTGCCATCTTTGTCACCCCCTGTATGAACTTTTCTGTTCACCCTTGTTCTGACCCATTTGTCTGCCTTCTTTCCCAATTCTTGGGGAGAGGTCAGATCAGAGTCTACCAGGTACTGGTGCAACAAATCAGACACACAATTATTAAGTATATGCTCTCTCAGGATTGTGTTATACAGGCTTTCATAATCAGTAACTTTACTGCCATGTAACCACCCCTCCAAGGCCTTCACTGAATGGTCAATGAAATCAACCCAGTCTTGTGAAGACTCCTTTTTGGTCTCTCTGAACTTTATCCTGTACTGTTCAGTGGTTAAGCCATAACCATCCAGGAGTGCATTCTTAAGAACTGTAAAATTATTGGCATCATTTTCTTTCACAGTAAGGAGCCTATCCCTACCTTTTCCACTAAATGATAGCCATAGGATAGCAGCCCACTGCCTTTGAGGGACATCCTGTACAACACAGGCCCTCTCAAGTGCAGCAAACCACTTGTTAATGTCATCCCCCTCCTTATAAGGGGGAACTATCTTGTGCAGATTCCTGGAATCATGCTCTTTTGCAGGATGACTATGGGGAATACTGCTGCTGCCACCATGGGTATCTAAACCCAACTTCTGTCTTTCCTTCTCTAATTCAAAAGACTGTCTATCCAAATCCAGCTGTTGCTTTTTAAGCTTCAGTCTGGTTTGTTCCACCCTCAACTTATTGAGTTCCCTCTCTAACATTCTGTCATCAGGGTTGGTGGGAGGGACATTCCTAGAAACAGAGCTATGATGGGAATGAACAGAAGGAGACCTGTCTCTTACAGAAGCCACCCTAACAGCTTGGTTAACAAAAACATTACTACCAGTATGGTGAGAATAAATGCTTTTGCTATGATGTGAGACAACACTATTTGTATGGTGTGGCTCATCATCATTCCCAACTATGCTAGACTGTCTAGTAATGGGCAGGCTAGGGTGTTTCTTTCCTGAATCTTTTCCTGGGGGAGTCCCTGAATCAGATTGGGAACTATTAGGTACTTTTTCAACAGATGAGGCACCTATGGCCTTATCCTGTTCTCTAAGCATGTTAAGTAACAGTTCCAAGGAAGGATTTTTCCCTACACTCAAACCTCTCTCTATACAGAGACTCCTTGCTCTTTTCCAGCTAAGGTTGTCATATGCAAGTTTGGACAGATCAACACTTTGGCCTGTGCCAGACATTTTTTAGAGAGAGTTAAAGTGATAGAAAAAGAGAAAAAAGTTTTCAGAACTTTTTGGAAAGACAGAAAAAAACTTTTTAAACTTTTAAGAACTTTTTGAAAGTTTAGGAGTACTTTTCAGCACTTAGAAAAGAGTGAAAAGAGGAAATGCAAAACTTTTTGGCTATGTGTATATACACTGACCTTGTTTTGTATATTTTTCTCTTATGAAAAGTACAATGACAAGAGTGGTAAGTAGTCTCAATCACTTATCCCACCACTGCACAACCAATGTAGGAGGCTGGACTGGCTTGTAGTGAGTACCAAGGGGTACTTGCACCTTGCACCAGGCCCAGTTATCCCTTATTAGTGTATAGGGTGTCTAGCAGCTTAGGCTGATAGATAATGGTAGCTTAGCAGAGCAGCTTAGGCTGAACTAGTAGACGTGTGAAGCTACTACAGTACCACTTAGTGTCATATGCACAATATCATAAGAAAACACAATACACAGTTATACTAAAAATAAAGGTACTTTATTTTTATGACAATATGCCAAAGTATCTTAGAGTGTACCCTCAGTGAGAGGATAGGAAATATACACAAGATATATATACACAATAGCAAAAATATGCAGTATAGTCTTAGAAAACAGTGCAAACAATGTATAGTTCCAATAGGATGCAATGGGGAAACATAGGGATAGGGGCAACACAAACCATATACTCCAAAAGTGGAATGCGAACCACGAATGGACCCAAAACCTATGTGACCTTGTAGAGGGTCACTGGGACTATTAGAAAATAGTGAGAGTTAGAAAAATAACCCTCCCCAAGACCCTGAAAAGTGAGTGCAAAGTGCACTAAAGTTCCCCTAAGGACAAAGAAGTTGTGTTAGAGGAATAATGCAGGAAAGACACAAACCAGCAATGCAACACTGTGGATTTCCAATCTAGGGTACCTGTGGAACAAGGGGACCAAGTCCAAAAGTCACAAGCAAGTAGGAGATGGGCAAATGCCCAGGAAATGCCAGCTGCGGGTGCAAAGAAGCTTCGACTGGACAGAAGAAGCTGAGGTTTGTGCAAGAACGAAAAGGGCTAGAGACTTCCCCTTTGGTGGACAGATCCCACTTGCCGTGGAGAGTCGTGCAGAAGTGCTTTCCCGCCGAAAGAACGCCAACAAGCCTTGCTAGCTGCAAATCGTGCGTTTGGCGTTTTTGGACGCTGCTGGGGCCCAGGAGGGACCAGGAGGTCGTAAATTGGACCTGAAGAGAGAGGGAACGTCGAGCAAGACAAAGAGCCCTCACTGAAGCAGGAAGCACCCGGAGAAGTGCCAGAAACAGGCACTACGAGGATGCGTGAAACGGTGCTCGCCGAAGTTGCACAAAGGAGTCCCACGTCGCCGGAGACCAACTTAGAAAGTCGTGCAATGCAGGTTAGAGTGCCGTGGAACCAGGCTTGGCTGTGCACAAAGGATTTCCACCGGAAGTTCACAGGGGCCGGAGTAGCTGCAAAGTTGCGGTTCCCAGCAATGCAGCCCAGCGAGGTGAGGCAAGGACTTACCTCCACCAAACTTGGGCTGAACAGTCACTGGACTGTGGGGGTCACTTGGACAGAGTCGCTGGATTCGAGGGACCTCCCTCGTTGTGCTGAGAGGAGACCCAAGGGACCGGTAATGCAGCTTTTTGGTGCCTGCGGTTGCAGGGGGAAGATTCCGTCGACCCACGGGAGATTTCTTCGGAGCTTCTGGTGCAGAGAGGAGGCAGGCTACCCCCACAGCATGCACAAGCAGGAAAACAGTCGAGAAGGCGGCAGGATCAGCGTTACAGAGTTGCAGTAGTCGTCTTTGCTACTATGTTGCAGGTTTGCAGGCTTCCAGCGCGGTCAGCAGTCGATTCCTTATCAGAAGGTGAAGAGGGAGATGCAGAGGAACTCGGATGAGCTCTTGCATTCGTTATCTAAAGTTTCCCCAGAGACAGAGACCCTAAATAGCCAGAAAAAAGGGTTTGGCTACTTAGGAGAGGGGATAGGCTACTAACACCTGAAGGAGCCTATCAGAAGGAGTCTCTGACGTCACCTGGTGGCACTGGCCACTCAGAGCAGTCCAGTGTGCCAGCAGCACCTCTGTTTCCAAGATGGCAGAGGTCTGGAGCACACTGGAGGAGCTCTGGACACCTCCCAGAGGAGGTGCAGGTCAGGGGAGTGGTCACTCCCCTTTCCTTTGTCCAGTTTCGCCCCAGATCAGGGGCTAAGGGGTCCCTGAACCGGTGTAGACTGGCTTATGCAGAATTGGGCACATCTGTGCCCAAGAAAGCATTTCCAGAGGCTGGGGGAGGCTACTCCTCCCCTGCCTTCACACCATTTTCCAAAGGGAGAGGGTGTAACACCCTCTCTCAGAGGAAGTCCTTTGTTCTGCCATCCTGGGCCAAGCCTGGCTTGACCCCAGGGGGGCAGAAACCTGTCTGAGGGGTTGGCAGCAGCAGCAGCTGCAGTGAAACCCCAGGAAAGGCAGTTTGGCAGTACCAGGGTCTGTGCTACAGACCACTGGGATCATGGAATTGTGCCAACAATGCCAGGATGGCATAGAGGGGGCAATTCCATGATCTTAGACATGTTACATGGCCATATTCGGAGTTACCATTGTGAAGCTACATATAGGTAGTGACCTATATGTAGTGCACGCGTGTAATGGTGTCCCCGCACTCACAAAGTTCAGGGAATTGGCTCTGAACAATGTGGGGGCACCTTGGCTAGTACCAGGGTGCCCTCACACTAAGTAACTTTGCACCTAACCTTTACCAGGCAAAGGTTAGACATATAGGTGACTTATAAGTTACTTAAGTGCAGTGTAAAATGGCTGTGAAATAACGTGGACGTTATATCACTCAGGCTGCAGTGGCAGGCCTGTGTAAGAATTGTCAGAGCTCCCTATGGGTGGCAAAAGAAATGCTGCAGCCAATAGGGATCTCCTGGAACCCCAATACCCTGGGTACCTCAGTACCATATACTAGGGAATTATAAGGGTGTTCCAGTAGCCAATGTAAATTGGTAAAATTGGTCACTAGCCTGTTAGTGACAATTTGAAAGATACGAGAGAGCATAACCACTGAGGTTCTGGTTAGCAGAGCCTCAGTGAGACAGTTAGTCACTACTGTACACAGGTAACACATTCAGGCACACTTATGCGCACTGGGGCCCTGGAGAACAGGGTCCCAGTGACACATACAACTAAAACAACATTTATACAGTGAAAAATGGGGGTAACATGCCAGGCAAGATGGTACTTTCCTACACAAACCCCCCCCCCCCCAAACGAAGGACAATAAGACTAGACATGACGAGTCTTCATTGTCTAAGTGGAAATATCTGGAGAGTCCATCTGCATTGGAGTGGATACTCCCAGGTCTATGTTCCACTGTATAGTCCATTCCCTGTAGGGATATGGACCACCTCAACAATTTAGGATTTTCACCTTTCATTTGTTTTAGCCAAAGTAGAGGTTTGTGGTCTGTCTGAACAATGAAGTGAGTGCCAAACAGGTATGGCCTCAACTTCTTCAGTGCCCAGACCACAGCAAAGGCCTCCCTCTCTATGGCAGACCAACGCTTTTCTCTAGGGGTCAACCTCCTACTAATAAAAGCAACAGGTTGATCCTGGCCCTCAGAATTAAGTTGTGATAGGACTGCCCCTACTCCTAATTCGGATGCATCAGTTTGGACATAGAATTTTTTAGAGTAACAAGGGCTGTTCAGGACAGGTGCAGAGCACATGGCCTGCTTCAGCTCCTCAAAAGCTTTCTGACAGTTTGCTGTCCATAATACCTTTTTAGGCATTTTCTTGGAAGTGAGGTCATTAAGAGGGGCTGCAATGGAGCCATAGTTCTTAATGAACCTCCTGTAATACCCAGTGAGGCCTAGGAAGGCTCTCACCTGAGTCTGTGTAGTAGGGGGAACCCAATCAATAATTGTTTGGATTTTCCCCTGTAGTGGTGCAATCTGTTCCCCACAAACCAGGTGTCCCAGATAAACCACCTTACCCTGCCCTATCTGGCACTTTGAAGCCTTGATAGTGAGGCCTGCCTTTTGCAGGGCCTCCAAAACTTTCAATAGGTGGACCAGGTGATCATCCCAGCTGGAGCTAAAGACAGCTATATCATCCAAATATGCTGCACTGAAAGCTTCCAGCCCTTACAGGACTGTGTTCACCAGCCTCTGAAAAGTGGTAGGTGCATTTTTCAAGCCAAAAGGCATTACAGTGAACTGGTAATGTCCTCCAATGGTTGAAAATGCTGTTTTAGGTTTAGCATCTTCTGATAATTTGATCTGCCGATACCCTGCAGTCAAATCAAAAGTGCTTAGATACTTGGCAGATGCCAGTGTATCTATGAGCTCATCTGCCCTGGGTATAGGATGAGCATCAGTTTTGGTTACCAAGTTGAGACCTCTCTAGTCTACGCAGAACCGCATTTCCTTCTTTCCATCTTTGGAATGGGGTTTTGGTACAAGTACCACAGGAGAAGCCCATGGACTTTCAGAGTGCTCAACCACTCCTAGTTCTAACATTTTCTGGACCTCTTGCTTTATGCAGTCCCTGACATGGTCAGGCTGCCTATAGATCTTACTTTTGACAGGCAAGCTGTCTCCAGTATCTATAGTGTGCTCACACCAAGAAGTGGTACCTGGCACAGTAGAGAAGAGTTCAGAGAATTGATCTAGGAGATTTATGCAATGGTCTTTCTGCTCAGCAGTAAGACAATCAGCCAAAACTACACCTTCCACAAGAGCATCTTGTTCTGTGGAAGAGAAGAGATCAGGTAGAGGATCACTGTCTTCTTCCTGTCCCTCATCAGCTGCCATGAGCAGGGTGAGATCAGCCCTGTCATAGTAGGGTTTCAGGCGGTTGACATGGAGCACCCTAAGGGGACTCCTGGCAGTGCCTAAGTCAACTAAATAAGTGACTTCACCCTTTTTCTCAACAATTGTGTGGGGTCCACTCCATTTATCTTGGAGTGCTCTTGGGGCCACAGGTTCCAAGACCCACACTTTCTGCCCTGGTTGGTACTGAACCAAAACAGCCTTCTGATCATGCCATGGCTTCTGGAGCTCTTGGCTGGCCTGAAGGTTCTTACTGGCCTTTTTCATATACTCAGCCATCCTTGATCTGAGGCCAAGTACATAATCCACAATATCCTGCTTAGGAGCTTTTAAAGGTTGTTCCCAAACCTCCTTCACAAGTGTTAGTGGACCCCTAACAGGGTGTCCAAAAAGAAGTTCAAAGGGGCTAAAGCCCACTCCTTTCTTGGGTACCTCCCTGTAGGCAAAAAGGAGGCATGGTAAGAGGATATCCCATCTCCAGTGTAGTTTTTCAGGGAGACCCATAATCATGCCTTTGAGAGTTTTGTTAAATCTCTCCACCAGTCCATTTGTTTGTGGATGATAGGGTGTGGTGAACTTGTAAGTTAACCCAAACTCCTTCCACATGGCCTTTAAGTATGCAGACATGAAATTGCTTCCCCTGTCTGATACTACTTCCTTTGGGAAGCCCACCCTGGAAAATATTCCCAGGAGGGCCTTTGCCACTGCAGGAGCTGTAGTGGTCCTTAAAGAAATAGCTTCAGGGTATCTTGTGGCATGGTCCACTACCACCAAGATGAATATATTGCCTGAAGCAGTAGGAGGGTCAAGGGGGCCAACTATGTCAACCCCTACCCTTTCAAAGGGAACCCCAACCACAGGCAGTAGAATAAGGGGTGCCTTTGGAGTTCCACCTGTCTTGCCACTGGCTTGACAGGTTTCACAGGACTTACAAAATTCCTTTGTGTCCTCAGACATTCTAGGCCAATGAAACAGGGGAACAAGCCTGTCCCAAGTTTTCATTTGTCCTAGATGCCCAGCTAGGGGAATGTCGTGTGCCAGAGTTAGGAGGAACTTTCTGTACTCCTGAGGAATCACTAATCTCCTGGCAGCTCCAGGTTTAGGATCCCTATGCTCAAGAGGTTGTCCTCCCAGTAAACTCTGTGAGAGTCACTGACATCCCCATTAGCCTGTTTGACAGCTTGCTGTCTCAGACCCTCTAATGTGGGACAGGTTTGCTGTGCCACACTCAGCTCCTCTATGGCAGGCCCCCCTTCACCCAAAAGCTCAGCAGTATCTGCTTCAAGCTCCTCTGGTGTAGGTTCTGCACAGGGAGGGAATTCTTCTTCCCCTGAAGTAGAATACACTGTAGAGGGAGGGATAGTAGGAATTGGTTTGCTTCTACCAGCCCTAGCTTTAGGGAGCACTTGGTCCATTTTTCCAGGATCCAAGCTTCCCTGTCCTTTTTGCTTTTTGGCCTGAGCCCTTGTCAAAGCAAAAATATGCCCCAGGATGCCCAGCCCAATGACATTCAAAAGACTGTCTATCCAAATCCAGCTGTTGCTTTTTAAGCTTCAGTCTGGTTTGTTCCACCCTCAACTTATTGAGTTCCCTCTCTAACATTCTGGGATCAGGGTTGGTGGGAGGGACATTTCTAGAAACAGAGCTATGATGGGAATGAACAGAAGGAGACCTGTCCCTTACAGAAGCCACCCTAACAGCTTGGTTTACAGAAACATTACTACCAGTATGGTGAGAATAAATGCTTTTGCTATGATGTGAGACAACACTATTTATTTGGTGTGGCTCATCATCATTACCATCTATGCTAGATTGTCTAGTAATGGGCAGGCTAGGAAGTTTCTTCCTTGAATCTTTTCCTGGGAGAGTCCCTGGATCAGATTGGGAACCACTAGCTACCTTTTCAACAGATGTGGCACTTATTGCCTTATCTTGTTCTCTAAGCATGTTAACTAACAATTCCAAGGAAGGATTCTTCCCTACACTCAAACCTCTCTCTATGCAGAGACTCCTTGCTCCTTTCCAGCTAAGGTGATCATATGCAAGTTTGGACAGATCAGCATTTTGGCTTGTGCCAGAAATTTTTTAGAGAGAGTCAAAGTGATAGAAAAAGAGAAAAAAGTTTTCAGAACTTTTTGGAAAGACAGAAAAAAACTTTTTAAACTTTTAAGAACTTTTTGAAAGTTTAGAAGTACTTTTCAGCACTTAGAAAACAGTGAAAAGAGGAAATGCAAAACTTTTAGCTATGTGTACATACACTGAACTTGTTTTGTATATTTTTCTCTTATGAAAAGTACAATGACAAGAGTGGTAAGTAGTCTCAAAGCACTTATCCCACCGCTGCACAACCAATGTAGGAGGCTGGACTGGCTTGTAGTGAGTACCAAGGGGTACTTACACCTTGCACCAGGCCCAGGTATCCCTTATTAGTGTATAGGGTGTCTAGCAGCTTAGGCTGTTAGATAATGGTAGCTTAGCAGAGCAGCTTAGGCCGAACTAGGAGACGTGTGAAGCTACTACAGTACCACAAGTGTCACTTGCACAATATCATAAGAAAACACAATACACAGTTATACTAAAAATAAAGGTACTTTATTTTTATGACAATATGCCAAAGTATCTCAGAGTGTACCCTCAGAGTGAGGATAGCAAATATACACAAGTTATATGTACACAGTACTAAAAATAAGCAGTATAGTCTTAGAAAACAGTGCAAACAATGTATAGTTACAATAGGATGCAAAGGAGACACATAGGGATAGGGGCAACACAAACCATATACTCCAAAAGTGGAATGCGAACCACGAATGGACCCCAAACCTATGTGACCTTGTAGAGGGTCGCTGGGACTATTAGAAAATAGTGAGAGTTAGAAAATTGCCCTCCCCAAGACCCTGAAAAGTGAGTGCAAAGTGCACTAAAGTTCCCCAGAAGACAAAGAAGTTGTGATAGAGGAATAATGCAGGAAAGTCACAAACCAACAATGCAACACCGATGGATTTCCAATCTAGGGTACATGTGGAACAAGGGGACCAAGTCCAAAAGTCACAAGCAAGTCGGAGATGGGCAAATGCCCAGGAAATGCCAGCTGTGGGTGCAAAGCAGCTTCTACTGGACAGAAGAAGCAAAGGTTTCTGCAGAAACGAAAAGGGCTAGAGACTTCCTCTTAGGTGGACGGATCCCACTCGCCGTGGAGAGTCGTGCAGAAGTGTTTTCCCGCCGAAAGAACGCCAACAAGCCTTGCTAGCTGCAAATCGTGCAGTTAGCGTTTTTGGACGCTGCTGTGGCCCAGGAGGTCGCAAATTGGACCAGGAGGAAGAGGGGACATCGAGCAAGACAAGGAGCCCTCTCAACAGCAGGTAGCTCCCGGAGAAGTGCCAGAAACTGGCACTATGAGGATGTGTGAAACGGTGCTTGCCGAAGTTGCACAAAGGAGTCCCACGTCGCCGGAGACCAACTTAGAAAGTCGTGCAATGCAGGTTAGAGTGCGGTGGACATAGGCTTGGCTGTGCACAAAGGATTTCCACCAGAAGTGCACAGGGGCCGGAGAAGTTGCAAAAGTCGCTGTAACCAACAATGCAGTCTGGAGTGGGGAGGCAAGGACTTACCTCCACCAAACTTGGACTGAAGGAGTCTCTGACGTCACCTGGTGGCACTGGCCACTCAGAGCAGTCCAGTGTGCCAGCAGCACCTCTGTTTCCAAGATGGCAGAGGTCTGGAGCACACTGGAGGAGCTCTGGACACCTCCCAGGGGAGGTGCAGGTCAGGGGAGTGGTCACTCCCATTTCCTTTGTCCAGTTTCGCGCCAGAGCAGGGGCTAAGGGGTCCCTGAACCGGTGTAGACTGGCTTATGCAGAATTGGGCACATCTGTGCCCAAGAAAGCATTTCTAGAGGCTGGGGAAGGCTACTCCTCCCCTGCCTTCAGACCATTTTCCAAAGGGAGAGGGTGTAACACCCTCTCTCAGAGGAAGTCCTTTGTTCTGCCATCCTGGGACAAGCCTGGCTTGACCCCAGGGGGGCAGAAACCTGTCTGAGGGGTTGGCAGCAGCAGCAGCTGCAGTGAAACCCCAGGAAAGGCAGTTTGGCAGTACCAGGGTCTGTGCTACAGACCACTGGGATCATGGAATTGTACCAACAATGCCAGGATGGCATAGAGGGGGCAATTCCATGATCTTAGACATGTTACATGGCCATATTCGGAGTTACCATTGTGAAGCTACACATAGGTAGAGACCTATATGTAGTACACGCGTGTAATGGTGTCTTTCCTGCATTATTCCTCTATCACGACTTCTTTGTCTTTGGGGGAACTTTAGTGCACTTTGCACTCACTTTTCAGGGTCTTGGGGAGGGCTAATTTTCTAACTCTCACTATTTTCTAATAGTCCCAGCGACCCTCTACAAGGTCACATAGGTTTGGGGTCCATTCGTGGTTCGCATTCCACTTTTGGAGTATATGGTTTGTGTTGCCCCTATCCCTATGTGTCTCCATTGCATCCTATTGTAACTATACATTGTTTGCAATGTTTTCTAAGACTATACTGCATATTTTTAGTTCTGTGTACATATAACTTGTGTATATTTGCTATCCTCACTCTGAGGGTACACTATGAGATACTTTGGCATATTGTCATAAAAATAAAGTACCTTTATTTTTAGTATATCTGTGTATTGTGTTTTCTTATGATATTGTGCAAGTGACACTTGTGGTACTGTAGTAGCTTCACACGTCTCCTAGTTCAGCCTAAGCTGCTCTGCTAAGCTACCATTATCTATCAGCCTAAGCTGCTAGACACCCTATACAATAATAAGGGATACCTGGGCCTGGTGCAAGGTGTAAGTACCCCTTGGTACTCACTACAAGCCAGTCCAGCCTCCTACATTGGTTGTGCAGCGGTGGGATAAGTGCTTTGAGACTACTTACCACTCTTGTCATTGTACTTTTCATAAGAGAAAAATATACAAAACAAGTTCAGTGTGTGTACACATAGCTAAAAAGTTTTGCATTTCCTCTTCTCACTGTTTTCTAAGTGCTGAAAAGTACTTCTAAACTTTCAAAAAGTTATTAAAAGTTTAAAAAGTTTTTTTCTGTCTTTCCAAAAAGTTCTGAAAACTTTTTTCTCTTTTTCTATCACTTTAACTCTCTCTAAAAATGTCTGGCACAGGCCAAAATGCTGATCTGTCCAAACTTGCATATGATCACCTTAGCTGGAAAGGAGCAAGCAGTCTCTGCATAGAGAGAGGTTTGAGTGTAGGGAAGAATCCTTCCTTGGAATTGTTAATTAACATGCTTAGAGAACAAGATAAGGCTATAAGTGCCCCATCTGTTGAAAAAGTAGCTAATGGTTCCCAATCTGATCCAGGGACTCCCCCAGGAAAAGATTCAGGAAAGAAACTTCCTAGCCTGCCCATTACTAGACAGTCTAGCATAGTTGGTAATGATGATGAGCCACACCATACAAATAGTGTTGTCTCACATCATAGCAAAAGCATTTATTCTCACCATACTGGTAGTGATGTTTCTGTTAACCAAGCTGTTAGGGTGGCTTCTGTAAGGGACAGGTCTCCTTCTGTTCATTCCCATCATACCTCTGTATCTAGGAATGTCCCTCCCACCAACCCTGATGACAGAATGTTAGAGAGGGAACTCAATAAGTTGAGGGTGGAACAAACCAGACTGAAGCTTAAAAAGCAACAGCTGGATTTGGATAGACAGTCTTTTGAACTAGAGAAGGAAAGACAGAAGTTGGGTTTAGATACCCATGGTGGCAGCAGCAGTACTCCCCATATTCTTCCTGTAAAAGAGCATGAATCCAGGAATCTGCACAAGATAGTTCCCCCTTATAAGGAGGGGGATGACATTAACAAGTGGTTTGCTGCACTTGAGAGGGCCTGTGTTGTACAGGATGTCCCTCAAAGGCAGTGGGCTGCTATCCTATGGCTATCATTTAGTGGAAAAGGTAGGGATAGGCTCCTTACTGTGAAAGAAAGTGATGCCAATAATTTCCATGTTCTTAAGAATGCACTCCTTGATGGATATGGCTTAACCACTGAACAATACAGGATAAAGTTCAGAGAGACCAAAAAGGAGTCTTCACAAGACTGGGTTGATTTCATTGACCATTCAGTGAAGGCCTTGGAGGGGTGGTTACATGGCAGTAAAGTTACTGATTATGACAGCCTGTATAACTTAATCCTGAGAGAGCATATTCTTAATAATTGTGTGTCTGATTTGTTGCACCAGTACTTGGTGGACTCTGATCTGACCTCTCCCCAAGAATTGGGAAAGAAGGTAGACAAATGGGTCAGAACAAGGGTGAACAGAAAAGTTCATACAGGGGGTGACAAAGATGGCAACAATAAGAAGGATGGTAAGTCTTCTGACAAGGGTGGAGACAAATCTAAAAATGAGTCTTCATCAGGCCCACAAAAACACTCTGGTGGGGGTGGTGGGCCCAAATCCTCTTCAAATCAGAACAAGGAAAAGAAACCATGGTGCTATTTATGTAAGATAAAAGGCCATTGGACAACAGATCCCAGTTGTCCAAAGAAAAGCACCAATGCTCCTTCCACTACAACCCCTACTGCTACACCTAGTGTCCCTACTAATAGCAGTGGTGGTGGGAGCAAACCTACTAATAGCCAATCCAAGGGAGTAGCTGGGCTCACTATTGGTAACTTAGTTGGGGTTGGTCTTGTTAGGGAGACCACAGAGGCTGTGTTAATCTCTGAGGGGGCTATTGATTTAGCCACCTTAGCTGCTTCTCCCCTTAATATGGATAAGTACAAGCAGCTACCCCTAATAAATGGTGTTGAGGTTCAGGCCTACAGGGACACTGGTGCCAGTGTGACTATGGTCATAGAGAAACTGGTCCACCCTGAACAACACCTACTTGGTCACCAGTACCAAGTAACCGATGCTCACAACAACACACTTAGCCACCCCATGGCTGATGTTAATCTCAACTGGGGGGGGGGTTACTGGTCCAAAGAAAGTTGTGGTAGCCACAGATTTACCTGTAGACTGTCTACTAGGAAATTATTTGGAGACATCAGCTTGGTCAGATGTGGAGTTGGAGGCTCATGCAGCAATGCTGGGCATTCCAGGGCATATTTTTGCTTTGACAAGGGCTCAGGCCAAAAAGCAAAAAGGACAGGGAAGCTTGGATCCTGGAACAATGGACCAAGTGCTCCCTAAAGCTAGGGCTAGTAGAAGCAAACCACTTCCTACTATCCCTCCCTCTACAGTGGATTCTAATTCTGAGGAAGAAGAATTCCCTCCCAGTGCAGAACCTACACCAGAGGAGCTGGAAGCAGACACTGCTGAACTTTTGGGTGAAGGGGGGCCTGCCAGAGAGGAGCTGAGTGTGGCACAGCAAACCTGTCCCACATTAGAGGGTCTGAGACAGCAAGCTGTCAAACAGGCTAATGGGGATGTCAGTGACTCTCACAGAGTTTACTGGGAGGACAACCTCTTGTACACTGAGCATAGGGATCCTAAACCTGGAGCTGCCAGGAGATTAGTGATTCCTCAGGAGTACAGAAAGTTCCTCCTAACACTGGCACATGACATTCCCCTAGCTGGGCATCTAGGACAAATGAAAACTTGGGACAGGCTTGTTCCCTTGTTTCATTGGCCTAGGATGTCTGAGGACACAAAAGAGTATTGTAAGTCCTGTGAAACCTGTCAAGCCAGTGGCAAGACAGGTGGCACTCCAAAGGCACCCCTTATCCCACTGCCTGTGGTTGGGGTTCCCTTTGAAAGGGTAGGGGTTGACATAGTTGGCCCCCTTGACCCTCCTACTGCTTCAGGCAATAGGTTTATCTTAGTGGTAGTGGACCATGCCACAAGATATCCTGAAGCAATTCCTTTAAGGACCACTACAGCTCCTGCAGTGGCAAAGGCCCTCCTGGGAATATTTTCCAGGGTGGGCTTCCCAAAGGAAGTAGTATCAGACAGGGGAAGCAATTTCATGTCTGCATACTTAAAGGCCATGTGGAAGGAGTGTGGTGTAACGTACAAGTTCACAACACCCTATCATCCACAAACAAATGGACTGGTGGAGAGATTTAATAAAACTCTCAAAGGCATGATTATGGGTCTCCCTGAAAAACTCCGCAGGAGATGGGATATCCTTCTACCATGCCTCCTTTTTGCCTACAGGGAGGTACCCCAGAAAGGAGTGGGCTTCAGCCCCTTTGAACTTCTTTTTGGACACCCTGTTAGGGGTCCACTCACACTTGTAAAGGAGGGCTGGGAACAACCTTTAAAAGCTCCTAAGCAGGATATTGTGGATTATGTACTTGGCCTCAGATCAAGGATGGCTGAGTACATGAAAAAGGCCAGTAAAAACCTTCAGGCCAGCCAAGAGCTCCAGAAGCAATGGCATGATCAGAAGGCTGTTTTGGTTCAGTACCAACCAGGGCAGAAAGTGTGGGTCTTGGAGCCTGTGGCCCCAAGAGCACTCCAAGATAAATGGAGTGGACCCCACACAATTGTTGAAAAGAACGGTGAAGTCACCTACTTGGTTGACTTAGGCACTGCCAGGAGTCCCCTTAGGGTGCTCCATGTCAACCGCCTGAAACCCTACTATGACAGGGCTGATCACACCCTGCTCATGGCAACAGATGAGGGACAGGAAGAAGACAGTGATCCTCTACCTGATCTCTTCTCTTCCACAGAACAAGATGCTCTTGTGGAAGGTGTAGTTTTGGCTGATTGTCTTACTGCTGAGCAGAAAGATAATTGCATAAATCTCCTAGGACAATTTTCAGAACTCTTCTCCGTTGTGCCAGGCACCACTTCTTGGTGTGAGCACACTATAGATACTGGAGACAGTTTACCTGTCAAAAGTAAGATCTATAGGCAGCCTGACCATGTCAGGGACTGCATAAAGCAAGAAGTTCAGAAAATGTTGGAACTAGGAGTGGTTGAGCACTCTGACAGTTCATGGGCTTCTCCTGTGGTACTGGTACCAAAACCCAATTCTAAAGACGGAAAGAAAGAAATGCGGTTTTGTGTAGACTATAGAGGTCTCAACTTGGTAACCAAAACTGATGCTCACCTTATACCCAGGGCAGATGAGCTTATAGATACACTGGCATCTGCCAAGAATCTAAGCACTTTTGATTTGACTGCAGGGTATTGGCAGATCAAATTATCAGAAGATGCTAAACCTAAGTCTGCATTTTCTACCATTGGAGGACATTACCAGTTTACTGTAATGCCTTTTGGTTTGAAAAATGCACCTGCCACTTTTCAGAGGTTGGTGAACACAGTCCTGCAAGGGCTGGAAGCTTTCAGTGCAGCATATTTGGACGATATAGCTGTCTTTAGCTCCAGCTGGGATGATCACCGCGTCCACCTATGGAAAGTTTTGGAGGCCCTGCAAAAGGCAGGCCTCACTATCAAGGCTTCAAAGTGCCAGATAGGGCAGGGTAAGGTGGTTTATCTGGGACACCTTGTTGGTGGGTGTGAGAAGGTAGCCTCTTTCTAGCCTTGTTACCCCCACTTTTGGCCTGTTTGTGAGTGTATGTCAGGGTGTTTGTCACTGTTTTCACTGTCTCACTGGGATCCTGATAGCCAGGCCTCAGTGCTCATAGTGAAAACACTATCTTTTCAGTATGTTTGTTATGTGTCACTGGGATCCTGCTTGTCAGGATCCCAGTGCTCATAGGTTTGTGGCCTATATGTATGTGTCACTGGTACCCTGTCACACAGGGCCCCAGTGCTCATAGGCGTGCATGTATATGTTCCCTGTGTGGTGCCTAACTGTCTCACTGAGGCTCTGCTAACCAGAACCTCAGTGGTTATGCTCTCTCATTACTTTCAAATTGTCACTAACAGGCTAGTGACCAATTTTACCAATTTACATTGGCTTACTGGAACACCCTTATAATTCCCTAGTATATGGTACTGAGGTACCCAGGGTATTGGGGTTCCAGGAGATCCCTATGGGCTGCAGCATTTCTTTTGCCACCCATAGGGAGCTCTGACAATTCTTACACAGGCCTGCCACTGCAGCCTGAGTGAAATAACGTCCACGTTATTTCACAGCCATTTTACACTGCACTTAAGTAACTTATAAGTCACCTATATGTCTAACCTTTACCTGGTAAAGGTTAGGTGCAAAGTTACTTAGTGTGAGGGCACCCTGGCACTAGCCAAGGTGCCCCCACATTGTTCAGAGCCAATTCCCTGAACTTTGTGAGTGCGGGGACACCATTACACGCGTGCACTACATATAGGTCACTACCTATATGTAGCTTCACCATGGTAACTCCGAATATGGCCATGTAACATGTCTATGATCATGGAATTGCCCCCTCTATACCATCCTGGCATAGTTGGCACAATCCCATGATCCCAGTGGTCTGTAGCACAGACCCTGGTACTGCCAAACTGCCCTTCCTGGGGTTTCACTGCAGCTGCTGCTGCTGCCAACCCCTCAGACAGGCAGCTGCCCTCCTGGGGTCCAGCCAGGCCTGGCCCAGGATGGCAGAACAAAGAACTTCCTCTGAGAGAGGGTGTGACACCCTCTCCCTTTGGAAAATGGTGTGAAGGCAGGGGAGGAGTAGCCTCCCCCAGCCTCTGGAAATGCTTTGTTGGGCACAGATGTGCCCAATTCTGCATAAGCCAGTCTACACCGGTTCAGGGACCCCTTAGCCCCTGCTCTGGCGCGAAACTGGACAAAGGAAAGGGGAGTGACCACTCCCCTGACCTGCACCTCCCCTGGGAGGTGTCCAGAGCTCCTCCAGTGTGCTCCAGACCTCTGCCATCTTGGAAACAGAGGTGCTGCTGGCACACTGGACTGCTCTGAGTGGCCAGTGCCACCAGGTGACGTCAGAGACTCCTGCTGATAGGCTCCTTCAGGTGTTAGTAGCCTTTCCTCTCTCCTAGGTAGCCAAACCCTCTTTTCTGGCTATTTAGGGTCTCTGTCTCTGGGGAAACTTTAGATAACGAATGCATGAGCTCAGCCGAGTTCCTCTGCATCTCCCTCTTCACCTTCTGATAAGGAATCGACCGCTGACCGCGCTGGAAGCCTGCAAACCTGCAACATAGTAGCAAAGACGACTACTGCAACTCTGTAACGCTGATCCTGACGCCTTCTCGACTGTTTTCCTGCTTGTGCATGCTGTGGGGGTAGCCTGCCTCCTCTCTGCACCAGAAGCTCCGAAGAAATCTCCCGTGGGTCGACGGAATCTTCCCCCTGCAACCGCAGGCACCAAAAAGCTGCATCTCCGGTCCCTTGGGTCTCCTCTCAGCACGACGAGCGAGGTCCCTCGAATCCAGCGACACCGTCCAAGTGACCCCCACAGTCCAGTGACTCTTCAGCCCAAGTTTGGTGGAGGTAAGTCCTTGCCTCACCTCGCTGGGCTGCATTGCTGGGAACCGCGACTTTGCAAGCTTCTCCGGCCCCTGTGCACTTCCGGCGGAAATCCTGTGTGCACAGCCAAGCCTGGGTCCACGGCACTCTAACCTGCATTGCACGACTTTCTAAGTTGGTCTCCGGCGACGTGGGACTCCTTTGTGCAACTTCGGCGAGCACCGTTTCACGCATCCTCGTAGTGCCTGTTTCTGGCACTTCTCCGGGTGCTACCTGCTTCAGTGAGGGCTCTTTGTCTTGCTCGACGTCCCCTCTCTCTGCAGGTCCAATTTGCGACCTTCTGGTCCCTCCTGGGCCCCAGCAGCGTCCAAAAACGCCAAACGCACGATTTGCGTGTATCAAGGCTTGTTGGCGTCCATCCGGCGGGAAAACACTTCTGCACGACTCTCCAAGGCGTGGGGGATCCATCCTCCAAAGGGGAAGTCTCTAGCCCTTGTCGTTCCTGCAGTATTCACAGTTCTTCAGCCTAGAAAGAGCTTCTTTGCACCAACCGCTGGCATTTCTTGGGCATCTGCCCATCTCCGAGCTGCTTGTGACTTTTGGACTTGGTCCCCTTGTTCCACAGGTACCTTCAGACAGGAATCCATCGTTGTTGCATTGCTGATTTGTGTTTTCCTTGCATTCTCCCTCTAACACGACTATTTTGTCCTTAGGGGAACTTTGGTGCACTTTGCACTCACTTTTCAGGGTCTTGGGGAGGGTTATTTTTCTAACTCTCACTATTGTCTAATAGTCCCAGCGACCCTCTACAAGGTCACATAGGTTTGGGGTCCATTCGTGGTTCGCATTCCACTTTTGGAGTATATGGTTTGTGTTGCCCCTATCCCTATGTTTCCCCATTGCATCCTATTGTAACTATACATTGTTTGCACTGTTTTCTAAGACTATACTGCATATTTTTGCTATTGTGTATATATATCTTGTGTATATTTCCTATCCTCTCACTGAGGGTACACTCTAAGATACTTTGGCATATTGTCATAAAAATAAAGTACCTTTATTTTTAGTATAACTGTGTATTGTGTTTTCTTATGATATTGTGCATATGACACTAAGTGGTACTGTAGTAGCTTCACCCGTCTCCTAGTTCAGCCTGAGCTGCTTTGCTAAGCTACCATTATCTATCAGCCTAAGCTGCTAGACACCCTATACACTAATAAGGGATAACTGGGCCTGGTGCAAGGTGCAAGTACCCCTTGGTACTCACTACAAGCCAGTCCAGCCTCCTACATTGGTTGTGCAGTGGTGGGATAAGTGCTTGAGACTGCTTACCACTCTTGTCATTGTACTTTTCATAAGAGAAAAATATACAAAACAAGGACAGTGTATATACACATAGCCAAAAAGTTTTGCATTTCCTCTTTTCACTCTTTTCTAAGTGCTGAAAAGTACTTCTAAACTTTCAAAAAGTTCTTAAAAGTTTAAAAAGTTTTTTTCTGTCTTTCCAAAAAGTTCTGAAAACTTTTTTCTCTTTGTCTATCACTTTAACTCTCTCTAAAAAAATGTCTGGCACAGGCCAAAAAGTTGAACTGTCCAAACTTGCATATGATCACCTTAGCTGGAAAGGAGCAAGGAGTCTCTGCATAGAGAGAGGTTTGAGTGTAGGGAAGAATCCTTCCTTAGAACTGTTAATTAATATGCTTAGAGTACAGGATAAGGCCATAAGTGCCCAATCTGTAGATAAAGTAGCTAATGGTTCTCAATCTGATCCAGGGACTCCCCCAGGAAAAGGTTCAGGAAAGAAACTTCTCAGCCTGCCCATTACTAGACAGTCTAGCATAGTTGGTACAGAGGTTGAATCACATCATACTGATGATGTGCTCTCACATTATGCTGGTAGCCAAGCTGTTAGGGTGCCCTTGGTAAGGGACAGGTCTCCTTCTGTTCATTCCCATCATACCTCTGTATCTAGAAATGTCCCTCCCACCCACCCTGATGACAGATTGTTAGAAAGGGAGCTCAATAGATTGAGAGTGGAACAAACCAGACTGAAGCTCAAGAAGCAACAGCTGGATTTGGATAGACAGTCTTTAGAAATAGAGAGGGAAAGACAGAAGTTGGGTTTAGATACCCATGGTGGCAGCAGCAGTATTCCCCATAGTCATCCTGCAAAAGAGCATGATTCCAGGAATCTGCACAAGATAGTTCCCCCTTATAAGGAGGGGGATGACATTAACAAGTGGTTTGCTGCACTTGAGAGGGCCTGTGCTGTACAGGATGTCCCTCAAAAGCAGTGGGCTGCTATCCTATGGCTATCATTTAGTGGAAAAGGTAGGGATAGGCTCCTTACAGTGAAAGAAAATGATGCCAATAATTTTACAGTTCTTAAGAATGCACTCCTGGATGGTTATGGCTTAACCACTGAACAGTACAGGATAAAGTTCAGAGAGACCAAAAAGGAGTCTTCACAAGACTGGGTTGATTTCATTGACCATTCAGTGAAGGCCTTGGAGGGGTGGTTACATGGCAGTAAAGTTACTGATTATGAAAGCCTGTATAACACAATCCTGAGAGAGCATATACTTAATAATTGTGTGTCTGATTTGTTGCACCAGTACCTGGTAGACTCTGATCTGACCTCTCCCCAAGAATTGGGAAAGAAGGCAGACAAATGGGTCAGAACAAGGGTGAACAGAAAAGTTCATACAGGGGGTGACAAAGATGGCAATAAGAAGAAAGATGGTGAAAAATCTCAAGATAAGCATGGGGATAAGGGTAAAACCAAAGATCCCACTTCAAATCTTAAACACTCTTCAGAGGGTGGGGATAAAACAAATTCTTCCTCTTCTTCCCAACCTGCACACATTAAAAAGCCTTGGTGCTTTGTGTGTAAAAATAGAGGCCATAGGCCAGGGGATAAGTCCTGTCCAGGTAAACCCCCTGAGCCTACCACCACTAATACATCAAGCTCTAGTGCCCCTAGCAGTAGTGGTACTAGTGGTGGGACTGCTGGCAACAGTCAAGCAAAGGGTGTAGTTGGGTTCACTTATGGGTCCATAGTGGAAACTGATGTAATCAGTCCCAAGACAGCTTCTGTCACACCTAGTGGCACTGGCCTTGCCACACTGGCTGCTTGTCCCCTTACAATGGATAAGTACAGGCAGACAGTTTCAATAAATGGTGTTGAGGCCTTGGCCTACAGGGACACAGGTGCCAGTTTCACTTTGGTGACTGAAAACCTAGTGCCTCCTGAACAACACATCATTGGACAACAGTATAAGATTATTGATGTCCATAACTCCACTAAGTTTCTTCCCTTAGCTATAATTCAGTTTAGTTGGGGTGGAGTTACTGGCCCTAAGCAGGTGGTGGTATCACCTAGCTTACCTGTAGACTGTCTCTTAGGTAATGACCTAGAGGCCTCTGGTTGGGCTGATGTAGAGTTTTATGCCCATGCAGCCATGCTGGGCATCCCTGAGGAATTGTTCCCTCTCATTTCTACTGAAATGAAAAAGCAAAGGAGAGAAGGCCTGAAAACTCAGGATCCCTCTCCATCAACAGGTAAAAAGGGTATCACAGTATCCCCTAACCACCCTACCATTCAGGATACCATTCCTGTGGTGGGAGAAACCTCTCCTGGGGTGGCACCTGTTCCAAGGGAATCATCAGCTGGCATAGCTGGACTCCCTGAGGTAGAAGTACCTCTCTGTGGGATAACTAACATTGGTGACAAAAAGAGCACCATTTTAGTTAACATGGAGCATCCCTCCAACCCTCCCAGAGAAACTTTAGTGCAGAAACCCTGTACTGCCTCACAACACTTAGGACAGCATCCCTGCCCTAGTGTGGAGCTCATAGGACAGCATCCCTGCCCTGCTCCAACTCAAGAGAAACAGCATCCCTGTTCCCTCTTCCAGCCAAATGGACAAAGTTTTTGCCCAGCTATGGCTTTACTGAGACAGCATCCCTGTCTGGCATTTCCATCATTACAAATAGGTTCAGTGGATAATTCCCACTGCTCTAAACTAAAACTTACTGATAGAAACTCTGAAAATACATCTTCACATTGTTGGTTAGCTAAAAAACTTCAAACAGGGTGGTTTACATCCCCACAGGGAAGTAACCATATAGTGGATGATAAAGGGAGTAACCAGTCTATTGCAGAGCTACTCTCTACTTATCACCACTTAGACAATAAAGTCTCAACTGGCCAAGGTTAGCCTTATTGTCCTTCGTTTGGGGGGGGGTTGTGTGAGAAGGTAGCCTCTTTCTAGCCTTGTTACCCCCACTTTTGGCCTGTTTGTGAGTGTATGTCAGGGTGTTTGTCACTGTTTTCACTGTCTCACTGGGATCCTGATAGCCAGGCCTCAGTGCTCATAGTGAAAACACTATCTTTTCAGTATGTTTGTTATGTGTCACTGGGATCCTGCTTGTCAGGATCCCAGTGCTCATAGGTTTGTGGCCTATATGTATGTGTCACTGGTACCCTGTCACACAGGGCCCCAGTGCTCATAGGCGTGCATGTATATGTTCCCTGTGTGGTGCCTAACTGTCTCACTGAGGCTCTGCTAACCAGAACCTCAGTGGTTATGCTCTCTCATTACTTTCAAATTGTCACTAACAGGCTAGTGACCAATTTTACCAATTTACATTGGCTTACTGGAACACCCTTATAATTCCCTAGTATATGGTACTGAGGTACCCAGGGTATTGGGGTTCCAGGAGATCCCTATGGGCTGCAGCATTTCTTTTGCCACCCATAGGGAGCTCTGACAATTCTTACACAGGCCTGCCACTGCAGCCTGAGTGAAATAACGTCCACGTTATTTCACAGCCATTTTACACTGCACTTAAGTAACTTATAAGTCACCTATATGTCTAACCTTTACCTGGTAAAGGTTAGGTGCAAAGTTACTTAGTGTGAGGGCACCCTGGCACTAGCCAAGGTGCCCCCACATTGTTCAGAGCCAATTCCCTGAACTTTGTGAGTGCGGGGACACCATTACACGCGTGCACTACATATAGGTCACTACCTATATGTAGCTTCACCATGGTAACTCCGAATATGGCCATGTAACATGTCTATGATCATGGAATTGCCCCCTCTATACCATCCTGGCATAGTTGGCACAATCCCATGATCCCAGTGGTCTGTAGCACAGACCCTGGTACTGCCAAACTGCCCTTCCTGGGGTTTCACTGCAGCTGCTGCTGCTGCCAACCCCTCAGACAGGCAGCTGCCCTCCTGGGGTCCAGCCAGGCCTGGCCCAGGATGGCAGAACAAAGAACTTCCTCTGAGAGAGGGTGTGACACCCTCTCCCTTTGGAAAATGGTGTGAAGGCAGGGGAGGAGTAGCCTCCCCCAGCCTCTGGAAATGCTTTGTTGGGCACAGATGTGCCCAATTCTGCATAAGCCAGTCTACACCGGTTCAGGGACCCCTTAGCCCCTGCTCTGGCGCGAAACTGGACAAAGGAAAGGGGAGGGACCACTCCCCTGACCTGCACCTCCCCTGGGAGGTGTCCAGAGCTCCTCCAGTGTGCTCCAGACCTCTGCCATCTTGGAAACAGAGGTGCTGCTGGCACACTGGACTGCTCTGAGTGGCCAGTGCCACCAGGTGACGTCAGAGACTCCTGCTGATAGGCTCCTTCAGGTGTTAGTAGCCTTTCCTCTCTCCTAGGTAGCCAAACCCTCTTTTCTGGCTATTTAGGGTCTCTGTCTCTGGGGAAACTTTAGATAACGAATGCATGAGCTCAGCCGAGTTCCTCTGCATCTCCCTCTTCACCTTCTGATAAGGAATCGACCGCTGACCGCGCTGGAAGCCTGCAAACCTGCAACATAGTAGCAAAGACGACTACTGCAACTCTGTAACGCTGATCCTGACGCCTTCTCGACTGTTTTCCTGCTTGTGCATGCTGTGGGGGTAGCCTGCCTCCTCTCTGCACCAGAAGCTCCGAAGAAATCTCCCGTGGGTCGACGGAATCTTCCCCCTGCAACCGCAGGCACCAAAAAGCTGCATCTCCGGTCCCTTGGGTCTCCTCTCAGCACGACGAGCGAGGTCCCTCGAATCCAGCGACACCGTCCAAGTGACCCCCACAGTCCAGTGACTCTTCAGCCCAAGTTTGGTGGAGGTAAGTCCTTGCCTCACCTCGCTGGGCTGCATTGCTGGGAACCGCGACTTTGCAAGCTTCTCCGGCCCCTGTGCACTTCCGGCGGAAATCCTGTGTGCACAGCCAAGCCTGGGTCCACGGCACTCTAACCTGCATTGCACGACTTTCTAAGTTGGTCTCCGGCGACGTGGGACTCCTTTGTGCAACTTCGGCGAGCACCGTTTCACGCATCCTCGTAGTGCCTGTTTCTGGCACTTCTCCGGGTGCTACCTGCTTCAGTGAGGGCTCTTTGTCTTGCTCGACGTCCCCTCTCTCTGCAGGTCCAATTTGCGACCTTCTGGTCCCTCCTGGGCCCCAGCAGCGTCCAAAAACGCCAAACGCACGATTTGCGTGTATCAAGGCTTGTTGGCGTCCATCCGGCGGGAAAACACTTCTGCACGACTCTCCAAGGCGTGGGGGATCCATCCTCCAAAGGGGAAGTCTCTAGCCCTTGTCGTTCCTGCAGTATTCACAGTTCTTCAGCCTAGAAAGAGCTTCTTTGCACCAACCGCTGGCATTTCTTGGGCATCTGCCCATCTCCGAGCTGCTTGTGACTTTTGGACTTGGTCCCCTTGTTCCACAGGTACCTTCAGACAGGAATCCATCGTTGTTGCATTGCTGATTTGTGTTTTCCTTGCATTCTCCCTCTAACACGACTATTTTGTCCTTAGGGGAACTTTGGTGCACTTTGCACTCACTTTTCAGGGTCTTGGGGAGGGTTATTTTTCTAACTCTCACTATTGTCTAATAGTCCCAGCGACCCTCTACAAGGTCACATAGGTTTGGGGTCCATTCGTGGTTCGCATTCCACTTTTGGAGTATATGGTTTGTGTTGCCCCTATCCCTATGTTTCCCCATTGCATCCTATTGTAACTATACATTGTTTGCACTGTTTTCTAAGACTATACTGCATATTTTTGCTATTGTGTATATATATCTTGTGTATATTTCCTATCCTCTCACTGAGGGTACACTCTAAGATACTTTGGCATATTGTCATAAAAATAAAGTACCTTTATTTTTAGTATAACTGTGTATTGTGTTTTCTTATGATATTGTGCATATGACACTAAGTGGTACTGTAGTAGCTTCACCCGTCTCCTAGTTCAGCCTGAGCTGCTTTGCTAAGCTACCATTATCTATCAGCCTAAGCTGCTAGACACCCTATACACTAATAAGGGATAACTGGGCCTGGTGCAAGGTGCAAGTACCCCTTGGTACTCACTACAAGCCAGTCCAGCCTCCTACAGTGGGGAACAGATTGCACCACTTCAGGGGAAAATCCAAACTATCATTGATTGGGTTCCCCCCTACCACTCAGACTCAGGTGAGAGCCTTCCTAGGCCTCACTGGGTATTACAGGAGGTTCATTAAGAACTATGGCTCCATTGCAGCCCCTCTTAATGACCTCACATCCAAGAAAATGCCTAAAAAGGTATTATGGACAGCAAACTGTCAGAAAGCTTTTGAGGAGCTGAAGCAGGCCATGTGCTCTGCACCTGTCCTGAAAAGCCCTTGTTACTCTAAAACATTCTATGTCCAAACTGATGCATCTGAATTAGGAGTAGGGGCAGTCCTATCACAACTTAATTCTGAGGGCCAGGATCAACCTGTTGCTTTTATTAGTAGGAGGTTGACCCCTAGAGAAAAGCGTTGGTCTGCCATTGAGAGGGAGGCCTTTGCTGTGGTCTGGGCTCTGAAGATGTTGAGGCCATACCTGTTTGGCACTCACTTCATTGTTCAGACAGACCACAAACCTCTACTTTGGCTAAAACAAATGAAAGGTGAAAATCCTAAATTGTTGAGGTGGTCCATATCCCTACAGGGAATGGACTATACAGTGGAACATAGACCTGGGAGTAGCCACTCCAATGCAGATGGACTCTCCAGATATTTCCACTTAGACAATGAAGACTCATCAGGTCATGGCTAGTCTTATTGTCCTTCGTTTGGGGGGGGGGTTGTGTAGGAAAGTACCATCTTGCCTGGCATGTTACCCCCATTTTTCACTTTATATATGTTGTTTTAGTTGTATGTGTCACTGGGACCCTGGTAACCCAGGGCCCCAGTGCTCATAAGTGTGCCTGAATGTGTTACCTGTGTAGTGACTAACTGTCTCACTGAGGCTCTGCTAATCAGAACCTCAGTGGTTATGCTCTCTCATTTCTTTCCAAATTGTCACTAACAGGCTAGTGACCATTTTTACCAATTTACATTGGCTTACTGGAACACCCTTATAATTCCCTAGTATATGGTACTGAGGTACCCAGGGTATTGGGGTTCCAGGAGATCCCTATGGGCTGCAGCATTTCTTTTGCCACCCATAGGGAGCTCTGACAATTCTTACACAGGCCTGCCACTGCAGCCTGAGTGAAATAACGTCCACGTTATTTCACAGCCATTTTACACTGCACTTAAGTAACTTATAAGTCACCTATATGTCTAACCTTTACCTGGTAAAGGTTGGGTGCAAAGTTACTTAGTGTGAGGGCACCCTGGCACTAGCCAAGGTACCCCCACATTGTTCAGAGCCAATTCCCTGAACTTTGTGAGTGCGGGGACACCATTACACGCGTGCACTACATATAGGTCACTACCTATATGTAGCTTCACAATGGTAACTCCGAATATGGCCATGTAACATGTCTATGATCATGGAATTGCCCCCTCTATGCCATCCTGGCATAGTTGGCACAATCCCATGATCCCAGTGGTCTGTAGCACAGACCCTGGTACTGCCAAACTGCCCTTCCTGGGGTTTCACTGCAGCTGCTGCTGCTGCCAACCCCTCAGACAGGCAGCTGCCCTCCTGGGGTCCAGCCAGGCCTGGCCCAGGATGGCAGAACAAAGAACTTCCTCTGAGAGAGGGTGTGACACCCTCTCCCTTTGGAAAATGGTGTGAAGGCAGGGGAGGAGTAGCCTCCCCCAGCCTCTGGAAATGCTTTGTTGGGCACAGAGGTGCCCAATTCTGCATAAGCCAGTCTACACCGGTTAAGGGACCCCTTAGCCCCTGCTCTGGCTCGAAACTGGACAAAGGAAAGGGGAGTGACCACTCCCCTGACCTGCACCTCCCCTGGGAGGTGTCCAGAGCTCCTCCAGTGTGCTCCAGACCTCTGCCATCTTGGAAACAGAGGTGCTGCTGGCACACTGGACTGCTCTGAGTGGCCAGTGCCACCAGGTGACGTCAGAGACTCCTGCTGATAGGCTCCTGCAGGTGTTAGTAGCCTATCCTCTCTCCTAGGTAGCCAAACCCTCTTTTCTGGCTATTTAGGGTCTCTGTCTCTGGGGAAACTTTAGATAACGAATGCAAGAGCTCATCCGAGTTCCTCTGCATCTCTCTCTTCACCTTCTGATAAGGAATCGACCGCTGACCGCGCTGGAAGCCTGCAAACCTGCAACATAGTAGCAAAGACGACTACTGCAACTCTGTAACGCTGATCCTGCCGCCTTCTCGACTGTTTTCCTGCTTGTGCATGCTGTGGGGGTAGCCTGCCTCCTCCCTGCACCAGAAGCTCCGAAGAAATCTCCCGTGGGTCGACGGAATCTTCCCCCTGCAACCGCAGGCACCAAAAAGCTGCATTACCGGTCCCTTGGGTCTCCTCTCAGCATGACGAGCGAGGTCCCTCGAATCCAGCAACTCTGTCCAAGTGACCCCCACAGTCCAGTGACTCTTCAGCCCAAGTTTGGTGGAGGTAAGTCCTTGCCTCACCTCACTGGGCTGCATTGCTGGGAACCGCGACTTTGCTGCTAATCCGGCCCCTGTGTACTTCCGGCGGAAATCCTTTGTGCACAGCCAAGCCTGGGTCCACGGCACTCTAACCTGCATTGCACGACTTTCTAAGTTGGTTTCCGACGACGTGGGACTCCTTTGTGCAACTTCAGCGAGCACCATTTCACGCATCCTTGTAGTGCCTGTTTCTGGCACTTCTCCGGGCGCTACCTGCTTCAGTCAGGGCTCTTTGTCTTGCTCGACGTCCCTTCTCTCTTCATGTCCAATTTGCGACCTCCTGGTCCCTCCTGGGCCCCAGCAGCGTCCAAAAACTCCAAACATACGATTTGCAAGTAGCAAGGCTTGTTGGCGACCTTTCAGCGGGAAAATACTTCTGTACGACTCTCCAAGGCGAGTGGCATCTGTCCACCAAAGGGGAAGTCTCTAGCCCTTTTCGTTCCTGCAGAAACCTCAGCTTCTTCTGTCCAGTCGAAGCTTCTTTGCACCCACAGCTGGCATTTCCTGGGCATCTGCCCATCTCCGACTTGCTTGTGACTTTTGGACTTGGTCCCCTTGTTCCACAGGTACCCTAGATTGGAAATCCACAGTTGTTGCATTGCTGGTTTGTGTCTTTCCTGCATTATTCCTCTAACACGACTATTTTGTCCTTAGGGGAACTTTAGTGCACTTTGCACTCACTTTTCAGGGTCTTGGGGAGGGTTATTTTTCTAACTCTCACTATTTTCTAATAGTCCCAGCGACCCTCTACAAGGTCACATAGGTTTGGGGTCCATTCGTGGTTCGCATTCCACTTTTGGAGTGTATGGTTTGTGTTGCCCCTATCCCTATGTTTCCCCATTGCATCCTATTGTAACTATACATTGTTTGCACTGTTTTCTAAGACTATACTGCATATTTTTGCTATTGTGTATATATATCTTGTGTATATTTCCTATCCTCTCACTGAGGGTACACTCTGAGATACTTTGGCATATTGTCATAAAAATAAAGTACCTTTATTTTTAGTATAACTGTGTATTGTGTTTTCTTATGATATTGTGCATATGACACTAAGTGGTACTGTAGTAGCTTCACACGTCTCCTAGTTCAGCCTAAGCTGCTCTGCTAAGCTACCATTATCTATCAGCCTAAGCTGCTAGACACCCTATACACTAATAAGGGATAACTGGGCCTGGTGCAAGGTGCAAGTACCCCTTGGTACTCACTACAAGCCAGTCCAGCCTCCTTCACTGATGAAGACTCATTTTTAGATTTGTCCCTACCATTGTCAGAAGACTTACCATCCTTCTTCTTGTTGCCATCTTTGTCACCCCCTGTATGAACTTTTCTGTTCACCCTTGTTCTGACCCATGTGTCTGCCTTCTTTCCCAATTCTTGGGGAGAGGTCAGATCAGAGTCCACCAAGTACTGGTGCAACAAATCAGACACACAATTATTAAGAATATGCTCTCTCAGGATCAAGTTATACAGCCTGTCATAATCAGTAACTTTGCTGCCATGTAACCACCCCTCCAAGGCCTTCACTGAATGGTCAATGAAATCAACCCAGTCTTGTGAAGACTCCTTTTTGGTCTCTCTGAACTTTATCCTGTATTGTTCAGTGGTTAAGCCATAACCATCCAGGAGTGCATTCTTAAGAACTGTAAAATTATTGGCATCACTTTCTTTCACAGTAAGGAGCCTATCCCTACCTTTTCCACTCAATGATAGCCATAGGATAGCAGCCCACTGCCTTTGAGGGACATCCTGTACAACACAGGCCCTCTCAAGTGCAGCAAACCACTTGTTAATGTCATCCCCCTCCTTATAAGGGGGAACTATCTTATGCAGATTCCTGGAATCATGCTCTTTTGCAGGATGACTATGGGGAATACTGCTGCTGCCACCATGGGTTTCAAAACCCAACTTCTGTCTTTCCTTCTCTAGTTCTAAAGACTGTCTATCCAAATCCAGCTGTTGCTTTTTAAGCTTCAGTCTGGTTTGTTCCACCCTCAACTTATTGAGTTCCCTTTCTAACAATCTGTCATCAGGGTTGGTGGGAGGGACATTCCTAGACACAGAAGTATGATGAGAATGAACAGAAGGAGGCCTGTCCCTTACAGAGGGCACCCTAACAGCTTGGCTGACAGTATAATGTGAGAGCACACCATCTGTATGATGTGACTCAACCTCAGTACCAACTATGCTAGACTGTCTAGTAATGGGCAGGCTAAGAAGTTTATTTCCTGAATCTTTTCCTGGGGGAGTCCCTGGATCAGATTGGGAACCATTAGGTACTTTTTCAACAGATGGGGTACTTTTAGCCTTATCTTGTTCTCTAAGCATCTTAAGTCACAATTCCAAGGAATGATTCTTCCCTACACTCAAACCTCTTTCTACACAGAGACTCCTTGTCCTTTCCAGCTAAGGTGGTCATATGCAACTTTGGACAGATCAACATGTTGGTCTGTGCCAGACATTTTTAGAAAGAGATAAAGTGACAGAAAAAGGATAAAAAGTTTGTCAGAGCTTTTTAGAAAGACGGAAAAAAAGTTTTTAAACTTTTAAGAACTTTTTGAAGGTTTAGAAGTACTTTTCAGCACTTTAGAAAAGAGTGAAAAGAGGAAATGCAAAACTTTTTAGTTATGTGTACACACACTGAACTTGTTTTGTATATTTTTCTCTTATGAAAAGTACAATGACAAGAGTGGTAAGTAGTCTCAAAGCACTTATCCCACCGCTGCACAACCAATGTAGGAGGCTGGACTGGCTTGTAGTGAGTACCAAGGGGTACTTGCACCTTGCACCAGGCCCAGTTATCCCTTATTAGTGTATAGGGTGTCTAGCAGCTTAGGCTGATAGATAATGGTAGCTTAGCAGAGCAGCTTAGGCTGAACTAGGAGACGAGTGAAGCTCCTACAGTACCACAAGTGTCACTTGCACAATATCTTAAGAAAACACAATACACAGTTATACTAAAAATAAAGGTACTTTATTTTTATGACAATATGCCAAAGTATCTCAGAGTGTACCCTCAGTGAGAGGATAGGAAATATACACAAGATATATGTACACAATACCAAAAATATGCAGTATAGTCTTAGAAAACAGTGCAAACAATGTATACTTACAATAAGATGCAATGGGGACACATAGGGATAGGGGCAACACAAACCATATACTCCAAAAGTGGAATGCGAACCACGAATGGACCCCAAACCTATGTGACCTTGTAGAGGGTCGCTGGGACTATTAGAAAATAGTGAGGGTTAGAAAAATAGCCCACCCCAAGACCCTGTAAAGTGACTGCAAAGTGCACTGAAATTCCCCAAAGGACAAAGAAGTCGTGATAGGGGAATACTGCAGGAAAGACACAAACCACCAATCCAACAACAATGGATTTTTAGTCAAGGTTACCTGTGGAACAAGGGGAACAAGTCCAAAAGATACAAGCAAGTCGGAGATGGGCAGATGCCCAGGAAATGCCAGCTGTGGGTGCAAAGAAGCTGCTACTGGACAGAAGAAGCTTAGGTTTCTGCAGGAACGACAAGGGCTAGAGACCTCCCCTTTGGAGGACGGATCCCCCACGCCGTCGAGAGTCGTGCAGAAGTGTTTTCCCGCCGAAAGACCGCCAACAAGCCTTGCTAGCTGCAAATCGTGCTGTTAGTGTTTTTGGTTGGTGCTGTGGTCCAGGAGGGACCAGGATGTCGCAAATTGCGCCAGGAGACAGAGGGGACGTCGAACAAGACAAGAAGCCCTCTCAGCAGCAGGTAGCACCGGGAGAAGTGCCAGAAACAGGCACTACAAGGATGCGGGAAATGGTGCTCACCCGAAGATACACAAAGGAGTCCCACGTCGCCGGGGACCAACTTAGAAAGTCGTGCAATGCAGGTTAGAGTGCCGTGGACCCAGGCTTGGCTGTGCACAAAGGATTTCCGCCGGAAGTACACAGGGGCCGGAGTAGCTGCAAAAGTTGCGGTTGCCAGGAATGCAGTCTGGCGTGGGGAGGCAAGGACTTACCTCCACCAAACTTGGACTGAAGAGTCACTGGACTGTTGGGGTCACTTGGACACAGTTGCTGGATTCGAGGGACCTTGCTCGTCGTGCTGAGAGGAGACCCAAGGGACCGGTAATACAGCTTTTTGGTGCCTGCGGTTGCAGGGGGAAGATTCCGTCGACCCACGGGAGATTTCTTCGGAGCTTCTAGTGCAGAGAGGAGGCAGACTACCCCCACAGCATGCACCACCAGGAAAACAGTCGAGAAGGCGGCAGGATCAGCGTTACAGAGTTGCAGTAGTCGTCTTTGCTACTATGTTGCAGTTTTGCAGGCTTCCAGCGCGGTCAGCAGTCGATTCCTTGGCAGAAGGTGAAGAGAGAGATGCAGAGGAACTCGGATGAGCTCTTGCATTCGGTATCTAAAGTTTCCCCATAGACAGAGACCCTAAATAGCCAGAAAAGAGGGTTTGGCTACCTAGGAGAGAGGATAGGTTAGCAACACCTGAAGGAGCCTATCAGAAGGAGTCTCTGAAGTCACCTGGTGGCACTGGCCACTCAGAGCAGTCCAGTGTGCCAGCAGCACCTCAGGTTCCAAGATGGCAGAGGTCTGGAGCACACTGGAGGAGCTCTGGACACCTCCCAGGGGAGGTGTCGGTCAGGGGAGTGGTCACTCCCTTTTCCTTTGTCCAGTTTCGCGCCAGAGCAGGGCTAGGGGGTCCCCTGAACCGGTGTAGACTGGCTTATGCAGAATTGGGCACATCTGTGCCCATGAAATCTTTTCCAGAGGCTGGGGGAGGCTACTCCTCCCCTGCCTTCACACCATTTTCCAAAGGGAGAGGGTGTAACACCCTCTCTCAGAGGAAGTCCTTTGTCTGCCATCCTGGGACAAGCCTGGCTTGACCCCAGGGGGGCAGAAACCTGTCTGAGGGGTTGGCAGCAGCTGCAGTGAAACCCCAGGAAAGGCAGTTTGGCAGTACCAGGGTCTGTGCTACAGACAACTGGGATCATGGGATTGTGCCAACTATGCCAGGATGGCATAGAGGGGGCAATTCCATGATCATAGACATGTTACATGGCCATATTCGGAGTTACCATTGTGAAGCTACATATAGGTAGTGACCTATACGTAGTGCACGCTTGTAATGGTGTCCCCGCACTCACAAAGTCCGGGGAATTGGCCCTGAACAATGTGGGGGAACCTTGGCTAGTGCCAGGGTGCCCTCACACTAAGCAACTTTGCACCTAACCTTTACCAGGTAATGGTTAGACATATAGGTGACTTATAAGTTACTTAAGTGCAGTGTAAAATGGCTGTGAAATAACGTGGACGTTATTTCACTCAGGCTGCAGTGGTAGGCCTGTGTAAGAATTGTCAGAGCTCCCTATGGATGGCAAAAGAAATGCTGCAGCCCATAGGGATCTCCTGGAACCCCAATACCCTGGGTACCTCAGTACCATATACTAGGGAATTATAAGGGTGTTCCAGTAAGCCAATGTAAATTGGTAAAATTGGTCACTAGCCTGTTAGTGACAATTTGAAAGAAATGAGAGAGCATAACCACTGAGGTTCTGGATAGCAGAGCCTCAGTGAGACAGTTAGTCACTACACAGGTAACACATTTAGGCACACTTATGAGCACTGGGGCCCTGGGTGACAGGGTCCCAGTGACACATACAACTAAAACAACATATATACAGTGAAAAAATGGGGGTAACATGCCAGGCAAGATGGTACTTTCCTAAAGTCGTGCAGAAGTGTTTTCCTGTGGAAATACAGCCAACAAGCCTTGCTAGCTGCAAATCGAGCGAAAAGGGTTTTTGGACGCTGCTGTGGCCCAGGAGGGACCAGTGTAGGAGGCTGGACTGGCTTGTAGTGAGTACCAAGGGGTACTTACACCTTGCACCAGGCCCAGGTATCCCTTATTAGTGTATAGGGTGTCTAGCAGCTTAGGCTGATAGATAATGGTAGCTTAGCAGAGCAGCTTAGGCTGAACTAGGAGGCGTGTGAAGATACTACAGTACCACAAGTGTCACTTGCACAATACCATAAGAAAACACAATTCACAGTTATACTAAAAATAAAGGTACTTTATTTTTATGACAATATGTCACAGTATCTCAGAGTGTACCCTCAGAGTGAGGATAGCAAATATACACAAGTTATATGTACACAGTACTAAAAATATGCAGTATAGTCTTAGAAAACAGTGCAAACAATGTATAGTTACAATAGGATGCAATGGAGACACATAGGGATAGGGGCAACACAAACCATTTACTCCAAAAGTGTAATGCGAACCACGAATGGACCCCAAACCTATGTGACCTTGTAGAGGGTCGCTGGGACTATTAGAAAATAGTGAGAGTTAGAAAACTAGCCCTCCCCAAGACCCTGAAAAGTGAGTGCAAAGTGCTCTAAAGTTCCCCAGAAGACAAAGAAGTCGTGATAGGGAATAATGCAGGAAAGACACAAACCAACAATGCAACAACTGTGGATTTCCAATCTAGGGTACCTGTGGAACAAGGGGACCAAGTCCAAAAGTCACAAGCAAGTCGGAGATGGGCAGATGCCCAGGAAATGCCAGCTGCGGGTGCAAAGAAGCTTCGACTGGACAGAAAAAGCTGCGGTTTCTGCAGGAACGAAAAGGGCTAGAGACATCCCCTTTAGTGGACGGATCCCGCTCGCCTAGGAGAGTCGTGCAGAAGTGTTTTCCCGCCAAAAGGATGCCAACAAGCCTTGCTAGCTGCAAATCGTGTGGTTGGCGTTTTTGGACGCTGCTGAGGCCCAGGAGGGACCAGGAGGTCGCAAATTGGACCAGGAGAGAGAGAGAATGTCGAGCAAGACAAAGAGCCCTCTCTGAAGCAGGTAGCTCCCGGAGAAGTGCCAGAAACAGGCACTACAAGGATGCGTGAAACGGTGCTCTCCGAAGTTACACAAAGGGGTCCCACGTCGCCGGAGACCAACTTAGAAAGTCGTGCAATGCAGGTTAGAGTGCCGTGGACCCAGGCTTGGCTGTGCACAAAGGATTTCCTCCGGAAGTGCACAGGGGCCGGAGAAGTTGCAAAAGTCGCGGTTACCAACAATGCAGTCTGGAGTGGGGAGGCAAGGACTTACCTCCACCAATCTCGGACTGAAGAGTCACTGGACTGTGGGAGTCACTTGGACAGAGTTGCTGGATTCAAGGGACCTCGCTCGTCGTGCTGAGAGGAGAACCAAGGGACCGGTAATGCAGCTTTTTGGTGCCTGCAGTTGCAGGGGGAAGATTCCGTCGACCCACGGGAGATTTCTTCGGAGCTTCTGGTACAGAGAGGAGGCAGACTACCCCCACAGCATGCACAAGCAGGAAAACAGTCGAGAAGGCGGCAGGATCAGCGTTACAGAGTTGCAGTAGTCATCTTTGCTACTATGTTGCAGGTTTGCAGGCTTCCAGCGCGGTCAGCAGTCGTTTCCTTATCAGAAGGTGAAGAGAGAGATGCAGAGGAACTCGGATGAGCTCTTGCATTCGTTATCTAAAGTTTCCCCAGAGACAGAGACCCTAAATAGCCAGAAAAGAGGGTTTGGCTACCTAGGAGAGAGGATAGGCTACTAACACCTGAAGGAGCCTATCAGAAGGAGTCTCTGACGTCACCTGGTGGCTCTGGCCACTCAGAGCAGTCCAGTGTTCCAGCAGAACCTCTGTTTCCAAGATGGCAGAGGTCTGGAGCACACTGGAGGAGCTCTGGACACCTCCCAGGGGAGGTGCAGGTCAGGGGAGTGGTCACTCCCCTTTCCTTTGTCCAGTTTCGCGCCATAGCAGGGGCTAAGGGGTCCCTGAACCGGTGTAGACTGGCTTATGCAGAATTGGGCACATCTGTGCCCAAGAAAGCATTTCCAGGGGCTGGGGGAGGCTACTCCTCCCCTGCCTTCACACCATTTTCCAAAGGGAGAGGGTGTAACACCCTCTCTCAGAGGAAGTCCTTTGTTCTGCCATCCTGGGACAAGCCTGGCTTGACCCCAGGAGGGCAGAAACCTGTCTGAGGGGTTGGCAGCAGCAGCAGCTGCAGTGAAACCCGCCGGAAGTGCACGGAAGCCGGAGTAGCTGCAAAAGTTGCGGTTCCCAGCAATGCAGTCTGGCGTGGGGAGGCAAGGACTTACCTCCACCAAACTTGGACTGAAGAGTCACTGGACTGTGGGAGTCACTTGGACAGAGTTACTGGATTCAAGGGACCTCGCTCGTCATGCTGAGAGGAGACCCAAAGGACGGGTAATGCAGCTTTTTGGTGCCTGCGGTTGCAGGGGGAAGATTCCGTCGACCCACGGGAGATTTCTTCGGAGCTTCTGGTACAGAGAGGAGGCAGAAATTAATGAGGCAGAAAGAAATGCTGCAGCCCAAAGGGATCTCCTGGAACCCCAATACCCTGGGTACCTCAGTACCATATACTAGGGAATTATAAGGGTGTTCCAGTATAGCCAATGTGAATTGGTGAAATTGGTCACTAGCCTGTTAGTGACAATTTGGAAAGAAATGAGAGAGCATAACTGTAGGAAAGTACCATCTTGCCTGGCATGTTACCCCCATTTTTCACTGTATATATGTTGTTTTAGTTGTATGTGTCACTGGGACCCTGTTCTCCAGGGCTCCAGTGCTCATAAGTGTGCCTGAATGTGTTACCTGTGTAGTGACTAACTGTCTCACTGAGGCTCTGCTAATCAGAACCTCAGTGGTTATGCTCTCTCATTTCTTTCAAATTGTCACTAACAGGCTAGTGACCAATTTTACCAATTTACATTGGCTTTCTGGAACACCCTTATAATTCCCTAGTATATGGTACTGAGGTACCCAGGGTATTGGGGTTCCAGGAGATCCCTATGGGCTGCAGAATTTCTTTTGCCACCCATAGGGAGCTCTGACAATTCTTACACAGGCCTGCCACTGCAGCCTGAGTGAAATAACGTCCATGTTATTTCACAGCCATTTTACACTGCACTTAAGTAACTTATAAGTCACCTATATGTCTAACCTTTACCTGGTAAAGGTTAGGTGCAAAGTTACTTAGTGTGAGGGCACCCTGGCACTAGCCAAGGTGCCCCCACATTGTTCAGGGCCAATTCCCTGAACTTTGTGAGTGCGGGGAAACCATTACACGGGTGCACTACATATAGGTCACTACCTATATGTAGCTTCACAATGGTAACTCCGAATATGGCCATGTAACATGTCTAAGATCATGGAATTGCCCCCTCTATGCCATCCTGGCATTATTGGTACAATTCCATGATCCCAGTGGTCTGTAGCACAGACCCTGGTACTGCCAAACTGCCTTTCCTGGGGTTTCACTGCAGCTGCTGCTGCTGCCAACCCCTCAGACAGGTTTCTGCCCCCCTGGGATCAAGCCAGGCTTGTCCCAGGATGGCAGAACAAAGGACTTCCTCTGAGAGAGGGTGTTACACCCTCTCCCTTTGGAAAATGGTGTGAAGGCAGGGGAGGAGTAGCCTCCCCCAGCCTCTGGAAATGCTTTCTTGGGCACAGATGTGCCCAATTCTGCATAAGCCAGTCTACACCGGTTCAGGGACCCCTTAGCCCCTGCTCTGGCGCGAAACTGGACAAAGGAAAGGGGAGTGACTACTCCCCTGACCTGCACCTCCCCTGGGAGGTGTCCAGAGCTCCTCCAGTGTGCTCCAGACCTCTGCCATCTTGGAAACAGAGGTGCTGCTGGCACACTGGACTCCTCTGAGTGGCCAGTGCCACCAGGTGACGTCAGAGACTCCGTCTGATAGGCTCCTTCAGGTGTTAGTAGCCTATCCTCTCTCCTAGGTAGCCAAACCCTCTTTTCTGGCTATTTAGGGTCTCTGTCTCTGGGGAAACTTTAGATAACGAATGCAAGAGCTCATCAGAGTTCCTCTGCATCTCTCTCTTCACCTTCTGCCAAGGAATCGACTGCTGACCGCGCTGGAAGCCTGCAAAACTGCAACAAAGTAGCTAAGACGAATACTGCAACTCTGTAACGCTGATCCTGCCGCCTTCTCAACTGTTTTCCTGGTGGTGCTTGCTGTGGGGGTAGTCTGCCTCCTCTCTGCACCAGAAGCTGCGAAGAAATCTCCCGTGGGTCGACGGAATCTTCCCCCTGCAACCGCAGGCACCAAAAAGCTGCATTACCGGTCTCTTGGGTCTCCTCTCAGCATGACGAGCGAGGTCCCTTGAATCCAGCAACTCTGTCCAAGTGACTGCCACAGTCCAGTGACTCTTCAGTCCAAGTTTGGTGGAGGTAAGTCCTTGCCTCCCCACGCCAGACTGCATTGTTGGTAACCGTGACTTTTGCAACTTCTCCGGCCCCTGTTCACTTCCGGCAGAAATCCTTTGTGCACAGCCAAGCCTGTGTCCACGCCACTCTAATCTGCATTGCACGACTTTCTAAGTTGGTCTCCGGCGACGTGGGACTCCTTTGAGTAACTTCGGGTGAGCACTGTCTCACGCATCCTTGTAGTGCCTGTTTCTGGCACTTCTCCAGGTGGTACCTGCTGCTGAGAGGGCTCTTTGTCTTGCACGACGTCCCCTCTTCCTCCTGGTCCAATGTGAGATCTCCTGGTCCCTCCTGGGCCACAGCAGCATCCAAAAACACTAACCGCACGATTTGCAGCTAGCAAGGATTGTTGGCGTTCTTTTGGTGGGAAAACACTTTTGCACGACTCTCCATGGCAAGTGGGATCCGTCCACCAAAGGGAAAGTCTCTAGCCCTTTTTGTTCCTGCAGAAACCTCTGCTTCTTCTGTCCAGTAGAAGCTTCTTTGCACCCACAGCTGGCATTTCCTGGGCATTTGCCCATCTCCGACTTGCTTGTGACTTTTGGACTTGGTCCCCTTGTTCCACAGGTACCCTAGATTGGAAATCCATAGTTGTTGCATTGTTGGTTTGTGTCTTTCCTGCATTATTCCTCTATCACGACTTCTTTGTCTTCTGGGGAACTTTAGTGCACTTTGCACTCACTTTTCAGGGTCTTGGGGAGGGCTATTTTTCTAACTCTCACTATTTTCTAATAGTCCCAGTGACCCTCTACGAGGTCACATAGGTTTGGGGTCCATTCGTGGTTCACATTCCACTTTTGGAGTATATGGTTTGTGTTGCCCCTATCCCTATGTGTCTCCATTGCATCCTATTGTAACTATACATTGTTTGCACTGTTTTCTAGGACTATACTGCATATTTTTAGTACTGTGTACATATAACTTGTGTATATTTGCTATCCTCACTCTGAGGGTACACTCTGAGATACTTTGGCATATTGTCATAAAAATAAAGTACCTTTATTTTTAGTATAACTGTGTATTGTGTTTTCTTATGGTATTGTGCAAGTGACACTTGTGGTACTGTAGTAGCTTCACACGTCTCCTAGTTCAGCCTAAGCTGCTCTGCTAAGCTACCATTATCTATCAGCCTAAGCTGCTAGACACCCTATACACTAATAAGGGATACCTGCGCCTGGTGCAAGGTGTAAGTACCCCTTGGTACTCACTACAAGCCAGTCCAGCCTCCTACATTGGTTGTTCAGTGGTGGGATAAGTGCTTTGAGACTACTTACCACTCTTGTCATTGTACTTTTCATAAGAGAAAAATATACAAAACAAGTTCAGTGTGTGTACACATAGCTAAAAAGTTTTGCATTTCCTCTTTTCACTGTTTTCTAAGTGCTGAAAAGTACTTCTAAACTTTCAAAAAGTTCTTAAAAGTTTACAAAGATTTTTTCTGTCTTTCTAAAAAGTTCTGAAAACTTTTTTCTCTTTTTCTATCACTTTAACTCTCTCTAAAAATGTCTGGCACAGGCCAAAATGCTGATCTGTCCAAACTTGCATATGATCACCTTAACTGGAAAGGAGCAAGGAGTCTCTGCATAGAGAGAGGTTTGAGTGTAGGGAAGAATCCTTCCTTGGAATTGTTAATTAACATGCTTAAAGAACAAGATAAGGCTATAAGTGCCCCATCTGTTGAAAAAGTAGCTAATGGTTCCCAATCTGATCCAGGGACTTCCCCAGGAAAAGGTCCAGGAAAGAAACTTCCTAGCCTGCCCATTACGAGACAGTCTAGCATAGTTGGTACTGAGGTGGAGTCACATCATACAGAAGATGTGCTCTCACATTACACTGTCAGCCAAGCTGTTAGGGTGGCTTCTGTAAGGGACAGGTCTCCTTCTGTTCATTCCCATCATACCTCTGTATCTAGGAATGTCCCTCCCACCAACCCTGATGACAGAATGTTAGAGAGGGAACTCAATAAGTTGAGGGTGGAACAAACCAGACTGAAGCTTAAAAAGCAACAGCTGGATTTGGATAGACAGTCTTTTGAACTAGAGAAGGAAAGACAGAAGTTGGGTTTAGATACCCATGGTGGCAGCAGCAGTATTCCCCATAGTCATCCTGTAAAAGAGCATGATTCCACAAATCTGCACAAGATAGTTCCCCCTTATAAGGAGGGGGATGACATTAACAAGTGGTTTGCTGCACTTGAGAGGGCCTGTGTTGTACAGGATGTCCCTCAAAGGCAGCGGGCTGCTATCCTATGGCTATCATTTAGTGGAAAAGGTAGGGATAGGCTCCTTACTGTGAAAGAAAGTGATGCCAATAATTTCCATGTTCTTAAGAATGCACTCCTGGATGGTTATGGCTTAACCACTGAACAATACAGGATAAAGTTCAGAGAGACCAAAAAGGAGTCTTCACAAGACTGGGTTGATTTCATTGACCATTCAGTGAAGGCCTTGGAGGGGTGGTTACATGGCAGTAAAGTTACTGATTATGACAGCCTGTATAACTTGATCCTGAGAGAGCATATTCTTAATAATTGTGTGTCTGATTTGTTGCACCAGTACTTGGTGGACTCTGATCTGACCTCTCCCCAAGAATTGGGAACGAAGGCAGACAAATGGGTCAGAACAAGGGTGAACAGAAAAGTTCATACAGGGGGTGACAAAGATGGCAAGAAGAAGGATGGTAAGTCTTCTGACAAGGGTGGGGACAAAACTTAAAATGAGTCTTCATCAGGCCCACAAAAACACTCTGGTGGGGGTTTTGGGCCCAAATCCTCTTCAAATCAGAACAAGGAAAAGAAACCATGGTGCTATATATGTAAGATAAAAGGCCATTGGAGAACAGATCCCAGTTGTCCAAAGAAAAACACCAACGCTCCTACCACTACAACCCCTACTGCTACACCTAGTGTCCCTACTAATAGCAGTGGTGGGAGCAAACCTACTAATAGCCAATCCAAGGGTGTAGCTGGGCTCACTATTGGTAACTTAGTTGGGGTTGGTCTTGTTAGGGAGACCACAGAGGCTGTGTTAGTCTCTGAGGGGGCTATTGATTTAGCCACCTTAGTTGCTTGTCCCCTTAATATGTATAAGTACAAGCAGCTACCCCTAATAAATGGTGTTGAGGTTCAGGCCTACAGGGACACTGGTGCCAGTGTGACTATGGTCATAGAGAAACTGGTCCACCCTGAACAACACCTACTTGGTCACCAGTACCAAGTAACCGATGCTCACAACAACACACTTAGCCACCCCATGGCTGTTGTAAATCTCAACTGGGGGGGGGGGGGGGGTTAATGGTCCAAAGAAAGTTGTAGTAGCCACAGATTTACCTGTAGACTGTCTACTAGGAAATGATTTGGAGACATCAGCTTGGTCAGATGTGGAGTTGGAGGCCCATGCAGCAATGCTGGGCATCCCAGGGCATATTTTTGCTTTGACAAGGGCTCAGGCCAAAAAGAAAAAAGGACAGGGAAGCTTGGATCCTGGAACAATGGACCAAGTGCTCCCTAAAGCTAGGGCTAGTAGAAGCAAACCACTTCCTACTATCCCTCCCTCTACAGTGATTTCTACTTCTGAGGAAGAAGAATTCCCTCCCTGTGCAGAACCTACACCAGAGGAGCTTGAAGCAGACACTGCTCAGCTTTTGGGTGAAGGGGGGCCTGCCAGAGAGGAGCTGAGTGTGGCCCAGCAAACCTGTCCCACATTAGAGGGTCTAAGACAGCAAGCTGTCAAACAGGCTAATGGGGATGACAGTGACTCTCACAGAGTTTACTGGGAGGACAACCTCTTTTACACTGAGCATAGGGATCCTAAACCTGGAGCTGCCAGGAGATTAGTGATTCCTCAGGAGTACAGAAAGTTCCTCCTAACTCTTGCCCACGACATTCCCCTAGCTGGGCATCTAGGACAAATGAAAACTTGGGACAGGCTTGTTCCCCTGTTTCATTGGCTTAGAATGTCTGAGGACACAAAGGAATTTTGTAAGTCCTGTGAAACCTGTCAAGCCAGTGGCAAGACAGGTGGAACTCCAAAGGCACCCCTTATTCCACTGCCTGTGGTTGGGGTTCCCTTTGAAAGGGTAGGGGTTGACATAGTTGGCCCCCTTGACCCTCCTACTGCTTCAGGCAATAGATTCATCTTGGTGGTAGTGGACCATGCCACAAGATACCCTGAAGCTATTCCTTTAAGGACCACTACAGCTCCTGCAGTGGCAAAGGCCCTCCTGGGAATATTTTCCAGGGTGGGCTTCCCAAAGGAAGTAGTATCAGACAGAGGAAGCAATTTCATGTCTGCATACTTAAAGGCCATGTGGAAGGAGTGTGGGGTAACTTACAAGTTCACCACACCCTATCATCCACAAACAAATGGACTGGTGGAGAGATTTAAAAAAACTCTCAAAGGCATGATTATGGGTCTCCCAGAAAAACTCCGCAGGAGATGGGATATCCTTCTACCATGCCTCCTTTTTGCCTACAGGGAGGTACCCCAAAAAGGAGTGGGCTTTAGCCCCTTTGAACCTCTTTTTGGACACCCTGTTAGGGGTCCACTAACACTTGTGAAGGAGGGTTGGGAACAACCTTTAAAAGCTCCTAAGCAGGATATTGTGGATTATGTACTTGGCCTCAGATCAAGGATGGCTGAGTATATGAAAAAGGCCAGTAAAAACCTTCAGGCCAGCCAAGAGCTCCAGAAGCAATGGCATGATCAGAAGGCTGTTTTGGTTCAGTACCAACCAGGGCAGAAAGTGTGGGTCTTGGAGCCTGTGGCCCCAAGAGCACTCCAAGATAAATGGAGTGGTCCCCACACAATTGTTGAGAAAAAGGGTGAAGTCACTTATTTAGTTGACTTAGGCACTGCCAGGAGTCCCCTTAGGGTGCTCCATGTCAACCGCCTGAAACCCTACTATGACAGGGCTGATCTCACCCTGCTCATGGCAACTGATGAAGGACAGGAAGAAGAGAGTGATCCTCTACTTGATCTCTTCTCTTCCACAGAACAAGATGCTCTTGTGGAAGGTGTAGTTTTGGCTGATTGTCTTACTGCTGAGCAGAAAGACCATTGCATAAATCTCCTAGATCAATTCTCTGAACTCTTCTCTACTGTGCCAGGTACCACTTCTTGGTGTGAGCACACTATAGATACTGGAGACAGCTTGCCTGTCAAAAGTAAGATCTATAGGCAGCCTGACCATGTCAGGGACTGCATAAAGCAAGAAGTCCAGAAAATGTTAGAACTAGGAGTGGTTGAGCACTCTGAAAGTCCATGGGCTTCTCCTGTGGTACTTGTACCAAAACCCCATTCCAAAGATGGAAAGAAGGAAATGCGGTTTTGTGTAGACTATAGAGGTCTCAACCTTGTAACCAAAACTGATGCTCACCCTATACCCAGGGCAGATGAGCTCATAGATACACTGGCATCTGCCAAGTATCTAAGCACTTTTGATTTGACTGCAGGGTATTGGCAGATCAAATTATCAGATGATGCTAAACCTAAAACAGCATTTTCAACCATTGGAGGTCATTACCAGTTCACTGTAATGCCTTTTGGTTTGAAGAATGCACCTGCCACTTTTCAGAGGTTGGTGAACACAGTCCTGCAAGGGCTGGAAGCTTTCAGTGCAGCATATCTGGACGATATAGCTGTCTTTAGCTCCAGCTGGGATGATCACCTGGTCCACCTATGGAAAGTTTTGGAGGCCCTGCAAAAGGCAGGCCTCACTATCAAGGCTTCAAAGTGCCAGATAGGGCAGGGGAAGGTGGTTTATCTGGGACACCTTGTTGGTGGGGAACAGATTGCACCACTTCAGGGGAAAATCCAAACAATTATTGATTGGGTTGCCCCTACTACTCAGACTTAGGTGAGAGCCTTCCTAGGCCTCACTGGGTATTACAGGAGGTTCATTAAGAACTATGGCTCCATTGCAGCCCCTCTTAATGACCTCACATCCAAGAAAATGCCTAAAAAGGTATTATGGACAGCAAACTGTCAGAAAGTTTTTGAGGAGCTGAAGCAGGCCATGTGCTCTGCACCTGTCCTGAAAAGCCCTTGTTACTCTAAAAAATTCTATATAAAACTGATGCATCTGAATTAGGAGTAGGGGTAGTCCTATCACAACTTAATTCTGAGGGCCAGGATCAACCTGTTGCTTTTATTAGTAAGAGGTTGACCCCTAGAGAAAAGCGTTGGTCTGCCATTGAGAGGGAGGCCTTTGCTGTGGTCTGGGCACTGAAGAAGTTGAGGCCATACCTGTTTGGCACTCACTTCATTGTTCAGACAGACCACAAACCTCTACTTTGGCTAAAACAAATGAAAGGTAAAAATCCTAAATTGTTGAGGTGGTCCATATCCCTACAGGGAATGGACTATACAGTGGAACATAGACCTGGGAGTACCCACTCCAATGCAGATGGACTCTCCAGATATTTCCACTGAGACAATGAAGACCCATCTGGGAATGATTAGTCTTATTGTCCTTCGTTTGGGGGGGGGGTTGTGTTGGAAAGTACCATCTTGCCTGGCATGTTACCACCATTTTTCACTGTATATATGTTGTTTTAGTTGTATGTGTCACTGGGACCCTGTCATCCAGGGCCCCAGTGCTCATAAGTGTGCCTGAATGTGTTACCTGTGTAGTGACTAACTGTCTCACTGAGGCTCTGCTAATCAGAACCTCAATGGTTATGCTCTCTCATTTCTTACAAATTGTCAGTAACAGGCTAGTGACCAATTTTACCAATTTACATTGGCTTACTGGAACACCCTTATAATTCCCTAGTATATGGTACTGAGGTACCCAGGGTATTGGGGTTCCAGGAGATCCCTATGGGCTTCAGAATTTCTTTTGCCTCCCATAGGGAGCTCTGACAATGCTTACACAGGCCTGCCACTGCAGCCTGAGTGAAATAATGCACACATTATTTCACAGCCATTTTTCACTGCACTTAAGTAACTTATAAGTCACCTATATGTCTAACCTTTACCTGGTAAAGGTTAGGTGCAAAGTTACTTAGTGTGAGGGCACCCTGGCACTAGCCAAGGTGCCCCCACATTGTTCAGGGCCAATTCCCCGGACTTTGTGAGTGCGGGGACACCATTACACGCGTGCACTACATATAGGTCACTATCTATATGTAGCTTCACAATGGTAACTCCGAATAGGGCCATGTAACATGTCTATGATCATGGAATTGCCCCCTCTATGCCATCCTGGCATAATTGGCACAATCCCATGATCCCAGTGGTCTTTAGCACAGACCCCGGTACTGCCAAACTGCCTTTCCTGGGGTTTCACTGCAGCTGCTGCTGCTGCCAACCCCTCAGACAGGTTTCTGCCCTCCTGGGGTCAAGCTAGGCTTGTCCCAGGATGGCAGAACAAAGGACTTCCTCTGAGAGAGGGTGTTACACCCTCTCCCTTTGGAAAATGGTGTGAAGGCAGGGGAGGAGTAGCCTCCCCCAGCCTCTGGAAATGCTTTCATGGGCACATTTGGCGCCCATTTCTGCATAAGCCAGTCTACACCGGTTCAGGGACCCCTTAGCCCTGCTCTGGCGCGAAAATGGACAAAGGAAAGGGGAGTGACCACTCCCCCTACCTGCACCTCCCCTGGGAGGTGTCCAGAGCTCCTCCAGTGTGCTCCAGACCGCTGCCATCTTGGAAACAGAGGTGCTGCTGGCACACTGGACTGCTCTGAGTGGCCAGTGCCACCAAGTGACGTCAGAGACTCCTTCTGATAGGCTCCTTCAGGTGTTGCTAGCCTATCCTCTCTCCTAGGTAGCCAAACCCTCTTTTCTGGCTATTTAGGGTCTCTGTCTCTGGGGAAACTTTAGATAACGAATGCAAGAGCTCATCAGAGTTCCTCTGCATCTCTCTCTTCACCTTCTGCCAAGGAATCGACTGCTGACCGCGCTGGAAGCCTGCAAAACTGCAACAAAGTAGCAAAGACGACTACTGCAACTCTGTAACGCTGATCCTGCCGCCTTCTCAACTGTTTTCCTGGTGGTGTATGCTGTGGGGGTAGTCTGCCTCCTCTCTGCACTAGAAGCTCTGAAGAAATCTCCCATTGGTCGGCGGAATCTTCCCCCTGCTACCGCAGGCACCAAAGAACTGCATCACCGGTCCCCTGGGTCTCCTCTGAGCACGACAAGCGAGGTCCCTTGAATCCAGCAACTGTGTCCAAGTGACTCCTACAGTCCAGTGACTCTTCAGTCCAAGTTTGGTGGAGGTAAGTCCTGGCCTCCCCACGCCAGACTGCATTGCTGGGAACCGCAACTTTTGCAGCTAATCCGGCCCCTGTGCACTTCCGGCGGAAATCCTTTGTGCACAGCCAAGCCTGGGTCCACGGCACTCTAACCTGCATTGCACGACTTTCTAAGTTGGTCTCCGGCGATGTGGGACTCCTTTGTGCAACTTTGGTGAGCACCGTTTCATGCATCCTCGTAGTGCCTGTTTCTGGCACTTCTGCGGGTGCTTCCTGCTGATGAGAGGGCTCCTTGTCTTGCTCGACATCCCCTCTGTCCCCAGACGCAATTGGCGACATCCTGGTCCCTACTGGGCCACAGCAGCGTCCAAAACCCCTTTTTGCACGATTTGCAGCTAGCAAGGCTTGTTGGCTGTATTTCCACGGGAAAACAGTTCTGCACGACTCTCCACGGCGTGGGGGATCCATCCTCCAAAGGGGAAGTTTCTAGCCCTTGTCGTTCCTGCAGAATCCTAAGTTTCTACTGTCCAGTAGCATCTCCTTTGCATCCACTGTTGGCATTTCTTGGGCATCTGCCCATCTCCGACTTGCTTGTGACTTTTGGACTTGGTCCCCTTGTTCCACAGGTACCCTCGACTGGAAATCCATCGTTGTTGCATTGCTGGTTTGTGTCTTTCCTGCAGAATTCCCCTATCACGACTTCTATGTCTTTTGGGGAACTTTAGTGCACCTTGCACTCACTTTTCAGGGTCTTGGGGAGGGCTATTTTTCTAACCCTCACTGTTTTCTTACAGTCCCAGCGACCCTCTACAAGGTCACATAGGTTTGGGGTCCATTCGTGGTTCGCATTCCACTTTTGGAGTATATGGTTTGTGTTGCCCCTATCCCTATGTGTCCCCATTGCATCCTATTGTAACTATACATTGTTTGCACTGTTTTCTAATACTATACTGCATATTTTTGGTATTGTGTACATATATCTTGTGTACATTTGCTATCCTCATACTGAGGGTACTCACTGAGATACTTTTGGTATATTGTCATAAAAATAAAGTACCTTTATTTTTAGTATATCTGTGTATTGTGTTTTCTTATGATATTGTGCAAATGACACTAGTGGTACTGTAGGAGCTTCACTCGTCTCCTAGTTCAGCCTAAGCTGCTCTGCTAAGCTACCATTATCTATCAGCCTATGCTGCTAGACACCCTATACACTAATAAGGGATAACTGGGCCTGGTGCAAGGTGTAAGTACCCCTAGGTACTCACTGCAAGCCAGTCCAGCCTCCTACAACCAACCCCAACTAAATTACCAAAAGTGAGCCCAGCTACTCCCTTGGATTGGCTATTAGTAGGTTTGCTCCACCACCACTTCTATTACTAGGGGCACTAGGTGTAGCAGCAGGGGTTGTAGTAGTAGGAGGCTTGGTGCTTTTCTTTGGGCAACTGGGATCTGTTGTCCAATGGCCTTTTATTTTACATAAATAGCACCATGGTTTCTTTTCTTTGTTTTGATTTGAAGAGGATTTGGGCCCACCACCCCCACCAGAGTGTTTTTGTTTGCCTGATGAAGACTCATTTTTAGATTTGTCCCCACCCTTGTCAGAAGACTTACCATCCTTCTTCTTGCCATCCTTGTCACCCCCTGTATGAACCTTTCTGTTCACCCTTGTTCTGACCCATTTGTCTGCCTTCTTTCCCAATTCTTGGGGAGAGGTCAGATCAGAGTCTACCAAGTACTGGTGTAATAAATCATACAAACAATTATTAAGAATATGCTCTCTCAGGATTAAGTTATACAGGCTTTCATAGTCAGAAACTTTACTGCCATGTAACCACCCCTCCAAGGCCTTCACTGAATGGTCAACAAAGTCTACCCAGTCTTGTGAAGACTCCTTTTTGGTTTCTCTGACCTTCATCCTGTACTGTTCAGTTGTGAAGCCATAACCATCAAGGAGTGCATTCTTAAGAACTGTAAAATGATTGGCATCACTTTCTTTAACAGTAAGGAGCCTATCCCTACCCTTTCCACTGAAAGATAGCCATAGGATAGCAGCCCACTGCCTTTGAGGGACCTCCTGTCCAACACAGGCCCTCTGAAGTGCAGCAAACCACTTGTTAATGTCATCCCCCTCCTTGTAAGGGGGAACTATCTTATGCAGATTCCTAGAATCATGCTATTTTGCAGGATGACTATTTGGAATACTGCTGCTGCCACCATGGGGTCCTAACCCCAACCTCTGTCTTTCTTTATCTAAATCAAAGGACTGCCTATCTAAATCCAGCTGTTGCTTCTTGAGCTTCATTCTGGATTCTTCCACTCTCAATCTATTGAGCTCCCTTTCTAACACTCTGTCATCAGGCTGGGTGGGTTGGGCATGTCTTGATACAGAAGAATGGTGAGAATCAACAGAGGGAGACCTGGCCCTAACAGATGGCACTCTAACATTCTGGCCTACAGAAGTAACACTTCTACTGTGATGAGAAGCAACACTATTACTGTGATGTGAATTCACATCAGTACCAGCTATGCTAGGTGGCCTGCTAAGGGGCAGGTTGGAAAGTTTCCCTACCAAATCTTTTGCTAGGGGTGCCCCAGGATCAGATTGGGAACCATCAGCCAATTTCTCACCAGAAGTGCCAACTAAGGTCTTATCTTGTTCAATGAGCATATTAACTAACAGTTGTCTTGAGGGATTCTTCCCTACCCCTAAACCTCTATCTATGCAGAGACTCCTTGCTTCCTTCCACCTAAGGTTGTCATAAGCTAAACTGGCCAGATCAAGAGTTTGGCCTGTACCAGACATGATAGACAAGAGTTTAAGGGACAGAAAAAGAAAGAAGAAGTTTTAGAACTTTTTAAACAACAGAAAAAAAAACTTTTTAAACCTTTTAAGAACTTTTTGAAAGTTTAGAGGTACTTTTCAGCACTTAGCAAAGAAGTGAGAGAAGAAAAGCAAAACTTTTTGGTTAGGTGTACATACACTGAACTTGTTTTGTATATTTTTCTCTTATGAAAAGTACAATATGACAAAGTGGTAAGTAGTTGCAATGTACTTATCCCACCGCTGCACAACCAATGTAGGAGGCTGGACTGGCTTGTAGTGAGTACCAAGAAGTACTTACACCTTCCACCAAGCCCAGGTATCCCTTATTGGTGTAGAGGGGTGTCTAGCAGCTTAGGCTGATAGAAAAGGTAGCTTAGCAGAGCAGCTTAGGCTGAACTAGGAGACGAGTGAAGCTCCTACAGTACCACTAGTGTCATATGCACAATATCATAAGAAAACACAATACACAGATATACTAAAAATAAAGGTACTTTATTTTTATGACAATATGCCAAATTATCTCAGTGAGTACCCTCAGTATGAGGATAGCAAATATACTCAAGATATATGTACACAATACCAAAATATGCAGTAATAGCAATAGAAAACAGTGCAAACAATGTATAGTCACAATAGAATGCAAAGGGGGCACATAGGGATAGGGGCAACACAAACCATATACTCTAGAAGTGGAATGCGAACCATGAATGGACTCCAAACCTATGTGACCTTGTAGAGGGTCGCTGGGACTGTAAGGAAACAGTGAGGGTTACAAAAATAGCCCACCCCAAGACCCGGAAAAGTGGGTGCAAAGTGCACCTAAGTTCCCCAAAGAGCACAGAAGTCGTGATAGGGGAATTCTGCAGGAAAGACCAACACCAGCAATGCAACAACGATGTATTTTCAGACAAGAGTACCTGTGGAACAAGAGGACCAAGTCCAAAAGTCACGATCAAGTCGGGAGTGGGCAGATGCCCAGGAAATGCCAGCTGTGGGTGCAAAGAAGATGCCACCGCATGGTAGAAGCTGTGGATTCTGCAAGAACGACAAGGGCTAGAGACTTCCCCTTTGGAGGATAGATGTCACATGTTGTGAAGAGTCGTGCAGAGGTGTTTTCGTGCAGAAAGACTGCCAACAAGCCTTGCTAGCTGCAAAGGTCGCAGTTAGGGTTTTTGGATGCTGCTGTGGCCCAGGAGGGACCAGGATGTCGCCAATTGCGTGAGGAGACAAAGGGGGCATCCAGTAAGAGAAAGAGCCCTCTCAGAAGCAAGCAGCATCCGCAGAAGTGCCGGAACAGGCACTACGAAGTGGAGTGAACCGGAGCTCACCCGAAGTTGCACAAGAGGGTCCCACGAAGCTGGAGGACAACTCAGGAGGTCGTGCAATGCAGGTTAGAGTGCCGGGGACCCAGGCTTGGCTGTGCACAAAGGAAATCCTGGAAGAGTGCACAGGAGCCGGAGTAGCTGCAAAACACGCAGTTCCCAGCAATGCAGTCTAGCGTGGGGAGGCTAGGACTTACCTCCACCAAACTTGGACTGAAGAGTCACTAGACTGTGGGAGTCACTTGGACAGAGTTGCTGAGTTCAAGGGACCTCGCTCGTTGTGCTAAGAGGAGACCCAGAGGACCGGTGATGCAGTACTTTGGTGCCTGCGGTTGCAGGGGGAAGATTCCGTCGACCCACGGGAGATTTCTTCAGAGCTTCTAGTGCAGAGAGGAGGCAGACTACCCCCACAGCATGCGCCACCAGGAAAACAGTCGAGAAGGCGGCAGGATCAGCGTTACAAGGTCGCAGTAGTCGTCTTTGCTACTTTGTTGCAGTTTTGCAGGCTTCCAGCGCTTCAGCAGTCGATTCCTTGGCAGAAGGTGAAGAGAGAGATGCAGAGGAACTCTGATGAGCTCTTGCATTTGTTATTTAAAGAATTCCCCAAAGCAGAGACCCTAAATAGCCAGAAAAGGAGGTTTGGCTACTTAGGAGAGAGGATAGGCTAGCAACACCTGAAGGAGCCTATCAGAAGGAGTCTCTGACGTCACCTTCTGGCACTGGCCACTCAGAGCAGTCCAGTGTGCCAGCAGCACCTCTGTTTCCAAGATGGCAGAGGGTCTGGAGCACACTGGAGGAGCTCTGTGCACCTCCCAGGGGAGGTGCAGGTCAGGGGAGTGGTCACTCCCCTTTCCTTTGTCCAGTTTCGCGCCAGAGCAGGGCTGAGGGATCACTAAACCAGTGTAGACTGGCTTATGTAGAGATGGGCACCATCTGTGCCCATCAAAGCATTTCCAGAGGCTGGGGAAGGCTACTCCTCCCCAGCCCTGACACCTTTTTCCAAAGGGAGAGGGTGTAACACCCTCTCTCTGAGGAAGTCCTTTCTTCTGCCTTCCTGGGCCAAGCCTGGCTGGACCCCAGGAGGGTAGAAACCTGTCTGAGGGTTTGGCAGCAGCAGCAGCTGCAGTGAATCCCCGGGAAAGGTAGTTTGGCAGTACCCGGGTCTGAGCTAGATACTCGGGGGATCATGGAATTGTCTCCCCAATGCCAGAATGGCATTGGGGTGACAATTCCATGATCCTAGACATGTTACATGGCCATGTTCGGAGTTACCATTGTGACGCTATACATATGCCGTGACATATGTATAGTGCACGCGTGTAATGGTGTCCCCGCACTCACAAAGTCCGGGGAATTTGCCCTGAACAATGTGGGAGCACCGTGGCTAGTGCCAGGGTGCCCACACACTAAGTAACTTAGCACCCAACCTTTACCAGGTAAAGGTTAGACATATAGGTGACTTATAAGTTACTTAAGTGCAGTGGTAAATGGCTGTGAAATAACGTGGACGTTATTTCACTCAGGCTGCACTGGCAGGCCTGTGTAAGAATTGTCAGATCTCCCTATGGGTGGCACAAGAAATGCTGTAGCCCATAGGGATCTCCTGGATCCCAATACCCTGGGTACCTCAGTACCATATACTAGGGAATTATAAGGGTGTTCCAGTATGCCAATGTAAATTGGTGAAATTTGTCACTAGCCTGTTAGTGACAATTTGGAAAGGAAATGAGAGAGCATAACCACTGAGGTTCTGGATAGCAGAGCCACAGTGAAACAGTTAGTCATTACACAGGTAACACATACAGGGCACACTTATGAGCACTGGGGCCCTGGCTGGCAGGGTCCCAGTGACACATACAACTAAAACAACATATATACAGTGAAATATGGGGGTAACATGCCAGGCAAGATGGTACTTTCCTACAATGACAATATGCCAAAAGTATCTCAGTGAGTACCCTCAGTATGAGGATGCCAAATATACACAAGATATATGTACATATATGTACACAATACCAAAAATATGCAGTAAAAGCAAAAGGAAGTAATGCAAGCAATGTAAAGTTACAGTAGATTGCAATAGGAGAACATAGGTATAGGGGCAACACAAACCATATACTCCAAAAGTGGAATGCGAACCACGAATGGACCCCAAACCTATGTGAGCTTGTAGAGGGTCGCTGGGACTGTAAGAAAAGAGTGAGGGTTAGAAAAATAGCCCACCCCAAGACCCTGAAAAGTAGGTGTAAAGTGCACCTATAACCACCAGAGAGCACAGAAGTCATGATAGAGGGTTTCTGCAAGGAAGACCACCACCAACAAAGCAACAACAGTGGATTTCTGGACCTGCGTACCTGTGAAACAAGGGGACCAAGTGTAGGAGGCTGGCCTGGTTTGTAGTGAGTACCAAGGGGTACTTACACTCTGCACCAGGTCCAGGTATCCCTTATTAGTGTAGAAGAGGTGTCTAGCAGCCTTGGCTGATAGAAAAGGGTAGCTTAGCAGAGCAGCTTAGGCTGAACTAGGAGACGTGTAAAGCTCCTACTATACCACTGGTGCCATATGCACAATATCATAAGAAAACACAATACACAGACATACTAAAAATAAAGGTACTTTATTTTTATGACAATATGCCAAAAGTATCTCAGTGAGTACCCTCAGTATGAGGATACCAAATATACACAAGATATATGTACACAATACCAAAATTATGCAGTAATAGCAATAGAAAGCAATGCAAGCAATATACAGTCACAATAGATTGCAATGAGAGCACATAGGTATAGGGGCAACACAAACCATATACTCCAAAAGTGGAATGCAAACCACGAATGGACCCCAAACCCATGTGAGCTTGTAGAGGGTCGCTGGGACTGTAAGAAAACAGTGAGGGTTAGAAAAATAGCCCACCCCAAGACCCTGAAAAGGAGGTGTAAAGTGCACCTAAGTTCCCCAGAGAGCACAGCAGTCGTGATAGGGGAACTCTGCAAGGAAGACCAACACCAGCAATTCAACAACGATGGATTTCCAGACAAGAGTACCTGTGGAACAAGGGGACCAAGTCCAAGAGTCACACTCAAGTCGTGAGTGGGCAGATGCCCAAGAAATGCCAGCTGTGGGTGCAAAGAAGCTGCCACCGGATGGTAGAAGCTGTGGATTCTGCAAGAACTAAGAGGACTAGGAACTTCCCCTTTGGAGGATGGATGTCCCACGTCGTGAAGAAGCTTACAGAGGTGTTCCCATGCAGAAAGACCGCAAACAAGCCTTGCTAGTTGCAAGGGTCGCAATTAAGGTTTTTGGATGCTGCTGTGGCCCAGGAGGGACCAGGATGTCGCCAATTGCGTGAGGAGACAGAGGGGGTGCCCAGCAAGACAAGGAGCCCTCACAGAAGCAGGCAGCACCTGCACAAGTGCCAGAACAGGCACTACAAAAAAGAGTGAACCAGAGCTCACCCGAAGTCACAAAAGAAGGTCCCACAACGCCGGGGGACAACTCAGGAGGTCATGCACTGCAGGTTAGAGTGTCGGGGACTCAGGCTTGGCTGTGCATAAAGGAAATCCTGGAAGAGTGCACAGGAGCTGGGGCAGCTGCAAATCACGCTGTACCCAGCAATGCAGTCTAGTGTGGGGAGGCAAGGACTTACCTCCACCAAACTTGGACTGAAAAGTCACTGGACTGTGGGAGTCACTTGGACAGAGTTGCTGAGGTCCAGGGATCACGCTCGTCGTGCTGAGAGGGGACCCAGAGGACTGGTGATGCAGTCTTTTGGTGCCTGCGGTTGCAGGGGGAAGATTCCGTCGACCCACGGGAGATTTCTTTGGAGCTTCTAGTGCAGAGATGAGGCAGACTACCTCCACAGCATGCACCACCAGGAAAGCAGACGAGAAGGCGGCTGGATCAGCGATACAAGGTTGCAGTAGTCGTCTTTACTACTTTGTTGCGGTTTTGCAGGCGTCCAGAGGAGTCAGCGGTCAATTCCTTGGCAGAAGGTGAAGAGAGAGATGCAGAGGAACTCTGATGAGCTCTTGCATTCGTTATCTAATGAATTCCCCAAAGCAGAGACCCTAAATAGCCAGAAAAGGAGGTTTGGCTACTTAGGAAGGAGGATAGGCTAGCAACACAGGTAAGAGCCTATCCGAAGGAATCTCTGACGTCACCTGCTGGCCCTGGCCACTCAGAGCAGTCCAGTGCACCAGCAGCACCTCTGTTTCCAAGATGGCAGAGGTCTGGAGCACACTGGAGGAGCTCTGGGCACCTCCCAGGGGAGGTGCAGGTCAGGGGAGTGGTCACTCCCCTTTCCTTTGTCCAGTTTCGCGCCAGAGCAGGGCTGGGGGATCCCTGAACCGGTGTAGACTGGCTTATGCACAGATGGGCACCATCTGTGCCCATCAAAGCATTTCCAGAGGCTGGGGGAGGCTACTCCTTCCCAGCCCTGACACCTTTTTCCAAAGGGAGAGGGTGCAACACCCTCTCTCTGAGGAAGTCCTTTGTTCTGCCTTCCTGGGCCAAGCCTGACTGGACCCCAGGAGGGCAGAAACCTGTCTGAGGGGTTGGCAGCAGCAGCAGCTGCAGTGAAACCCCGGGAAAGGTAGTTTGGCAGTACCCGGGTCTGTGCTAGAGACTCGGGGGATCATGGTATTGTCTCCCCAATGCCAGAATGGCATTGGGGTGGCATTGGGGTGACAATTCCATGATCTTAGACATGTTGCATGGCCATGTTCGGAATTACCATTGTGACGCTGTACATAGGTAGTGACCTATGTACAGTGCACGCGTGTAATGGTGTCCCAGCACTCACAAAGTCCAGGGAATTTGCCCTGAACAATGTGGGGGCACCTTGGCTAGTGCCAGGGTGCCCACACACTAAGTAACTTAGCACCCAACCCTTACCAGGTAAAGGTTAGACATATAGGTGACTTATAAGTTACTTAAGTGCAGTGGTAAATGGCTGTGAAATAACGTGGACGTTATTTCACTCAGGCTGCAGTGGCAGGCATGTGTAAGAATTGTCAGACCTCCCTATGGGTGGCAAAAGAAATGCTGCAGACCATAGGGATCTCTTGGAACCCCAATACCCTCGTTACCTCAGTACCATATACTAGGGAATTATAAGGGTGTTCCAGTGTGCCAATGTTAATTGGTGAAATTGGTCACTAGCCTGTTAGTGACAATTTGGAAAGTAATGAGAGAACATAACCACTGAGGTTCTGGTTAGCAGAGCCTCAGTGAGACATACAGGGCACACTTATGAGCACTGGGGCCCTGGCTGGCAGGGTCCCAGTGACACATACACTAAAACAACATATTTAGAGTGAAATATGAGGGTAACATTCCAGGCAAGATGGTACTTTCCTACACACACCACCTCAGTGCAGCATCGGAGGGTGAAGGGGCTGAGCAGAAGCCTCCCACTACTACCACCACCACCACTGTGCAGCCGTCACCGCCGGCGGATGCCATGTGATCCAGCCTCTATGGGCTGCTGTGCAGCCTGTCCCCTCCAGAACCAGTGGGCAAGTCACCCACCTGGCAGACTGTGGCCTTTCACTCCCTAGGACTAAGCACAGAGCTTGTTGCCCCCTCGAGAACCAGTGTGGGAGATACCCACTTAGAGACTGTGGTCTTGGACTCCCAAGGACCAAGCACAGGGCATGTTGCCCCCTCCAGAACCAGTGTGAAAGGCACCCACTCCAGAGACTGTGGCCTTGCACTCCTCAGGACCAAGCACAGGGCTTGTTACCCCCTCCCGAACCAGTGTGGGAGACACCCACTCGAGAGACTGTGGCCTTGCACTCCCCAGGACCAAGCACAGGGCTTGTTGCCCCCTTCAGAACCAGTGGTCTTGTTTCCTCATCCTGCTAAGGTGCCCACTCCTCCCCCTGAGGTGCCTGCCTATTTGCCAACTGATGCCCCTGCAGTGTTCTCTCCATATTGGTGCAGGTAACGAGTGGGGCTTTGGACTTTGCCATGTGGCCCCTGTGAACTGAGGAATGGGCAGTGTCCCTTTTTTGTACAATTGCACATATCTGTTGCATTGGCAAAACGTATTATTGATTTAGTGTTGATCTTATTACATTCACTTTAGTCAATTCCTGTTGTCCTTGCATTATTCAGCCAATTTACGGGGATTAATTGATTTTTTGTGCAGCTGGTTGTGTGTATGGCGTGTGTGTGTGGGGTGTGTGTGTGTTTGTGTGTGTGTCACTCTTGTTTCCCCCCCCCTTGTGTGCTAGGTGGCTGTACTCACAGTCATCATCTTCGCCGGCGTTGGTGTTCGTGGTGGAGCATGACGTAGAAGATCATCGGAAAGACTTGCAGTTCGGGTTCCATGGCGGTGTGGTTCTTCCCTGTGTCTCCTATGGTGAGTCCTTTGACTTCTGTGCAGTGTTTCCGCCAATATTTTTATGCCGTTGATACCGCCCCAGAAAAGGTGGCAGTTTGGCATGTCATAATATGGTGGGTGGACTTTGTCTTCTGCCTGGCTGTAGGCGGCTACCGCCATGGTGACTGTTGTTTCTGCCCTGGCAGTCAATGTGGTACATTGGCAGTCTTTCGGAGATCTAACCGCCATGGTCATAATGTGGCGGTGCTTACCGCCAGCCTGATGGTGGTATTACCGCCACTTTATCACCAACCACCAGGGTCGTAATGAGAGCCAATACGCCAAATGTCTTGTTTCAGATAAGTATAAAGCCGACGTGAAAACTCAACAGTTGATCGGATCTTCTCCAAACAGGGGAATTAATGTACGTTTGAAAGTCACCCATTCAAAGGCACAACAGCCTAAGCTTAGGCTTTAGACCATATAAACCCCCTAAGAATTATTGAAACTTGAGAAGGCCATAGGAAACTTTTACCATTTACGCATGAAATCTTTTGGCAGCTTTGTCTAGTAGGAATGAGCTGACGGTTAAAGCCCGGAGCTCCTCAGCCGTATGTGGTTAAGGCCAAATTAAAATACTCATATGCCATGATGTTTCTTTGATCACTTATGGTTTTTCACACAATAGAACTTAGGGTAGATCTTGGGTCATTTCAGAGTTTATAACAAAATTTAGGTAAGAACTCAGGCTGCTTTTGCTCTACTTTCTAAGTTTGAACTCTAGATGAATTTGGGCAGGAGCGGCCTGGCGAAGAAGTATGAATAGGCAATGCTATGTCTCTTCAATAGCATAATCAATTATTTTGTCTGCTCTTCCTCTCAAAGCCTGTACATCAGTAAGTAAGGGAGCATGTTTAGCAGGAGCGGCTGGAAGGGCTGACCTGCGGTGAAGGTGCTATTTCTTCCCCACTGGAGTCAAACATCACCCCCAAGTCCTTGTCACTAGCACAGTTCTTTTTACTAAGGTTGACTCCTAACCCAAATTTTGCTGCATACTGGGCAGTTGTATTGGTTAAGCGCTGAAGGCTCACCTTAGTCAAAATCAAGCTTAGTCTCAAAATTACATTGTCAGACTACAACATGTGCGAAGAATTAAAGCCAGCCTCCAATGGCATGTGAGAGTTAACATTATTTAAGGCTGTTGTCATCTCGACAAAACACAAATTAAATTAAAAAAGAGCCAATACACAGTCTTGTTTTAGGCCATTTCTTGGTGGAAAGTTTTTTTAAACTGTCATACCTTTTCCTAGCCTTAACCTTGTCCATGTGCCTGTGTACGGTGATTGAATACCCTTTAAGAGGAATCCCCGACCTTTGTAACCTAGACCACAGGAAGTTTTACTGTACTGTGTAGGTGTCTGGCCTTGTGTGTAGTGGGTACCTATGGTACTTACACCTTATACCAGGTCCAGTTATCCCTTATCACTGTAGTGTAGGCAGGGTCTAGAAGCCTGGCTCTCAAGAGGTAGCTGTAGCTGAGCAGTGAAAGGCTTATCTAGGAGACATGCAAAGCTCATGCAATACCACTGTAGTCACACAGTACTCACACACATGAAAGAAAACAGTCAGTGTTACAAAAATAAAGGTACTTTATTTTGGTGAAACAAATACCAAAAATACCTTAGAGACTATACTCCCTTAGGAGGTAAGTAATACTCAAATGATATACAACAGCATGCAAAAATAGCCAAAAAAACTGAAAACAGTGCAATTAGTGAAAATCACCATAGTTCAAATGGGCCTTGGGGGAGCACAAACCATATACTAAGAAAGTGGAATGCGAAAGTTGGTCCCCCTCCTAGGCAAGTGTAGTGTGTAGAGGGAAGCTGGGAATACTAGAAAAGCCAGAAGGCAAGAACCACAACCAACTCCAGTGAACAGGAAAACAGGAGTAAATCACCATCACTTTCCCAGATCCCACATAGAAACGAGAAGAAGAATTATGCAAAACCCAGAAGAGACTGCAAGACACCAACAGTGGATTCCTGGACAAAAAAGACCTTTGGAAAAAGTGAACCAAATCCAAGAAGCACAGAAGAGTCCAGGAAGAGGAGGAGCCCCTGCTAACCTGGATGAAGGTGCAAAAGGAGAACCACAGGTGGAGAAGAAAAGTCAGTTGTCAGTACTGCACCCAAGAAGATGAAGTAGGGTTCCTGGAGGGTGCAAATGATGTCCCACACCGGATGGAGGATTGCAGTTGGGACTGCTTCGTCTGAGTCCGCCAACAAGGCTTGCCATGTGCAAAGCTGGCAGTTAGTGGAAAATGGGGTCAGGAAGGACTAGGTGGGCTCTACCCAGGAGGGGGATATGGAGGGGGCCCTCAGCGACACAAAAAGCCCACAGAACACAAGGCAGCACAGACAGGAGTCCCACAGGACGGGGACAAGAAAGTTGCAGAACAGGCCTACGCAGCATTATGTCAAAGGCTCACACGCCGCCGGAGAGCCACTCAGGAAACCGCACATTGCAGGATAGAGTGCTGGGGGTCAGGGCTTCAAGATGCATGAAGATCTTGGAGGAAGGATGAAAACAAGCCTTGGCAGCGACAAAAGACGCAGTGCACAGTGGTACTGTCTTGCTTGGGAAGGCAAGGTACTACCTCCACCAAAGTGGAATAGCTGGAATAGAGGACCATCTGGTCCACCACCAGTGATGTAGGATCCACGCAGCTCAGCAGGAGAGGGGATCCACACAGCCAGTCGTCGTTGTAGATGAGCCTGCAGAACCATGGGAGTGACTCCTTCACTCCAAGGGAGATTCCTTCTTCCTTTTGATACAGCTGAAGATGGGCTGTCCTCAAAGGATGCATGACTGGGGAAATGTTGCAGTTGCTAGATGGAGCCGGAGATACAATGTTGCAGAATGTGTCTTGAAGATGATTCCTGCTAGAGTCTTGTAATCTGAATCTGAGGAACCACCCAAGAGAGAGACCCTAAGTAGTCCTGAACGGTGGATTAGTCACCTAACCCGGTAAGCACCTATCAGGGGAGGGCTCTGATGTCACCTGCTGGCACTGGCCACTCAGATGCTCCCAGAGTTCCCTGCCAACCTTGAATCCATAATGGCAAGACCCAGGGACCCTCTGGAGGACCTCTGAACACCACCCCTTTGGAGTGTGAGGGGGTTTGGGTGATTTGAGGGCAGTTCATGACCCTGCGGCTTGCTGCCTCAATGTCTCGCTTGCTTGCGGCGTGAAACGTCAGCAAATCCATCCATCTCAGCACGTCCAGCTTAGCCCAAGAAGGGAACTGTGGATTGTTGAACAACTTCATTAACTTGAAGTTGGCTAGATGGAGGCCTGAACTTTTAGAGTTTAGTGACAAGTGAAGCCTGGAGAATAGGAACCATTTGATTCCTATACACACTTTAGTCCTGCTGCTTGCTTTATCTATGGAGTGGGAGTTGGCTCCAGAACCTGTGTGATGTGTTTCAGTAGCACAGGATGCACATTAACCTTTGCATACCGCTGGGTTGGGGACAACCACACTTCATGGAGTACAAAGGGTTCTCCATGTTGGATTTCAATAAGAATGATGCATGGCTGGAGAGTTTTCAGAAAAGAAACACAATCACGAGCTGATAAAGAGTGATGGGCTACCGCTGGGAACATTTATCCCATTGATTAGACAGCGTCCAGGAGATATTCCCGCACACTGTCTTTACATAGCACAACACAACACAGTATTTATGCCATGCACTGGTCAATAAACTATGCAATCTGTACTTCGAGCTTGTCTGCAAATACTGCTTTAGGAACTGTGATGCTTTATATTATGCAATAACAATGCAATGCCATAATACATCTAGGTCTGCATTCCAGGAGGATAAACAGACCATGGCCACTTAGCAACTGAGTAAAGACTGGACTCAAGAGGTGGACGGGGGCCTTGGAGCTTCAAGCTGCTGAAGACCACAACTGGTGCTACCACATAATAATGAGTACTCAAAACATTTTGCAACAAACATGCTTTTGAGGAGACAGAAGAAATATCAAACATTACAACACAACGAAAACAAGGTTTCTAATTGAAATGTCTTTTATTTTATGTATGCATTGTCATAAAGTACACTCCACCCAATAACATCAGTGCACTGTGTACGGATCAGTGGTGATGCAGTTTTATAAACATAACTAAAGACAACAGTTAATGCAAGATTGGAGGCACGAGGGCAGCACATAGGAAACAGGATGGAGAGATACATGACATTGCTTGTGACTCATGATACACACAATCTGTGAACCAGCAGGAAGCTCAGGAGGCAAGAGCAGCTAAGCACAGTGAACTGTCCAACTGGACTGGATTATGTGAGCTGAAAGGATCACCAATATATATATATTTTTTATTTTTGTATTTTTATTATTTCATGAATACCTGTTTGTACAGGGTGCATCTGAGCCTGGTGGGAATGTAGACCCTAAACCATGATGGGAAGGAGAGGAAGCTACAGCCACACTGAAAGATTTGAATAGATGCTCTGGCAGCTTTTAATCTTGCACAGGACACAGACGTTTTATTGTTTCCCTATGCATCTCATATTATATTAGTATTTGCATGTTGTCACAGATGCACCTGCTTTAGTGTTGCTTTGTCGCACGGGCACTGGTGATGGCATCCTCACAGACCCCACACACTACTTTGATATACACAGGGCATTGGACCATGGAGTGTTACATCATTACTAAAGTGTTTTTGATTTGAACTCTTCAGCATAAATGAGGCAGGACAGCTGTGGGTTCTCAATGTGAAACTGCCTTGTTCTGTTAGTGAAAGGGTTCCACGAGAAGCGAGGTTTGACTCCGCGAGATCACAGCCAATGGTAGGATGCTCCAGGTGCTTGGGTTACATCTGTTGTAAGGTAGAGGCCCGGGTGGGATCCTGGCTAAAAGCAGCCCTCGTGCCTGAGTTTACATGCCTATTGTCCCTGCATACCTGTAGGTGGTCTGCAGTAATATTTTGAATTTGTTTTTTCACTTGGTTGTGCGCCCTCTCCCACCCTGAGTGTGGATTTTTCTTATCTGGGACATGGGGACAGACTCTCCTGGGTTTGGTTCATTAAATCCTGGGACCACGGAAATGTGATGAACTATTTTCGCACAAGGACCAAAGCCCCCCTCCCACGGGACCCAACAGACCAGGCACGAGCACCAGCAGGAATGAATATTTCCCCTCTTCAGCTGCAATGACTGCTAGTGCAACAATCAACCCCAGAACAACTCCTATTGCCATGCCTTTGTTGCAGAGGTTTCTAAGAGCTTCAGGCCAAGAAGTAGGAGCGAGACGAATATATCTCCCCCTCTTCCTCTTAACTTCTTCTATTTTTGTAATCAATGTAGACACCTGTGTGTCGTTCTCCTCTCCAGTCGCCCTGTTGTTGAAGGCGCAGAAACGACCTCCACATTTTGTAATTAAGTTTCTGAGTCTTGGCTCAGCTTCTGAAACAAATGCACCTATCGTTTTATCTTCCAGATCGTCTTCCCGGGTGAATACTATGAGCATGTGATTCAGCGCGTGGCGTCCAAACAGATCCTGGACCCTCTGAACTGCATCCCTCTCTTCTTCGGTGAACCTTCCAGTCTGGAGGACAAGGACTATCGCATGGGGACCAGGACCACAGAGCTCCAGACATTGACTCACATCGCTCCTCACTTCTTCTGGTCTGTTACTGCTCAAGAACCCAGGGGTGTCCACCACCACCAGGCGCCTCCCATTCCGCACACAGACCCCCACCTCACACTGCAAAGTCACTGACACTGCTGAGGGTCTGGACATAAAGCGCTTCTCTCCGAGGATGGAGTTTCCGGTGGCGCTTTTCCCTGCTCCAGGACTTCCAATCAGTAAAATGGTCAGCTCATTATTTTCAGCACGTGAGCCATAGTCCGGTGTATCTACAAGGAGAAATGGAAACATGTAAGCAACAAAAGATGTACCAGGTTTACAGCAGCATGTATGGTGTGGTGGTGTTGGTGGAAGGGGACACGGTGTATTTTTATTGTAGAATATCAAAAACAGAATCCCACCTTGAGAAAAAACCTGGAGTAAGCATCATGTGACCTAAATTACACCTTTTTAAACTACAAATAAAAGAGTGGCAACTGTTTTGCTGAAACATACAGTAAATAAACAGTGTGTATCTGTGAGAAAGTAGCCTCTTTCTAACCTTGTTACCCCCACTTTTGGCCTGTTTGTGAGTGTATGTCAGGGTGTTTTCACTGTCTCACTGGGATCCTGCCAGCCAGGGCCCGGTGCTCATAGTGAAAACCTTATGTTCTCAGTATGTTTGTTATGTGTCACTGGGACCCTGCTAGCCAGGACCCCAGTGCTCATACGTTTCTGGCCTATATGTATGTGTTCCCTGTGTGATGCCTAACTGTCTCACTGAGGCTCTGCTAACCAGAACCTCAGTGGTTATGCTCTCTCATTTCTTTCCAAATTGTCACTAACAGGCTAGTGACTAAATTTACCAATTTACATTGGCATACTGGTACACCCATATAATTCCCTAGTATATGGTACTGAGGTACCCAGGGTAGTGGGGTTCCAGGAGATCCCTATGGGCTGCAGCATTTCTTTTGCCACCCATAGGGAGCTCTGACAATTCTTACACAGGCCTGCCACTGCAGCCTGAGTGAAATAATACCCACATTATTTCACAGCCATTTTACACTGCACATAAGTAACTTATAAGTCGCCTATATGTCTAACCTTCACCTGGTGAAGGTTGGGTGCCAAGTTACTTAGTGTGTGGGCACCCTGGCACTAGCCAAGGTGCCCCCACATTGTTCAGGGCAATTTCCCCAGACTTTGTGAGTGCGGGGACACCATTACACGCGTGCCCTACACAGAGGGCACCACCTATATGTAGCGTCACAATGGTAACTCCGTACATGGCCATGTAACATGTCTAAGATCATGGAATAGTCACCCCAATACCATTCTGGTATTGGGGAGACAATTCCATGATCCCCCGGGTCTCTAGCACAGAACCCGGGTACTGCTAAACTGCCTTTCCGGGGTTTCACTGCAGCTGCTGCTGCTGCCAACCCCTCAGACAGGTTTCTGCCTCCCTGGGGTCCAGGCAGCCCTGGCCCAGGAAGGCAGAACAAAGGACTTCCTCAGAGAGAGGGTGCTACACCCTCTCCCTTTGGAAAAGGTGAGAAAAGCAGTGGAGGAGTAGCCTTCCCCAGCCTCTGGAAATGCTTTGATGGGCATAGATGCTGCCCATCTTTGCATAAGCCAGTCTACACCGGTTCAGGGATCCCCCAGCCCTGCTCTGGCGCGAAACTGGACAAAGGGAAGGGGAGTGACCACTCCCCTGACCTGCACCTCCCAGGGGAGGTGCCCAGAGCTCCTCCAGTGTGCCCCAGACCTCTGCCATCTTGGATTCAGAGGTGTTGCTGGCACACTGGACTGCTCTGAGTGGCTATTTAGGGTCTCTGCTTTGGGGAATTCTTTAGATAACGAATGCAAGAGCTCATCAGAGTTCCTCTGCATCTCCCTCTTCACCTTCTGCCAAAGGATCGACCGCTGACTGCTGAGGACGCCTGAAAAACCGCAACAAAGTAGCCAAACAACTACTAGCAACCTTGTATCGCTTCATCCTGCCGGCTTTCTCGACTGTTTCCAGGTGGTGCATGCTCTGGGGGTAGCCTGCCTCCTCTCTGCACCAGGAGCTCTGAAGAAATCTCCTGTGGGTCGACGGAATCTTCCCCCTGCAACCGCAGGCAACAAAAGACTTCATCACCGATCCTCTGGGTCCCCTCTCAGCACGACGAGCATGGGCTCTGGAACTCAGCAACCCTGTCCAAGTGGCTCCCACAGTCCAGTGACTCTTCAGTCCAAGTCTGGTGGAGGTAAGTCCTTGCCTCCCTACGCTAAACTGCATTGCTGGGTACAGCGTGATTTGCAGCTGCTCCGGATCCTGTGCACTATCCCAGGATTTCCTTCATGCACAGCCAAGCCTGGGTCCCCGACACTCTAACCTGCAGTGCACAACCATCTGAGTTGTCCTCCGGCTTCGTGGGACTCCCTTTTGTGACTTTGGGTGGACTCCGGTTCACTCCTCTTCTAAGTGCCTGTCCGGGTACTTCTGCGGGTGCTGACTGCTTCTGTGAGGGCTCCCTGACTTGCTGGGCGCCCCTCTGTCTCCTCATCCAAGTGGCGACATCCTGGTCCCTCCAGGGCCACAGCAGCATCCAAAAACCCTAACCGGGACCCTTGCAGCTAGCATGGCTTGTTTGCGGTCTTTCTGCGTCGGAACACCTTTGCAAGCTTCTTCACGACGTGGGACATCCATCCTCCAAAGGAGACGTTCCTAGTCCTCTTCTTTCTTGCAGAACTCCAAGCTTCTTCCAACAGGTGGCAGCTTCCTTGCACCCTCAGCTGGGATTTCCTGGGCTCCTGCCCACTCCCGACACTGTTGCGACTATTGGACTTGGTCCCCTTGTCTTACAGGTACTCAGGTCTGGAAATCCACTGTTGTTGCATTGCTGGTGTTTGTTCTTCCTGCAGAATCCCCCTATCACGACTTCTGTGCTCTCTGGGGCTAGTAGGTGAATTTACACCTACTTTTCAGGGTCGTGGGGTGGGCTATTTTTCTAACCCTCACTGTTTTCTTACAGTCCCAGCGACCCTCTACAAGCTTATATAGGTTTGGGGTCCATTCGTGGTTTGCATTCCACTTTTGGAGTATATGGTTTGTGTTGCCCAAATACCTATGTGATACTATTGCAATCTATTGTAATTCTACACTGTTTCCATTACTTTTCTTGCTATTACTTACCTAAGTTTAGTTTGTGTACATATATCTTGTGTATATAACTTATCCTGATACTGAGGGTACTCACTGAGATACTTTTGGCATATTGTCATAAAAATAAAGGACCTTTATTTTTAGTAACTCAGTGTATTGTGTTTTCTTATGATATTGTGCATATGATACAAGTGGAATAGTAGGAGCTTTACATGTCTCCTAGTTCAGCCTAAGCTGCTTTGCCATAGCTGCCTTCTATCAGCCTAAGCTGCTTGAAACACCTCTTCTACACTAATAAGGGATAACTGGATCTGGCACAAGGTGTAAGTACGTCTGGTACCCACTACAAGCCAGGCCAGCCTCCTACAACCTACTACCCCTAAAGAGCACAATAGTCGTGATAGGGGGATTCTGCAAGAACAACAAAAACAAGCCGTGCACTGGAAACGGATTCCTGGACCTGCAAAGCAAGGGGACAAAGTCCAATAGTCACGACAGTGTCCAGCGGAGGAAGGAGCCCAGAAAACCCCGGATGAAGGTGCAAGGAAGCTGATACCGCAAACAAGCCTTGCTAGCTGCAAGGGTCGTGGTAGAGGTTTTTGGGTGCTGCTGAGGACCAGGAAGGACCATGATGTCGCCACATTGAGGAGGAGACAGAGGGGGCGCTCAGCAACTCAGAGAGCCCTCACAGAAGCAGGCAGCACCCGCAGAAGTACCTGAACAGGCACTTGTAAGATTTGTGAATCGGAGTCCATGCAGAGTTACAAAAGAGGTTCCCACGACGTCGGAGGCCAACTCAGCTGGTTGAGCACTGTAGGACGGAGTGCTGGGGAGCCAGGCTAGACTGTGCACGAAGGAAATCCTGGAAGAGTTCACAGAAGCGAGAGCAGCTGCAAATCATGCAGTACACAGGTTTGCAGTCTAGCGTGGGGAGGCAAGGACTTACCTCCACTAAACTTGGACTGAAGGGCCACTGGACTGTGAGGGTCACTTGGGTAGAGTTCCTGTGTTCCAGGGGCCATGCTCGTCAGGATGAGAGGGGGCCCAGAGGACCAGTGATGCAGTCTTTTGGTGCCTGCTTTAGCAGGGGGAAGATTCCGTCGACCCACGGGAGATTTCTTCTGTGCTTCTGGTGCGGGTGAAGGCAGGCAACCCCCAGAGCATGAACCACCTGGAAACAGTAGAGAAAGCCGGCAGGATGAGGCGCTACAATGTTGCTGGTAGTCGTTGTAGGAGGCTGGCCTGGATTATAGTGGGTACCAAGGGTACTTACACTCTGTGCCAGGTCCAGTTATCTCTTATTAGTGTAGAAGAGGTGTTTCTAGCAGCTTAGGCTGATAGAAGGTAGCTATGGAAGAGCAGCTTAGGTTGATCTAGGAGACGAGTGAAGCTCCTACAGTACCACTAGTGTCATATGCACAATATCATAAGAAAACGCAATACACAGATATACTAAAAATAAAGCTACTTTATTTTTATGACAATATGCCAAAAGTATCTCAGTGAGTACCCTCAGTATGAGGATAGCAAATATACACAAGATATATGTACACAATACCAAAATATGCAGTAATAGCAATAGAAAACAGTGCAAACAGTGTATAGTCACAATAGAATGCAATGGGGGCACATAGGGATAGGGGCAACACAAACCATACACTCTAGAAGTGGAATGCGAACCACGAATGGACCCCAAACCTATGTGACCTCGTAGAGGGTCGCTGGGACTGTAAGAAAACAGTGAGGGTTAGAAAAATAGACCACCTCAAGACCCTGAAAAGTGGGTGCAAAGTGCACCTAAGTTCCCCAGAGAGCACAGAAGTCGTGATAGGGGAATTCTGCAAGGAAGACCAACACCAGCAATGCAACAACGATGGATTTCCAGACGAGAGTACCTGTGGAACAAGGGGACCAAGTCCAAAAGTCACGAGCAAGTCAGGAGTGGGCAGATGCCCAGGAAATGCCAGCTGTGGGTGCAAAGAAGCTGCCACCGGATGGTAGAAGCTGTGGATTCTGCAAGAACGACAAGGGCTAGAAACTTCCCCTTTGGAGGATGGATGTCCCACGTCGTGAAGACTCGTGCAGAGGTGTTTCCGTGCAGAAATACCGCAAACAAGCCTTGCTAGTTGCAAGGGTCGCAGTTAGGGTTTTTGGATGCTGCTGTGGCCCAGGAGGGACCAGGATGTCACCAATTGCGTGAGGAGACAGAGGGGGTGCCCAGCAAGACAAGGAGCCCACTCAGAAGCAGGCAGCGCCCGCAGAAGTGCCGGAATAGGCACTACCAAGTGGAGTGAACCGGAGCTCATCGGAAGTCACGAAAGAGGGTCCCACGACGCCGGAGGACAACTCAGGAGGTCGTGCACTGCAGGTTAGAGTGCCAAGGACCCAGGCTTGGCTGAGCACAAAAGAAATCAGGGAAGAGTGCACAGGAGCCGGAGTAGCTGCAAAACACGCGGTTCCCAGCAATGCAGTCTAGCGTGGGGAGGCAAGGACTTACCTCCACCAAACTTGGACTGAAGAGTCACTGGAATATGGGAGTCACTTGGACAGAGTTACTGAGTTCGAGGGACCTCGCTCGTCGTGCTGAGAGGAGACCCAGAGGACCGGTGATGCAGTTCTTTGGTACCTGCGGTTGCAGGGGGATGATTCTGTCGACCCACAGGAGATTTCTACGGAGCTTCTAGTGCAGAGAGGAGGCAGACTACCCCCACAGCATGCACCACCAGGAAAACAGTTGAGAAGGCGGCAGGATCAGCGTTACAAGGTCGCAGTAGTCGTCTTTGCTATTTTGTTGCAGTTTTGCAGGCTTCCAGAGCGGTCATCGGTCGATTCCTTGGCAGAAGGTGAAGAGAGAGATGCAGAGGAACTCTGATGAGCTCTTGCATTCGTTATCTAAAGAATTCCCCAAAGCAGAGACCCTAAATAGCCAGAAAAGGAGGTTTGGCTACTTAGGAGAGAGGATAGGCTAGCAACACCTGGAGGAGCGTATCAGAAGGAGTCTCTGACGTCACCTGCTGGCCCTGGCCACTAAGAGCAGTCTAGTGTGCCAGCAGCACCTCTGTTTCCAAGATGGCAGAGGTCTGGAGCACACTGGAGCAGCTCTGGGCACCTCCCAGGGGAGGTGCAGGTCAGGGGAGTGGTCACTCCCCTTTCTTTTGTCCAGTTTCGCGCCAGAGTAGAAAGTGAGGCTAGTGCCAGGGTGCCCACACACTAAGTAGCTTGGCACCCCACCTTCACCAGGTGAAGGTTAGACATATAGGTGATTATAAGTTACTTATGTGCAGTGAAAAATGGCTGTGAAATAATGTGGGCATTATTTCACTCAGGCTGCAGTGGCAGGCCTGTGTATGAATTGTCTGAGCTCCCTATGGGTGGCAAAAGAAATGCTGCTGGCCATAGGGATCTCCTGGTACCCCAATACCCTGGGTACCTCAGTACCATATACTAGGGGATTACATGGGTGTACCAGTGTGCCAATGTGAATTGGTGAAATCGGTCACTAGCCTGTTAGTGACAATTTGGAAAGCAGAGAGAGCATAACCACTGAGGTTCTGGTTAGCAGAGCCTCAGTGAGACAGTTAGTTATCACACAAGGAACACATACAGGGCACATACTTATGAGCACTGGGGCCCTGCCTGGCAGGGTCCCAGTGACACATAGACTAAAACAACATATATACAGTGAAAAATGGGGGTAACAAGCCAGGCAAGATGGTACTTTCCTACATCACTCCCCTTTCCTTTGTCCAGTTTCGCGCCAGAGCAGGGCTGGGGGATCCCTGAACCGGTGTAGACTGGCTTATGCAGAGATGGGCAGCATCTGTGCCCATCAAAGCATTTCCAGAGGCTGGGGGAGGCTACTCCTCCCCAGACATCACACCTTTTCCAAAGGGAGAGGGTGTAACACCCTCTCTCTGAGGAAGCCCTTTGTTCTGCCTTCCTGGGCCAGGGCTGCCTGGACCCCAGGGGGGCAGAAACCTGTCTGAGGGGTTGGCAGCAGCAGCAGCTGCAGTGAAACCCCGGGAAAGGCAGTTTGGCAGAACCCGGGATCTGTGCTAGAGACCCGGGGGATCATGGAATTGTCCCCCCAATATCAGAATGGCATTGGGGGGCAGAACTGCAGAAGTGTTTTCCAGCAGAAAGACCGCAAACAAGCCTTGCTAGCTGCAATGGTCGCGGTAAGCGTTTTTGGATGCTGCTATGGCCCAGGAGGGACCAGGATGTCGCCAATTGCGTGAGGAGACAGAGGGGGCGTCCAGCAAAACAAAGAGCCCCCTCAGAAGCAAGCAGCACGCGCAGAAGTGCCGGAACAGGCACTACGAAGTGGAGTGAATCGGTGCTCACCCAAAGTTGCACAAGAGAGTCCCACGCCGCCGGAGGACAACTGAGGAGGTTGTGCAATGCAGGTTAGAGTGCCGGGGACCCAGGCTTGGCTGTGCACAAAGGAAATCCTCAGAGAGTGCACAGGAGCCGGAGTAGCTGCAAAACACGCAGTTCCCAGCAATGCAGTCTAGCGTGGGGAGGCAAGGACTTACCTCCACCAAACTTGGACTGAAGAGTCATTGGATTGTGGGAGTGTGAGAAAGTAGCCTCTTTCTAGCCTTGTTACCCCCACTTTTGGCCTGTTTGTGAGTGTATGTCAGGGTGTTTTCACTGTCTCACTGGGATCCTGCTAGCCAGGGCCCAGTGCTCATAGTGAAAACCCTAGGTTTTCAGTATGTTTGTTATGTGTCAATGGGACCCTGCTAGTCAGTGTAGGAAAGTACCATCTTGCCTGGCATGTTACCCCCATTTTTCACTGTATATATGTTGTTTTAGTTGTATGTGTCACTGGGACCCTGCCAGCCAGGGCCCCAGTGCTCATAAGTGTGCATGTATATGTTACCTGTGTAGTGACTAACTGTCTCACTGAGGCTCTGCTAATCAGAACCTCAGTGGTTATGCTCTCTCATTTCTTTCAAATTGTCACTAACAGGCTAGTGACCAATTTTACCAATTTACATTGGCTTTCTGGAACACCCTTATAATTCCCTAGTATATGGTACTGAGGTACCCAGGGTATTGGGGTTCCAGGAGATCCCTCTGGGCTGCAGCATTTCTTTTGCCACCCATAGGGAGCTCTGACAATTCTTACACAGGCCTGCCACTGCAGCCTGAGTGAAATAACGTCCACGTTATTTCACAGCCATTTTACACTGCACTTAAGTGACTTATAAGTCACCTATATGTCTAACCTTTACCTAGTAAAGGTTAGGTGCAAAATTACTTAGTGTGAGGGCACCCTGGCACTAGCCAAGGTGCCCCCACATTGTTCAGGGCCAATTCCCTGAACTTTGTGAGTGCGGGGACACCATTACACGCGTGCACTACATATAGGTCACTACCTATATGTAGCTTCACAATGGTAACTCCGAATATGGCCATGTAACATGTCTAAGATCATGGAATTGCCCCCTCTATGCCATCCTGCCATTGTTGGCACAATTCCATGATCCCAGTGGTCTGTAGCACAGACCCTGGTACTGCCAAACTGCCTTTCCTGGGGTTTCACTGCAGCTGCTGCTGCTGCCAACCCCTCAGACAGGTTTCTGCCCCCCTGGGGTCAAGCCAGGCTTGTCCCAGGATGGCAGAACAAAGGACTTCCTCTGAGAGAGGGTGTTACACCCTCTCCCTTTGGAAAATGGTGTGAAGGCAGGGGAGGAGTAGCCTCCCCCAGCCTCTGGAAATGCTTTCTTGGGCACAGATGTGCCCAATTCTGCATAAGCCAGTCTACACCGGTTCAGGGACCCCTTAGCCCCTGCTCTGGCGTGAAACTGGACAAAGGAAAGGGGAGTGACCACTCCCCTGACCTGCACCTCCCCTGGGAGGTGTCCAGAGCTCCTCCAGTGTGCTCCAGACCTCAGCCATCTTGGAAACAGAGGTGCTGCTGGCACACTGGACTGCTCTGAGTGGCCAGTGCCACCAGGTGACGTCAGAGACTCCTTCTGATAGGCTCCTTCAGGTGTTAGTAGCCTATCCTCTCTCCTAGGTAGCCAAACCCTCTTTTCTGGCTATTTAGGGTCTCTGTCTCTGGGGAAACTTTAGATAACGAATGCAAGAGCTCATCAGAGTTCCTCTGCATCTCTCTCTTCACCTTCTGATAAGGAATCGACTGCTGACCGCGCTGGAAGCCTGCAAACCTGCAACATAGTAACAAAGACGACTACTGCAACTCTGTAACGCAGCTACCCCTAATAAATGGTGTTGAGGTTCAGGCCTACAGGGACACTGGTGCCAGTGTGACTATGGTCATAGAGAAACTGGTCCACCCTGAACAACACCAACTTGGTCACCAGTACCAAGTAACCGATGCTCACAACAACACACTTAGCCACCCCATGGCTGTTGTTAATCTCAACTGGGGGGGGTTACTGGTCCAAAGAAAGTTGTGGTAGCCACAGACTTACCTGTAGACTGTCTACTAGGAAATGATTTGGAGACATCAGCTTGGTCAGATGTGGAGTTGGAGGCCCATGCAGCAATGCTGGGCATTCCAGGGCATATTTTTGCTTTGACAAGGGCTCAGGCCAAAAAGCAAAAAGGACAGGGAAGCTTGGATCCTGGAACAATGGACCAAGTGCTCCCTAAAGCTAGGGCTAGTAGAAGCAAACCACTTCCTACTATCCCTCCCTCTACAGTGGATTCTACTTCTGAGGAAGAAGAATTCCCTCCCTGTGCAGAACCTACACCAGAGGAGCTTCAAGCAGACACTGCTGAGCTTTTGGGTGAAGGGGGGCCTGCCAGAGAGGAGCTAAGTGTGGCACAGCAAACCTGTCCCACATTAGAGGGTCTGAGACAGCAAGCTGTCAAACAGGCTAATGGGGATGTCAGTGACTCTCCCAGAGTTTACTGGGAGGACAACCTCTTGTACACTGAGCATAGGGATCCTAAACCTGGAGCTGCCAGGAGATTAGTGATTCCTCAGGAGTACAGAAAGTTCCTCCTAACACTGGCACATGACATTCCCCTAGCTGGGCATCTAGGACAAATGAAAACTTGGGACAGGCTTGTTCCCCTGTTTCATTGGCCTAGAATGTCTGAGGACACAAAGGAATTTTGTAAGTCCTGTGAAACCTGTCAAGCCAGTGGCAAGACAGGTGGAACTCCAAAGGCACCCCTTATTCCACTGCCTGTGGTTGGGGTTCCCTTTGAAAGGGTAGGGGTTGACATAGTTGGCCCCCTTGACCCTCCTACTGCTTCAGGCAATAGATTCATCTTGGTGGTAGTGGACCATGCCACAAGATATCCTGAAGCTATTCCTTTAAGGACCACTACAGCTCCTGCAGTGGCAAAGGCCCTCCTGGGAATATTTTCCAGAGTGGGCTTCCCAAAGGAAGTAGTATCAGACAGGGGAAGCAATTTCATGTCTGCATACTTAAAGGCCATGTGGAAGGAGTGTGGGGTAACTTACAAGTTCACCACACCCTATCATCCACAAACAAATGGACTGGTGGAGAGATTTAACAAAACTCTCAAAGGCATGATTATGGGTCTCCCTGAAAAACTCCGCAGGAGATGGGATATCCTTTTACCATGCCTCCTTTTTGCCTACAGGGAGGTACCCCAGAAAGGAGTGGGCTTTAGCCCCTTTGAACTTCTTTTTGGACACCCTGTTAGGGGTCCACTAACACTTGTAAAGGAGGGTTGGGAACAACCTTTAAAAGCTCCTAAACAGGATATTGTGGATTATGTACTTGGCCTCAGATCAAGGATGGCTGAGTATATGAAAAAGGCCAGTAAGAACCTTCAGGCCAGCCAAGAGCTCCAAAAGCAATGGCATGATCAGAAGGCTGTTTTGGTTCAGTACCAACCAGGGCAGAAAGTGTGGGTCTTGGAGCCTGTGGCCCCAAGTGCACTCCAAGATAAATGGAGTGGACCCCACACAATAGTTGAGAAAAAGGGTGAAGTCACTTATTTAGTTGACTTAGGCACTGCCAGGAGTCCCCTTAGGGTGCTCCATGTCAACCGCCTGAAACCCTACTATGACAGGGCTGATCTCACCCTGCTCATGGCAACTGATGAGGGACAGGAAGAAGACAGTGATCCTCTACCTGATCTCTTCTCTTCCACAGAACAAGATGCTCTTGTGGAAGGTGTAGTTTTGGCTGATTGTCTTACTGCTGAGCAGAAAGACCATTGCATAAATCTCCTAGATCAATTCTCGGAACTCTTCTCTACTGTGCCAGGTACCACTTCTTGGTGTGAGCACACTATAGATACTGGAGACAGCTTGCCTGTCAAAAGTAAGATCTATAGGAAGCCTGACCATGTCAGGGACTGCATAAAGCAAGAAGTCCAGAAAATGTTAGAACTAGGAGTGGTTGAGCACTCTGAAAGTCCATGGGCTTCTCCTGTGGTACTTGTACCAAAACCCCATTCCAAAGATGGAAAGAAGGAAATGCGGTTCTGTGTAGACTATAGAGGTCTCAACCTTGTAACCAAAACTGATGCTCACCCTATACCCAGGGCAGATGAGCTCATAGATACACTGGCATCTGCCAAGTATCTAAGCACTTTTGATTTGACTGCAGGGTATTGGCAGATCAAATTATCAGAAGATGCTAAACCTAAAACAGCATTTTCAACCATTGGAGGACATTACCAGTTCACTGTAATGCCTTTTGGTTTGAAAAATGCACCTGCCACTTTTCAGAGGTTGGTGAACACAGTCTTACAAGGGCTGGAAGCTTTCAATGCAGCATATTTGGACGATATAGCTGTCTTTAGCTCCAGCTGGGATGATCACCTGGTCCACCTATGGAAAGTTTTGGAGGCCCTGCAAAAGGCAGGCCTCACTATCAAGGCTTCAAAGTGCCAGATAGGGCAGGGTAAGGTGGTTTATCTGGCACACCTTGTTGGTGGGGAACAGATTGCACCACTACAGGGGACAATCCAAACAATTATTGATTTGGTTCCCCCTACTACACAGACTCAGGTGAGAGCCTTCCTAGGCCTCACTGGGTATTACAGGAGGTTCATTAAGAACTATGGCTCCATTGCAGCCCCTCTTAATGACCTCACTTCCAAGAAGATGCCTAAAAAGATATTATGGACAGCAAACTGTCAGAAAGCTTTTGAGGAGCTGAAGCAGGCCATGTGCTCTGCACCTGTCCTGAAAAGCCCTTGTTACTCTAAAAAATTATATGTCCAGACTGATGCATCTGAATTAGGAGTAGGGGCAGTCCTATCACAACTTAATTCTGAGGGCCAGGATCAACCTGTTGCTTTTATTAGTAGGAGGTTGACCCCTAGAGAAAAGCGTTGATCTGCCATTGAGAGGGAGGCCTTTGCTGTGGTCTGGGCACTGAAGAAGTTGAGGCCATACCTGTTTGGCACTCACTTCATTGTTCAGACAGACCACAAACCTCTACTTTGGCTAAAACAAATGAAAGGTGAAAATCCTAAATTGTTGAGGTGGTCCATATCCCTACAGGGAATGGACTATACAGTGGAACATAGACCTGGGAGTAGCCACTCCAATGCAGATGGACTCTCCAGATATTTCCACTTAGACAATGAAGCCTCATCAGGTCATGGCTAGTCTTATTGTCCTTCGTTTGGGGGGGGGTTGTGTAGGAAAGTACCATCTTGCCTGGCATGTTACCCCCATTTTTCACTGTATATATGTTGTTTTAGTTGTATGTGTCACTGGGACCCTGTTCTCCATGGCATGGCCCCAGTGCTCATAAGTGTGCCTGAATGTGTTACCTGTGTAGTGACTAACTGTCTCACTGAGACTCTGCTAATCAGAACCTCAGTGGTTATGCTCTCTCATTTCTTTCAAATTGTCACTAACAGGCTAGTGACCAATTTTACCAATTTACATTGGCTTTCTGGAACACCCTTATAATTCCCTAGTATATGGTACTGAGGTACCCAGGGTATTGGGGTTTCAGGAGATCCCTATGGGCTGCAGCATTTCTTTTGCCACCCATAGGGAGCTCTGACAATTCTTACACAGTCCTGCCACTGCAGCCTGAGTGAAATAACGTCCACGTTATTTCACAGCCATTTTACACTGCACTTAAGTAACTTATAAGTCACCTATATGTCTAATCTTTACCTAGTAAAGGTTAGGTGCAAAATTACTTAGTGTGAGGGCACCCTGGCACTAGCCAAGGTGCCCCCACATTGTTCAGGGCCAATTCCCTGAACTTTGTGAGTGCGGGGACACCATTACACGCGTGCACTACATATAGGTCACTACCTATATGTAGCTTCACAATGGTAACTCCGAATATGGCCATGTAACATGTCTAAGATCATGGAATTGCCCCCTCTATGCCATCCTGCCATTGTTGGCACAATTCCATGATCCTAGTGGTCTGTAGCACAGACCCTGGTACTGCCAAACTGCCTTTCCTGGGGTTTCACTGCAGCTGCTGCCAACCCCTCAGACAGGCTTCTGCCCTCCTGGGGTCCAGCCAGGCTTGGCCCAGGAAGGTAGAACAAAGGACTTCCTCAGAGAGAGGGTGTTACACCCTCTCCCTTTGGAAAAAGGTGTCAGGGCTGTGGAGGAGTAGCCTCCCCCAGCCTCTGGAAATGCTTTGATGGGCACAGATGGTGCCCATCTCTGCATAAGCCAGTCTGCACTGGTTCAGGGATCCCCCAGCCCTGCTCTGGCACGAAACTGGACAAAGGAAAGGGGAGTGACCACTCCCCTGACCTGCACCTCCCCTGGGAGGTGCCCAGAGCTCCTCCAGTGTGCTCCAGACCTCTGCCATCTTGGAAACAGAGGTGCTGCTGCCACACTGGACTGCTCTGAGTGGCCAGGGCCAACATGTGACGTCAGAGACTCCTTCTGATAGGCTCCTCCAGGTGTTGCTAGCCTATCCTCTCTCCTAAGTAGCCAAACCTCCTTTTCTGGCTATTTAGGGTCTCTGCTTTGGGGAATTCTTTAGATAACGAATGCAAGAGCTCATCAGAGTTCCTCTGCATCTCTCTCTTCACCTTCTGCCAAGGAATCGACCACTGACTGCTCTGGAAGCCTGCAAAACTGCAACAAAGTAGCAAAGACGACTACTGTGACCTTGTAACGCTGATCCGGCCGCCTTCTCGACTGTTTTCCTGGTGGTGCATGCTGTGGGGGTAGTCTGCTTCCTCTCTGCACTAGAAGCTCTGAAGAAATCTCCCGTGGGTCGACGGAATCTTCCCCCTGCAACCCCAGGCACCAAAAGACTGCATCACCGGTCCTCGGGGTCTCCTCTGAGCATGACGAGCTAGGTCCCTTGAACTCAGCAACTCTATAAAAAGTGACTCCCACAGTGCAGTGACTCTTCAGTCCAAGTTTGGTGGAGGTAAGTCCTTGCCTCCCCATGCTAGACTGCATTGCTTGGTACCGCGTGATTTGCAGCTGCTCCGGCTCCTGTGCACTCTTCCAGGATTTCCTTTGTGCACAGCCAAGCCTGGGACCTCGACACTCTAACCTGCAGTGCACGACCTCCTGAGTTGTCCTCCGGCGTTGTGGGACCTTCCTTTGTGACTTCGGGTGAGCTCAGGTTCACTCCACTTCGTAGTGCCTGTTCCGGCACTTCAGCGGGTGCTGCTGGCTTCGGAGTGGGCTCTTTGTCTTGCTGGGCGCCTCCTCTGTCTCCTCACGCAATTGGCGACATCCTGGTCCCTCTTGGGCCACAGCAGCATCCAAAAACCCTAACCGCGACCCTTGCAGCTAGCAAAGCTTATTTGCTGTCTTCCTGCACGGAAAAACCTCTGCAAGCTTCTTCACGACGTTGGACATCCATCCTCCAAAGGGGAAGTTACTAGCCCTTGTTGTTCTTGCAGAATCCACAGTTTCTACCATCCAGTGGCAGCTTCTTTGCACCCACAGCTGGCATTTCCTGGGCATCTGCCCACTACCGACTTGATCGTGACTCTTGGACTTGGTCCCCTTGTTCCAGAGGTACTCTTGTCAGGAAATCCATTGTTGTTGCATTGCTGGTGTTGGTCTTCCTTGCAGAATTCCCCTATCACGACTTCTGTGCTCTTTGGGGAACTTAGGTGCACTTTGCACCCACTTTTCAGGGTCTTGGGGTGGGCTATTTTTCTAACCCCCACTGTTTTCTTACAGTCTCAGCAACCCTCTACAAGGTCACATAGGTTTGGGGTCCATTTGTGCTTCGCATTCCACTTCTAGAGTATATGGTTTGTGTTGCCCCTATCCCTATGTGCCCTCATTGCAATCTATTGTGACTGTACATTGTTTGCATTGCTTTCTATTGCTATTATTGCATATTTTTGGTATTGTGTACATATATCTTGTGTATATTTGCTATCCTCATACTGAGGGTACTCACTGAGATACTTTTGGCATATTGTCATAAAAATAAAGTACCTTTATTTTTAGTATATCTGTGTATTGTGTTTTCTTATGATATTGAGCATATGACACCAGTGGTATAGTAGGAGCTTCACACGTCTCCTAGTTCAGCCTAAGCTGCTCTGCTAAGCTACATTTTCTATCAGCCTAAGCTGCTAGACACCCCTCTACACTAATAAGGAATACCTGGACCTAGTGCAAGGTGTAAGTACCCCTTGGTACCTACTACAAGCCAGGCCAGCCTCCTACATTGGTTGTGCAGCGGTGGGATAAGTACTTGCACCTACTTACCACTTTGTCATTTTGTACTTTTCATAAGAGAAAAATATACAAAACAAGTTCAGTGTACGTACACCTAACCAAAAAGTTTTGCTTTTCTCCTCTTACTCTATTGCTAAGTGCTGAAAAGTACCTCTAAACTTTCAAAAAGTTCTTAAAAAGTTTTAAAAGATTTTTTTATGTTCTTTAAAAAGTTCTGAAACTTTTTTTCTTTCTTTTTCTGTCCCTTAAACCTTTGCTATCATGTCTGGTACAGGTCAAACTGTTGATCTGACCAGAGTTGCTTATGATCACCTTAGCTGGAAAGGAGCAAGGAGTCTCTGCATTGAAAGAGGTTTAGGGGTAGGGCAGAATCCCTCAAGAGAACTGTTAGTTAATATGCTCATTGTAGGAGGCTGGACTGGCTTGTAGTGAGTACCAAGGGGTACTTGCACCTTGCACCAGGCCCAGTTATCCCTTATTAGTGTATAGGGTGTCTAGCAGCATAGGCTGATAGGTAATGGTAGCTTAGCAGAGCAGCTTAGGCTGAACTAGGAGACGAGTGAAGCTCCTACAGTACCACTAGTGTCACTTGCACAATATCATAAGAAAACACAATACACAGATATACTAAAAATAAAGACCCTGAAAAGTGAGTGCAAAGTGCACTGAAGTTCCCCAGAAGACAAAGAAGTCGTAATAGAGGAATAATGCAGGAAAGACACAAACCAACAATGCAACAACTGTGGATTTCCAATCTAGGGTACCTGTGGAACAAGGGGACCAAGTCCAAAAGTCACAAGCAAGTCGGAGATGGGCAGATGCCCAGGAAATGCCAGCTGCGGCTGCAAAGAAGCTTCTACTGGACAGAAGAAGCTGCGGTTTCTGCAGGAACGAAAAGGGCTAGAGACTTCCCCTTTGGTGGACGAGTCCAACTCGCCTTGGAGAGTTGTGCAGAAGTGTTTTCCCGCCGAAAGGACGCCAACAAGCCTTGCTAGCTGCAAATCGTGCGGTTGGCGTTTTTGGACGCTGTTGAGGCCCAGGAGGGACCAGGAGGTCGCAAATTGGACCAGGAGAGTGAGGGGACGTCGAGCAAGACAAGGAGCCCTCTCTGAAGCAGGTAGCACCCGGAGAAGTGCCAGAAACAGGCACTACGAGGATGCGTGAAATGGTGCTCGCCGAAGTTGCACAAAGGAGTCCCACGTCGCCAGAGATCAACTTAGAAAGTCGTGCAATGCAGGTTACAGTGCCGTGGACCCTGGCTTGGCTGTGCACAAAGGATTTCTGACGTAAGTGCACAGGGGCCGGAGAAGTGGCAAAAGTCATGGTTACCAACAATGCAGTCTCGAGTGGGGAGGCAAGGACTTACCTCCACCAAACTCGGACTGAAGAGTCACTGGACTGTGGGAGTCACTTGGACAGAGTTGCTGGATTCAAGGGACCTCGCTCGTCGTGCTGAGAGGAGACCCAAGGGACCGGTAATGCAGCTTTTTGGTGCCTGCGGTTGCAGGGGGAAGATTCCGTCGACCCACGGGAGATTTCTTCGGAGCTTCTGGTCAGAGAGGAGGCAGACTACCTCCACAGCATGCACAAGCAGGAAAACAGTCGAGAAGGCGGCAGGATCAGCGTTACAGAGTTGCAGTAGTCGTCTTTGCTACTATGTTGCAGGTTTGCAGGCTTCCAGCGTGGTCAGCAGTCGTTTCCTTATCAGAAGGTGAAGAGAGAGATGCAGAGGAACTCGGATGAGCTCTTGCATTCGTTATCTAAAGTTTCCCCAGAGACAGAGACCCTAAATAGCCAGAAAGCTACCTAGGAGAGAGGATAGGCTACTAACACCTGAAGGAGCCTATCAGCAGGAGTCTCTGACGTCACCTGGTGGCACTGGCCACTCAGAGCAGTCCAGTGTGCCAGCAGCACCTCTGTTTCCAAGATGGCAGAGGTCTGAAGCACACTGGAGGAGCTCTGGACACCTCCCAGGGGAGGTGCAGGTCAGGGGAGTGGTCACTCCCCTTTCCTTTGTCCAGTTTCGCGCCAGAGCAGGGGCTAAGGGGTCCCTGAACCTGTGTAGACTGGCTTATGCAGAATTGGGCACATTTGTGCCCAAGAAAGCATTTCCAGAGGCTGGGGGAGGCTACTCCTCCCCTGCCTTCACACCATTTTCCAAAGGGAGAGGGTGTAACACCCTCTCTCAGAGGAAGTCCTTTGTTCTGCCATCCTGGGACAAGCCTGGCTTGACCCCAGGGGGGCAGAAACCTATCTGAGGGGTTGGCAGCAGAAGCAGCTGCAGTGAAACCCCAGGAAAGGCAGTTTGGCAGTACCAGGGTCTGTGCTACAGACCACTGGGATCATGGAATTGTCCCAATAATGGTAGGATGGCATAGAGGGGGCAATTCCATGATCTTAGACATGTTACATGGCCATATTCGGAGTTACCATTGTGAAGCTACATATAGGTAGTGACCTATATGTAGTGCACGCGTGTAATGGTGTCCCCGCACTCACAAAGTTCAGGGAATTGGCCCTGAACAATGTGGGGGCACCTCGGCTAGTGCCAGGGTGCCCTCACACTAAGTAACTTTGCACCTAACCTTTACCAGGTAAAGGTTAGACATATAGGTGACTTATAAGTTACTTAAGTGCAATGTAAAATGGCTGTGAAATAACGTGGACGTTATTTCACTCAGGCTGCAGTGGCAGGCCTGTGTAAGAATTGTCAGAGCTCCCTATGGGTGGCAAAAGAAATGCTGCAGCCCATAGGGATCTCCTGGAACCCCAATACCCTGGGTCCCTCAGTACCATATACTAGGGAATTATAAGGGTGTTCCAGAAAGCCAATGTAAATTGGTAAAATTGGTCACTAGCCTGTTAGTGACAATTTGGAAAGAAATGAGAGAGCATAACCACTGAGGTTCTGATTAGTAGAGCCTCAGTGAGACAGTTAGTCACTACACAGGTAACACAGTCAGGCACACTTATGAGCACTGGGGCCCTGGATACCAGGGTCTCAGTGACACATACAACTAAAACAACATATATACAGTGAAAAATGGGGGTAACATGCCAGACAAGATGGTACTTTCCTACACAACCCCCCCCAAACGAAGGACAATAAGGCTAGCCATTACCTGATGAGTCTTCATTGTCTAAGTGGAAATATCTGGAGAGTCCATCTGCATTGGAGTGGCTACTCCCAGGTCTATGTTCCACTGTATAGTCCATTCCCTGTAGGGATATGGACCACCTTAACAATTTAGGATTTTCACGTTTCATTTGTTTTAGCCAAAGTAGAGGTTTGTGGTCTGTCTGAACAATGAAGTGAGTGCCAAACAGGGATGGCCTCAACTTCTTCAGTGCCCAGACCACAGCAAAGGCCTCCCTCTCTATGGCAGACCAACGCTTTTCTCTAGGGGTCAACCTCCTACTAATAAAAGCAACAGGTTGATCCTGGCCCTCAGAATTGAGTTGTGATAGGACTGCCCCTACTCCTAATTCAGATGCATCAGTTTGGACATAGAATTTTTTAGAGTAACAAGGGCTTTTCAGGACAGGTGCAGAGCACATGGCCTGCTTCAGCTCCTCAAAAGCTTTCTGACAGTTTGCTGTCCATAATACCTTTTTAGGCATTTTCTTGGAAGTGAGGTCATTAAGAGGGGCTGCAATGGAGCCATAGTTCTTAATGAACCTCCTGTAATACCCAGTGAGGCCTAGGAAGGCTCTCACCTGAGTCTGTGTGGTAGGGGGAATCCAATCAATAATTGTTTGGATTTTCCCCTGCAGTGGTGCAATCTGTTCTCCACCAACAAGGTGTCCCAGATAAACCACCTTACCCTGCCCTATCTGGCACTTTGAAGCCTAGATAGTGAGGCCTGCCTTTTGCAGGGCCTCCAAAACTTTCCATAGGTGGACCAGGTGATCATCCCAGCTGGAGCTAAAGACAGCTATATCATCCAGATATGCTGCACTGAAAGCTTCCAGCCCTTGCAGGACTGTGTTCACCAACCTCTGAAAAGTGGCAGGTGCATTCTTCAATCCAAAAGGCATTACAGTGAACTGGTAATGTCCTCCAATGGTTGAAAATACAGTCTTAGGTTTAGCATCTTCTGACAATTTGATCTGCCAATACCCTGCAGTCAAATCAAAAGTGCTTAGATACTTGGCAGATGCCAGTGTATCTATGAGCTCATCTGCCCTGGGTATAGGGTGAGCATCTGTTTTGGTTACAAGGTTGAGACCTCTATAGTCTACACAAAACCGCATTTCCTTCTTTCCATCTTTGGAATGGGGTTTTGGTACAAGTACCACATGAGAAGCCCATGGACTTTCAGAGTGCTCAACCACTCCTAGCTCTAACATTTTCTGGACTTCTTGCTTTATGCAGTCCCTGACATGGTCAGGCTGCCTATAGATCTTACTTTTGACAGGCAAGCTGTCTCCAGTATCTATAGTGTGCTCACACCAAGAAGTGGTACCTGGCACAGTAGAGAAGAGTTCAGAAAACTGACCCAGGAGATTTATACAATGGTCTTTCTGCTCAGCAGTAAGACAATCAGCCAAAACTACCCCTTCCACAAGAGCATCTTGTTCTGTGGAAGAGAAGAGATCAGGTAGAGGATCACTGTCTTCTTCCTGTCCCTCATCAGTTGCCATGAGCAGGGTGAGATCAGCCCTGTCATAGTAGGGTTTCAGGCGGTTTACATGGAGTACCCTAAGGGGACTCCTTGCAGTGCCTAAGTCAACTAAATAGGTGAATTCACCCTTTTTATCAACAATTGTGTGGGGACCACTCCATTTATCTTGGAGTGCTCTTGGGGCCACAGGCTCTAAGACCCACACTTTCTGTCCTGGTTGGTACTGCACCAAAACAGCCTTCTGATCATGCCATTGCTTCTGGAGCTCTTGGCTGGCCTGAAGGTTCTTACTGGCCTTTTTCATATACTCAGCCATCCTTGATCTGAGGCCAAGTACATAATCCGCAATATCCTGCTTAGGAGCTTTTAAAGGTTGTTCCCAACCCTCCTTAACAAGTGTGAGTGGACCCCTAACAGGGTGTCCAAAAAGAAGTTCAAAGGGGCTAAAGCCCACTCCTTTCTGGGGTACCTCCCTGTAGGCAAAAAGGAGGCATGGTAGAAGGATATCCCATCTCCTGCGGAGTTTTTCAGGGAGACCCATAATCATGCCTTTGAGAGTTTTGTTAAATCTCTCAACCAGTCCATTTGTTTGTGGATGATAGGGTGTGGTGAACTTGTAAGTTACCCCACACTCCTTCCACATGGCCTTTAAGTATGCAGATATGAAATTGCTTCCTCTGTCTGATACTACTTCCTTTGGGAAGCCCACCCTGGAAAATATTCCCTGGAGGGCCTTTGCCACTGCAGGAGCTGTAGTGGTCCTTAAAGGAATAGCTTCAGGGTATCTTGTGGCATGGTCCACTACCACCAAGATGAATCTATTGCCTGAAGCAGTAGGAGGGTCAAGGGGGCCAACTATGTCAACCCCTACCCTTTCAAAGGGAACCCCAACCACAGGCAGTGGAATAAGGGGTGACTTTGGAGTTCCACCTGTCTTGCCACTGGCTTGACAGGTTTCACAGGACTTACAAAACTCTTTTGTGTCCTCAGACATCCTAGGCCAATGAAACAAGGGAACAATCCTGTCCCAAGTTTTCATTTGTCCTAGATGCCCAGCTAGGGGAATGTCATGTGCCAGTGTTAGGAGGAACTTTCTGTACTCCTGAGGAATCACTAGTCTCCTGGCAGCTCCAGGTTTAGGATCCCTATGCTCAGTGTACAAGAGGTTGTCCTCCCAGTAAACTCTGTGAGAGTCACTGACATCCCCATTAGCCTGTTTGACAGCTTGCTGTCTCAGACCCTCTAATGTGGGACAGGTTTGCTGTGCCACACTCAGCTCCTCTCTGGCAGGCCCCCCTTCACCCAAAAGTTCAGCAGTGTCTGCTTGAAGCTCCTCTGGTGTAGGTTCTGCACAGGGAGGGAATTCTTCTTCCTCAGAATTAGAATCCACTGTAGAGGGAGGGATAGTAGGAAGTGGTTTGCTTCTACTAGCCCTAGCTTTAGGGAGCACTTGGTCCATTGTTCCAGGATCCAAGCTTCCCTGTCCTTTTTGCTTTTTGGCCTGAGCCCTTGTCAAAGCAAAAATATGCCCTGGAATGCCCAGCATTGCTGCATGGGCCTCCAACTCCACATCTGACCAAGCTGATGTCTCCAAATCATTTCCTAGTAGACAGTCTACAGGTAAATCTGTGGCTACCACAACTTTCTTTGGACCAGTAACCCCCCCCCAGTTGAGATTAACAACAGCCATGGGGTGGCTAAGTGTGTTGTTGTGAGCATCGGTTACTTGGTACTGGTGACCAAGTAGGTGTTGTTCAGGGTGGACCAGTTTCTCTATGACCATAGTCACACTGGCACCAGTGTCCCTGTAGGCCTGAACCTCAACACCATTTATTAGGGGTAGCTGCCTGTACTTATCCATATTAAGGGGACAAGCAGCTAAGGTGGCTAAATCAATAGCCCCCTCAGAGACTAACACAGCCTCTGTGGCTTCCCTAACAAGGCCAACCCCAACTAAATTACCAAAAGTGAGCCCAGCTACTCCCTTGGATTGGCTATTAGTAGGTTTGCTCCCACCACCACTGCTATTAGTAGGGACACTAGGTGTAGCAGTAGGGGTTGTAGTGGTAGGAGCATTGGTGCCTTTCTTTGGACAACTGGCATCTGTTGTCCAATGGCCTTTTACTTTACATAAATAGCACCATGGTTTATTTTCCTTGTTCTGATTAAAGGAGGATTTGGACCCACCACCCCCACCAGAGTGTTTTTGTGGGCCTGATGAAGACTCATTTTTAGATTTGTCCCCATCCTTGTCTGAAGACTTACCATCCTTCTTTTTGTTGCCATCTTTGTCACCCCCTGTATGAACTTTTCTGTTCACTCTTGTTCTGACCCATTTGTCTGCCTTCTTTCCCAATTCTTGGGGAGAGGTCAGATCAGAGTCCACCAAGTACTGGTGCAACAAATCAGACACACAATTATTAAGAATATGCTCTCTCAGGATTAAGTTATACAGGCTGTCATATCAGTAACTTTACTGCCATGTAACCACCCCTCCAAGGCCTTCACTGAATGGTCAATGAAATCAACCCAGTCTTGTGAAGACTCCTTTTTGGTCTCTCTGAACTTTATCCTGTATTGTTCAGTGGTTAAGCCATAACCGTCCAGGAGTGCATTCTTAAGAACTTGGAAATTATTGGCATCACTTTCTTTCACAGTAAGGAGCCTATCCCTACCTTTTCCACTAAATGATAGCCATAGGATAGCAGCCCACTGCCTTTGAGGGACATCCTGTACAACACAGGCCCTCTCAAGTGCAGCAAACCACTTGTTAATGTCATCCCCCTCCTTATAAGGGGGAACTATCTTGTGCAGATTCCTGGAATCATGCTCTTTTACAGGATGACTATGGGGATTACTGCTGCTGCCACCATGGGTTTCAAAACCCAACTTCTGTCTTTCCTTCTCTAATTCAAAAGACTGTCTATCCAAATCCTTTTAAGCTTCAGTCTGGTTTGTTCCACCCTCAACTTATTGAGTTCCCTCTCTAACATTCTGTCATCATGGTTGGTGGGAGGGACATTCCTAGATACAGAGGTATGATGGGAATGAACAGAAGGAGACCTGTCCCTTACAGAAGCCACCCTAACAGCTTGGCTTACAGAAACATCACTACCAGTATGGTGAGAATAAATGCTTTTGTTATGATGTGAGACAACACTATTTGTATGGTGTGGCTCATCATCATTACCAACTATGCTAGACTGTCTAGTAATGGGCAGGCTAGAAAGTTTCTTTCCTGAATCTTTTCCTGGGGGAGTCCCTGAATCAGATTGGGAACTATTAGGTACTTTTTCAACAGATAAGGCACCTATGGCCTTATCTTGTTCTCTAAGCATGTTAATTAACAGTTCCAAGGAAGGATTCTTCCCTACACTCAAACCTCTCTCTACACAGAGACTCCTTGCTCTTTTCCAGCTAAGGTTGTCATATGCAAGTTTGGACAGATCAACATTTTGGCCTGTGCCAGACATTTTTAGAGAGAGTTAAAGTGATAGAAAAAGAGAAAAAAGTTTTCAGAACTTTTTGGAAAGACACAAAAAAAAACTTTTTAAACTTTTAAGAACTTTTTGAAAGTTTAGAAGTACTTTTCAGCACTTAGAAAACAGTGAAAAGAGGAAGTGCAAAACTTTTTAGCTATGTGTACACAAACTGAACTTGTTTTGTATATTTTTCTCTTATGAAAAGTACAATGACAAGAGTGGTAAGTAGTCTTAAAGTACTTATCCCACCTCTGCACAACCAATGTAGGAGGCTGGACTGGCTTGTAGTGAGTACCAAGGGGTACTTACACCTTGCACCAGGCCCAGGTATTCCTTATTAGTATATAGGGTGTCTAGCAGCTTAGGCTGATAGATAATGGTAGCTTAGCAGAGCAGCTTAGGCTGAACTAGGAGACGTGTGAAGCTACTACAGTACCACAAGTGTCACTTGCACAATACCATAAGAAAACACAATACACAGTTATACTAAAAATTAAGGTACTTTATTTTTATGACAATATGTCACAGTATCTCAGAGTGTACCCTCAGAGTGAAGATAGCAAATATACACAAGTTATATGTACACAGTACTAAAAATATGCAGTATAGTCTTAGAAAACAGTGCAAACAATGTATAGTTACAATAGGATGCAATGGGGACACATAGGGATAGGGGCAACACAAACCATATACTCCAAAAGTGGAATGCGAACCACGAATGGACCCCAAACCTATGTGACCTTGTAGAGGGTCGCTGGGACTATTAGAAAATAGTGAGAGTTAGAAAATTAGCCCTCCCCAAGACCCTGAAAAGTGAGTGCAAAGTGCACTGAAGTTCCCCAGAAGACAAAGAAGTCGTAATAGAGGAATAATGCAGGAAAGACACAAACCAACAATGCAACAACTGTGGATTTCCAATCTAGGGTATCTGTGGAACAAGGGGACCAAGTCCAAAAGTCACAAGCAAGTCGGAGATGGGCAGATGCCCAGGAAATGCCAGCTGCGGGTGCAAAGAAGCTTCTACTGGACAGAACAAGCTGAGGTTTCTGCAGGAACGAAAAGAGCTAGAGACGTCCCCTTTGGTGGACGGATCCCTCTCGCCTGGGAGAGTCGTGCAGAAGTGTTTTCCTGCCGAAAGGACGCCAACAAGCCTTGCTAGCTGCAAATCGTGCGGTTGGCGTTTTTGGACGCTGCTGAGGCCCAGGAGGGACCAGGAGGTCGCAAATTAGACCAGGAGAGTGAGGGGACGTCGAGCAAGACAAGGAGTCCTCCCTGAAGCAGGTAGCACCCGGAGAAGTGCCAGAAACAGGCACTACGAGAATGCGTGAAACGGTGCTCGCCGAAGTTGCACAAAGGAGTCCCACGTCGCCGGAGACCAACTTAGAAAGTCGTGCAATGCAGGTTAGAGTGCCGTGGACCCAGGCTTGGCTGTGCACAAAGGATTTCCGCCGGAAATGCACAGGGGCTGGAGAAGTTGCAAAAGTCGCGGTTACCAACAATGCAGTCTGGAGTGGGGAGGCAAGGACTTACCTCCACCAGACTCGGACTGAAGAGTCACTGGACTGTGCGAGACACTTGGACAGAGTTGCTGGATTCAAGGGACCTCGCTCGTTGTGCTGAGAGGAGACCCAAGGGACCGGTAATGCAGCTTTTTGGTGCCTGCGGTTGTAGGGGGAAGATTCCGTCGACCCACGGGAGATTTCTTCGGAGCTTCTGGTGCAGAGAGGAGGCAGACTACCCCCACAGCATGCACAAGCAGGAAAACAGTCGAGAAGGCGGCAGGATCAGCGTTACAGAGTTGCAGTAGTCGTCTTTGCTACTATGTTGCAGGTTTGCAGGCTTCCAGCACGGTCAGCAGTCGTTTCCTTATCAGAAGGTGAAGAGAGAGATGCAGAGGAACTCGGATGAGCTCTTGCATTCGTTATCTAAAGTTTCCCCAGAGACAGAGACCCTAAATAGCCAGAAAAGAGGGTTTGGCTACCTAGGAGAGAGGATAGGCTACTAACACCTGAAAGAGCCTATCAGCAGGAGTCTCTGACGTCACCTGGTGGCACTGGCCACTCAGAGCAGTCCAGTGTGCCAGCAGCACCTCTGTTTCCAAGATGGCAGAGGTCTGGAGCACACTGGAGGAGCTCTGGACACCTCCCAGGGGAGGTGCAGGTCAGGGGAGTGGTCACTCCCCTTTCCTTTGTCCAGTTTCGCGCCAGAGCAGGGGCTAAGGGGTCCCTGAACCGGTGTAGACTGGCTTATGCAGAATTGGGCACATCTGTGCCCAAGAAAGCATTTCCAGAGGCTGGGGGAGGCTACTCCTCCCCTGCCTTCACACCATTTTCCAAAGGGAGAGGGTGTAACACCCTCTCTCAGAGGAAGTCCTTTGTTCTGCCATCCTGGGACAAGCCTGGCTTGACCCCAGGGGGGCCGAAACCTGTCTGAGGGGTTGGCAGCAGCAGCAGCTGCAGTGAAACCCCAGGAAAGGCAGTTTGGCAGTACCAGGGTCTGTGCTACAGACCACTGGGATCATGGAATTGTCCCAATAATGGTAGGATGGCATAGAGGGGGCAATTCCATGATCTTAGACATGTTACATGGCCATATTCGGAGTTACCATTGTGAAGCTACATATAGGTAGTGACCTATATGTAGTGCACGCGTGTAATGGTGTACCCGCACTCACAAAGTTCAGGGAATTGGCCCTGAACAATGTGGGGGCACCTCGGCTAGTGCCAGGGTGCCCTCACACTAAGTAACTTTGCACCTAACCTTTACCAGGTAAAGGTTAGACATATAGGTGACTTATAAGTTACTTAAGTGCAGTTTAAAATGGCTGTGAAATAACGTGGACGTTATTTCACTCAGGCTACAGTGGCAGGCCTGTGTAAGAATTGTCAGAGCTCCCTATGGGTGGCAAAAGAAATCCTGCAGCCCATAGTTATCTCCTGGAACCCCAATACCCTGGGTCCCTCAGTACCATATACTAGGGAATTATAAGGGTGTTCCAGTAGCCAATGTAAATTGGTAAAATTGGTCACTAGCCTGTTAGTGACAATTTGAAAGAAATGAGAGAGCATAACCACTGAGGTTCTGATTAGCAGAGCCTCAGTGAGACAGTTAGTCACTACACAGGTAACACATTCAGGCACACTTATGAGCACTGGGGCCCTGGAGAACAGGGTCCCAGTGACACATACAACTAAAACAACATATATACAGTGAAAAATGGGGGTAACATGCCAGGCAAGATGGTACTTCCCTACACAACCCCCCCCCCCAAACGTATGACAATAAGACTAGCCATGACCTGATGAGTCTTCATTGTCTAAGTGGAAATATCTGGAGAGTCCATCTGCATTGGAGTGGCTACTCCCAGGTCTATGTTCCACTGTATAGTCCATTCCCTGTAGGGATATGGACCACCTCAACAATTTAGGATTTTCACCTTTCATTTGTTTTAGCCAAAGTAGAGGTTTGTGGTCTGTCTGAACAATGAAGTGAGTGCCAAACAGGTATGGCCTCAACTTCTTCAGTACCCAGACCACAGCAAAGGCCTCCCTCTCAATGGCAGACCAACGCTTCAGAGTGGTAAGTAGTCTCAAAGCACTTATCCCACCGCTGCCACCAATGTAGGAGGCTGGACTGGCTTGTAGTGAGTACCAAGGGGTACTTGCACCTTGCACCAGGCCCAGGTATCCCTTATTAGTGTGTAGGGTGTCTAGCAGCTTAGGCTGATAGATAATGGTAGCTTAGCAGAGCAGCTTAGGCTGAACTAGGAGACGTGTGAAGCTACTACAGTACCACAAGTGTCACTTGCACAATATCATAAGAAAACACAATACACAGTTATACTAAAAATAAAGGTACTTTATTTTTATGACAATATGCCAAAGTATCTCAGAGTGTACCCTCAGTATGAGGATAGCAAATATACACAAGATATATGTACACAATACCAAAAATATGCAGTATAGTCTTAGAAAATAGTGCAAACAATGTATAGTTACAATAGGATGCAATGGAGACACATAGCGATAGGGGCAACACAAACCATATACTCCAAAAGTGGAATGCGAACCACGAATGGACCCCAAACCTATGTGACCTTGTAGAGGGTCGCTGGGACTATTAGAAAATAGTGAGAGTTAGCAAATTAGCCCTCCCCAAGACCCTGAAAAGTGAGTGCAAAGTGCACTGAAGTTCCCCAGAAGACAAAGAAGTCGTGATAGAGGAATAATGCAGGAAAGACAAAAACCAACAATGCAACAACAATGGATTTCCAATCTAGGGTACCTGTGGAACAAGGGGACCAAGTCCAAAAGTCACAAGCAAGTCGGAGATGGGCAAATGCCCAGGAAATGCCAGCTGTGGGGGCAAAGGAGCTTCTACTGGACAGAAGAAGCAGAGGTTTCTGCAGGAACAAAAAGGGCTAGAGACTTTCCCTTTGGTGGACGGATCCCTCTCGCCGTGGAGAGTCGTGTAGACGTGTTTTCCCGCCGAAAGAACACCAACAAGCCTTGCTAGCTGCAAATCGTGCGGTTAGTGTTTTTGGACACTGCTGTGGCCCAGGAGGGACCAGAAGGTCGCAAATTGGACCAGGAGGTAGAGGGGACGTCGTGCAAAACAAAGAGCCCTCTCAACAGCAGGTAGCTTCCAGAGAAGTGCCAGAAACAGGCACTACAAGGATGCGTGAAACGGTGCTCACCCGAAGTTACACAAAGGAGTCCCACGTCGCCGGAGACCAACTTAGAAAGGCGTGCAATACAGGTTAGAGTGCCGTGGACCCAGGCTTGGCTGTGCACAAAGGATTTCCGCCGGAAGTGCACAGGGGCCGGAGAAGTTGCAAAAGTCGCGGTTACCAACAATGCAGTCTGGCATGGAGAGGCAAGGACTTACCTCCACCAAACTTGAACTGAAGAGTCACTGGACTGTGGGAGTCACTTGGACAGAGTTGCTGGATTCAAGGGACCTCGCTCGTTGTGCTGAGAGGAGACCCAAGGGACCGGTAATGCAGCTTTTTGGTGCCTGCGGTTGCAGGGGGAAGATTCCGTCGACCCACAGGAGATTTCTTCGGAGCTTCTAGTGCAGAGAGGAGGCAGACTACCCAAACAGCATGCACCACCAGGAAAACAGTCGAGAAGGCGGGAGGATCAGCATTACAGAGTTGCAGTAGTCGTCTTTGCTACTATGTTGCAGTTTTGCAGGCTTCCAGCGCGGTCAGCAGTCGATTCCTTGGCAGAAGGTGAAGAGAGAGATGCAGAGGAACTCTGATGAGCTCTTGCATTCGTTATCTAAAGTTTCCCCAGAGACAGAGACCCTAAATAGCCAGAAAAGAGGGTTTGGCTACCTAGGAGAGAGGATAGGCTACTAACACCTGAAGGAGCCTATCAGAAGGAGTCTCTGACGTCACCTGGTGGCACTGGCCACTCAGAGCAGTCCAGTGTGCCAGCAGCACCTCTGTTTCCAAGATGGCAGAGGTCTGGAGCACACTGGAGGAGCTCTGGACACCTCCCAGGGGAGGTGCAGGTCAGGGGAGTGGTCACTCCCCTTTCCTTTGTCCAGTTTCGCGCCAGAGCAGGGGCTAAGGGGTCCCTGAACCGGTGTAGACTGGCTTATGCAGAATTGGGCACATCTGTGCCCAAGAAAGCATTTCCAGAGGCTGGGGGAGGCTACTCCTCCCCTGCCTTCACACCATTTTCCAAAGGGAGAGGGTGTCACACCCTCTCTCAGAGGAAGTCCTTCGTTCTACCATCCTGGGACAAGCCTGGCTTGACCCCAGGGGCCAGAAACCTGTCTGAGGGGTTGGCAGCAGCAGCAGCTGCAGTGAAACCCCAGGAAAGGCAGTTTGGCAGTACCAGGGTCTGTGCTACAGACCATTGGGATCATGGAATTGTCCCAATAATGCCAGGATGGCATAGAGGGGGCAATTCCATGATCTTAGACATGTTACATGGCCATATTCGGAGTTACCATTGTGAAGCTACATATAGGTATTGACCTATATGTAGTGCACGCGTGTAATGGTGTCCCCGCACTCACAAAGTTCAGGGAATTGGCTCTGAACAATGTGGGGGCACCTTGGCTAGTGCCAGGGTGCCCTCACACTAAGTAACTTGGCACCTAACCTTTACCAGGTAAAGGTTAGACATATAGGTGACTTATAAGTAACTTAAGTGCAGTGTAAAATGGCTGTGAAATAACGTGGACTTTATTTCACTCAGGCTGCAGTGGCGGGCCTGTGTAAGAATTGTCAGAGCTCCCTATGGGTGGCAAAAGAAATGCTGCAGCCCATAGGGATCTCCTGGAACCCCAATACCCTGGGTACCTTAGTACCATATACTAGGGAATTATAAGGGTGTTCCAGTAGCCAATGTAAATTGGTAAAATTGGTCACTAGCCTGTTAGTGACAATTTGAAAGAAATGAGAGAGCATAACCACTGAGGTTCTGATTAGCAGAGCCTCATTGAGACAGTTAGTCACTACACAGGTAAGACATTCAGGCACACTTATGAGCACTGGGGCCCTGGAGAACAGGGTCCCAGTGACACATACAACTAAAACAACATATATACAGTGAAAAATGGGGGTAACATGCCAGGCAAGATGGTACTTTCCTACAGCTGTGAAATAACGTGGACGTTATTTCACTCAGGCTGCAGTGGCAGGCCTGTGTAAGAATTGTCAGAGCTCCCTATGGGTGGCAAAAGAAATGCTGCAGCCCATAGGGATCTCCTGGAACCCCAATACCCTGGGTACCTCAGTACCATATACTAGGGAATTATAAGGGTGTTCCAGTAGCCAATGTAAATTGGTAAAATTGGTCACTAGCCTGTCAGTGACAATTTGAAAGAAATGAGAGAGCATAACCACTGAGGTTCTGATTAGCAGAGCCTCAGTGAGACAGTTAGTCACTACACAGGTAACACATTCAGGCACACTTATGAGCACTGGGGCCCTGGAGAACAGGGTCCCAGTGACACATACAACTAAAACAACATATATACAGTGAAAAATGGGGGTAACATGCCAGGCAAGATGGTACTTTCCTACACTGGGACCCTGCAGCCAGGGCCCCAGTGCTCATAAGTGTGCCTGACTGTGTTACCTGTGTTATGACTAACTGTCTCACTGAGGCTCTGCTATCCAGAAGCTCAGTGGTTATGCTCTCTCATTTCTTTCAAATTGTCACTAACAGGCTAGTGACCAATTTTACCAATTTACATTGGCATACTGGAACACCCTTATAATTCCCTAGTATATGGAGCTGAGGTACCCAGGGTATTGGGGTTCCAGGAGATCCCTATGGGCTGCAGCATTTCTGTTGCCACCCATAGGGAGCTCTGACAATTCTTACACAGGCCTGCCACTGCAGCCTGTGTGAAATAACGTACACGTTATTTCACAGCCAGTTACCACTGCACTTAAGTAAATTATAAGTCACCTATATGTCTAACCTTTACCTGCCAGGCTTGTCCCAGGATGGCAGAACAAAGGACTTCCACCTTTGGAAAATGGTGTGAAGGCAGGGGAGGAGCATCCTCCCCCAGCCTCTGGAAATGCTTTCATGGGCACATTTGGTGCCCATTTCTGCATAAGCCAGTCTACCCCGGTTCAGGGACCCCTTTGTAGGAAAGTACCATCTTGCCTGGCATGTTACCCCCATTTTTCACTGTATATATGTTGTTTTAGTTGTATGTGTCACTGGGACCCTGTTCTCCAGGGCCCCAGTGCTCATAAGTGTGCCTGAAAGTGTTACCTGTGTTATGACTAACTGTCTCACTGAGACTCTGCTATCCAGAACCTCAGTGGTTATGCTCTCTCATTTCTTTCCAAATTGTCACTAACAGGCTAGTGACCAATTTCATCAATTCACATTGGCATACTGGAACACCCTTATAATTCCCTAATATATTGTATTGAGGTACCCAGGGTATTGGGGTTCCAGGAGATCCCTATGGGCTGCAGCATTTCTTTTGCCACCCATAGGGAGCTCTGACAATTCTTACACAGGCCTGCCACTGCAGCCTGAGTGAAATAACGTCCACGTTATTTCACAGCCATTTTACACTGCACTTAAGTAACTTATCAGTCACCTATATGTCTAACCTTTACCTGGTAAAGGTTAGGTGCAAAGTTACTTAGTGTGTGGGCACCCTGGCACTAGCCAAGGTGCCCCCACATTGTTCAGGGCAAATTTCCCAGACTTTGTGAGTGCGGGGACACCATTACACGCGTGCACTACACATAGGTCACTACCTATGTGTAGCTTCACAATGGTAACTCCGAATATGGCCATGTAACATGTCTATGATCATGGAATTGCCCCCTCTATTGCATCTTGGCATAGTTGGCACAATCCCATGATCCCACGGGTCTGTAGCTCAGACCCGGGTACTGCCAAACTGCCTTTTCAGGGGTTTCACTGCAGCTGCTGCTGCTGCCAACCCCTCAGGCAGGTTTCTGCCCTCCTGGGGTCCAGCCAGGCTTGGCCCAGGATGGCAGAACAAAGGACTTCCTCAGAGAGAGGGTGTTACACCCTCTCCCTTTGGAAATAGGTGTTAAGGCAGGGGAGGAGTAGCCTCCCCCAGCCTCTGGAAATGCTTTCATGGGCACAGATGGTGCCCATTTCTGCATAAGCCAGTCTACACCGGTTCAGGGACCCCTCAGCCCTGCTCTGGCACGAAACTGGACAAAGGAAAGGGGAGTGACCACTCCCCTGACCTGCACCTCCCCTGGGAGGTGCCCAGAGCTCCTCCAGTGTGCTCCAGACCTCTGCCATCTTGGAAACAGAGGTGCTGCTGGCACACTGGACTGCTCTGAGTGGCCAGGGCCAGCAGGTGACGTCAGAGAATCCTTCTGATAGGCTCCTTCAGGTGTTGCTAGCCTATCCTCTCTCCTAAGTAGCCAAACCCTCTTTTCTGGCTATTTAGGGTCTCTGCTTTGGGGATTTCCTTAGATAACGAATGCAAGAGCTCATCAGAGTTCCTCTGCATCTCTCTCTTCACCTTCTGCCAAGGAATCGACTGCTGACTGCGCTGGAAGCCTGCAAAACTGCAACAAAGTAGCTAAGATGACTACTGCAACTCTGTAACGCTGATCCTGCCGCCTTCTCGACTGTTTTCCTGGTGGTGCATGCTGTGGGGGTAGTCTGCCTCCTCATTGCACTAGAAGCTCCGAAGAAATCTCCTGTGGGTCAACGGAATCGTCCCCCTGCTACAGCAGGCACCAAAGAACTGCATCACCGGTCCCAGGGGTCTCCTCTCAGCATGACGAGCGAGGTCCCTTGAATCCAGCAACTGTGTCCAAGTGACTCCCACAGTCCAGTGACTCTTCAGTCCAAGTTTGGTGGAGGTAAGTCCTTGCCTCCCCACGCCAGACTGCATTTGCTGGGAACCGCGACTTTTGCAGCTACTCTGGCCTCTGTGCACTTCCGGCAGAAATCCTTTGTGCACAGCCAAGCCTGGGTCCACGGCACTCTAACCTGCATTGCACGACTTTCTAAGTGGCCCTCCGGTGACGTGGGACTCCTTTGTGAAACTTCGGGTGAGCACTGTTTCACTCTTCTTCATAGGGCCTGTTCTGGCACTTCTGCGGGTGCTGCCTGCTTCTGAGAGGGCTCCTTGTCTTGCTCGATGCCCCCTCTGTCCCCAGACGCAATTGGCGACATCCTGGTCCCTCCTGGGCCACAGCAGCATCCAAAAACCCTAACCGCACGATTTGCAGCTAGCAAGGCTTGTTGGCAGTCTTTCGGCGGGAAAATACTTCTGCACGACTCTCCATGGCGTTTGGAATCCATCCTCCAAAGGGGATGTCTCTAGCCCTTGTCGTTCCTGCAGAATCCTCAGCTTCTACTGTCCAGTAGCAGCTTCATTGCACCCACAGCTGGCATTTCCTGGGCATCTGCCCATCTCCGACTTGCTTGTGACTTTTGGACTTGGTCCCCTTATTCCACAGGTACCCTCAACTGGAAATCCATCGTTGTTGCATTGCTGGTTTGTGTCTTTCCTGCAGAATTCCCCTATCACAACTTCTATGTCCTTTGTGGAACTTTATTGCACTTTGCACTCGCTTTTCAGGGTCTTGGGGTGGGGTATTTTTCTAACCCTTACTATTTTCTAATAGTCCCAGCGACCCTCTACAAGGTCACATGGGTTTGGGGTCCATACGTGGTTCGCATTCCACTTTTGGAGTATATGGTTTGTGTTGCCCCTATCCCTATGTGTCCCCATTGCATCCTATTGTAACTATACATTGTTTGCACTGTTTTCTAAGACTATACTCCATATTTTTGGTATTGTGCACATATATCTTGTGTATATTTGCTATCCTCATACTGAGGGTACACTCTGAGATACTTTGGCATATTGTCATAAAAATAAAGTACCTTTATTTTTAGTATATCTGTGTATTGTGTTTTCTTATGATATTGTGCAAGTGACACTAGTGGTTCTGTAGGAGCTTCACTCGTCTCCTAGTTCAGCCTAAGCTGCTCTGCTAAGCTAGCATTATCTATCAGCCTAAGATGCTAGACACCCTAAACACTTATAAGGGATACCTGGGCCTGGTGCAAGGTGTACGTACCCCTTGGTACTCACTACAAGCCAGTCCAGCCTCCTACAGTAGCCTGCCTCCTCTCTGCACCAGAAGCTCTGAAGAAATCTCCTGTGGGTCGACGGAATCTTCCCCCTGCAACCGCAGGCACCAAAAGACTGCATCACTGGTCCTCTGGGTCCCCTCTCATCCTGACGAGCGTGGATCTGTGGCACACAGCAACTCTGTCCAAGTGACTCCCACAGTCCAGTGACTCTTCAGTCCAAATTTGGTGGAGGTAAGTCCTTGCCTCCCCACGCTAGACTGCAAAGCTGTGTTCACCGTGATTTGCAGCTGCTCCCGCTTCTGTGCACTCTTCCAGGATTTCCTTTGTGCACAGCCTAGCCTGGGTCCCCAGCACTCCGTCCTGCAGTGTCCAGCTCGCTGAGATGGCATCAGACGTCGTGGAACTCCCTTTTGCAGCTTCGGGTGGACTCCGGTTCACTCCTCTTCCAAGTGCCTGTTCAGGTACTTCTGTGGGTGCTGCCTGTTTCTGTAAGGGCTCCCTGACGTGCTGGGCGTCCCCTCTGTCTCCTCTTCCAAGTGGCAACATCCTGGTCCATCCTGGGCCACAGCAGCATCCAAAAACACTAACCGCAACTCTTGCAGCTAGCAAGGCTTGTTTGCTGTCTTTCTGCGTGGGAACTCCTCTGGAAGCTTCTTCACGACGTGGGACATCCATCCTCCAAAGGGGAAGCTTCTAGTCCTTTTTGTTTGTGCAGAAACACCAGCTTCCTCCACCAGGTGGCATCTTATTTGCATACTCAGCTGGCATTTCCTGGGCTCCTGCCCACTCTCGACAGTGTTGCGACTCATGGACTTGGTCCCCTTGTCTTACAGTTACTCAGGTCTAGGAAATCCACTGTTGTTGCATTGCTGGTGTTGTTTTCCTTGCAGAATACCCCTATCACGACTTCTGTGCTCTCTGGGGGTCGCAGGTGCACTTTACACCACCCTTACAGGGTCTTCGGGTGGGCTGTTTTTCTATCCCTCACTGTTTTCTTACAGTCCCAGCGTTCCTCTACAAGCTCACATAGGTTTGGGGTCCATTCGTGGTTCGCATTCCACTTTTGGAGTATATGGTTTGTGTTGCCCCTATACCTATGTGCTCCTATTGCAATACATTGTAACTTTACACTGCTTGCATTACTTCCTTTTGCTATTACTGCATAATTTTGGTATTGTGTACATATATCTTGTGTATATATCTTATCCTCATACTGAGGGTACTCACTGAGATACTTTTGGCATATTGTCATAAAAATAAAGTACCTTTATTTTTAGTACATCTGTGTATTGTGTTTTCTTATGATGTTGTGCATGTGACACCAGTGGAATAGTAGGAGCTTTGAATGTCTCCTAGTTCATCCTAAGCTGCTCTGCTATAGCTACCTTCTACCAGCCTAAGCTGCTAGAAACACCTCTTATACACTAATAAGGGATAACTGGACCTGGCACAGAGTGTAAGTACCCTTGGTACCCACTACAAGCCAGACCAGCCTCCTACAGAGGGTGTAGCCACCCTCAAGGACAGCAGCCATTTGTAGGAGGCTGGACTGGCCTGTAGTGAGTACCACGGGGTACTTACACCTTGCACCAGGCCCAGGTATCCCTTATTAGTGTATAGGGTGTCTAGCAGCATAGGCTGATAGATAATGGTAGCTTAGCAGAGCAGCTTAGGCTGAACTAGGAGACGAGTGAAGCTCCTACAGTACCACGAGTGTCACTTGCACAATATCATAAGAAAACACAATACACAGATATACTAAAAATAAAGGTACTTTATTTTTATGACAATATGCCAAAGTATCTCAGTGAGTACCCTTAGTATGAGGATAGCAAATATACACAAGATATATGTACACAATACCAAAAATATGCAGTATAGTATTAGAAAACAGTGCAAACAATGTATAGTTACAATAGGATGCAATGGGGACACATAGGGATAGGGGCAACACAAACCATATACTCCAAAAGTGGAATGCGAACCACGAATGGACCCCAAATCTATGTGACCTTGTAGAGGGTCGCTGGGACTATTAGAAAATAGTGAGAGTTAGCAAATTAGCCCTCCCCAAGACCCTGAAAAGTGAGTGCAAAGTGCACTGAAGTTCCCCAGAAGACAAAGAAGTCGTGATAGAGGAATAATGCAGGAAAGACAAAAACCAACAATGCAACAACAATGGATTTCCAATCTAGGGTACCTGTGGAACAAGGGGACCAAGTCCAAAAGTCACAAGCAAGTCGGAGATGGGCAAATGCCCAGGAAATGCCAGCTGCGGGGGCAAAGGAGCTTCGACTGGACAGAAGAAGCAGAGGTTTCTGCAGGAACGAAAAGGGCTAGAGACTTTCCCTTTGGTGGACGGATCCCTCTCGCCTTGGAAAGTCGTGCAGAAGTGTTTTCCCGCCGAAAGGACGCCAACAAGCCTTGCTAGCTGCAAATCGTGTGGTTGGCGTTTTTTTTGGACGCTGCTGAGGCCCAGGAGGGACCAGGAGGTCGCAAATAGGACCTGGAGAGAGAGGGGACGTCGAGCAAGACAAGGAGCCCTCTCTGAAGCAGGTAGCACCCGGAGAAGTGCCAGAAACAGGCACTACGAGGATGCGTGAAACGGTGCTCGCCGAAGTTGCACAAAGGAGTCCCACGTCGCTGGAGACCAACTTAGAAAGTCGTGCAATGCAGGTTAGAGTGCCGTGGACCCAGGCTTGGCTGTGCACAAAGGATTTCTGCCGGAAGTGCACAGGGGCCGGAGAAGTTGCAAAAGTCACGGTTACCAACAATGCAGTCTGGAGTGGGGAGGCAAGGACTTACCTCCACCAAACTTGGACTGAAGAGTCACTGGACTGTGGGAGTCACTTGGACAGAGTTGCTGGATTCAAGGGACCTCGCTCGTCGTGCTGAGAGGAGACCCAAGGGACCGGTAATGCTGCTTTTTGGTGCCTGCGGTTGCAGGGGGAAGATTCTGTTGACCCACGTGAGATTTCTTCGGAGCTTCTGGTGCAGAGAGGAGGCAGACTACCCCCACAGCATGCACAAGCAGGAAAACAGTTGAGAAGGCGGCAGGATCAGCGTTACAGAGTTGCAGTAGTCGTCTTTGCTACTATGTTGCAGGTTTGCAGGCTTCCAGCGCGGTCAGCAGTCGTTTCCTTATCAGAAGGTGAAGAGAGAGATGCAGAGGAACTCTGATGAGCTCTTGCATTCGTTATCTAAAGTTTCCCCAGAGACAGAGACCCTAAATAGCCAGAAAAGAGGGTTTAGCTACCTAGGAGGGAGGAGAGGCTACTAACACCTGAAGAAGCCTATCACAAGGAGTCTCTGACGTCACCTGGTGGCACTGGTGTAGGAAAGTACCATCTTGCCTGGCATGTTACCCCCATTTTCTACTGTATATATGTTGTTTTAGTTGTATGTGTCACTGGGACCCTGGTAACCCAGGGCCCCAGTGCTCATAAGTGTGCCTGAATGTGTTACCTGTGTAGTGACTAACTGTCTCACTGAGGCTCTGCTAATCAGAACCTCAGTGGTTATGCTCTCTCATTTCTTTCCAAATTGTCACTGACAGGCTAGTGACCATTTTTACCAATTTACATTGGCTTACTGGAACACCCTTATAATTCCCTAGTATATGGTACTGAGGTACCCAGGGTATTGGGGTTCCAGGAGATCCCTATGGGCTGCAGCATTTCTTTTGCCACCCATAGGGAGCTCTGACAATTCTTACACAGGCCTGCCACTGCAGCCTGAGTGAAATAACGTCCACGTTATTTCACAGCCATTTTACACTGCACTTAAGTAACTTATAAGTCACCTATATGTCTAACCTTTACCTGGTAAAAGTTAGGTGCAAAGTTACTTAGTGTGAGGGCACCCTGGCACTAGCCAAGGTGCCCCCACATTGTTCAGAGCCAATTCCCTGAACTTTGTGAGTGCGGGGACACCATTACACGCGTGCACTACATATAGGTCACTACCTATATGTAGCTTCACCATGGTAACTCCGAATATGGCCATGTAACATGTCTATGATCATGGAATTGCCCCCTCTATGCCATCCTGGCATTGTTGGTACAATTCCATGATCCCAGTGGTCTGTAGCACAGACCCTGGTACTGCCAGACTGCCCTTCCTGGGGTTTCACTGCAGCTGCTGCTGCTGCCAACCCCTCAGACAGGCAGCTGCCCTCCTGGGGTCCAGCCAGGCCTGGCCCAGGATGGCAGAACAAAGAACTTCCTCTGAGAGAGGGAGTGACACCCTCTCCCTTTGGAAAATGGTGTGAAGGCAGGGGAGGAGTAGCCTCCCCCAGCCTCTGGAAATGCTTTCTTGGGCACAGATGTGCCCAATTCTGCATAAGCCAGTCTACACCGGTTCAGGGACCCCTTAGCCCCTGCTCTGGCGCGAAACTGGACAAAGGAAAGGGGAGTGACCACTCCCCTGACCTGCACCTCCCCTGGGAGGTGTCCAGAGCTCCTCCAGTGTGCTCCAGACCTCTGCCATCTTGGAAACAGAGGTGCTGCTGGCACACTGGACTGCTCTGAGTGGCCAGTGCCACCAGGTGACGTCAGAGACTCCTGCTGATAGGCTCCTTCAGGTGTTAGTAGCCTTTCCTCTCTCCTAGGTAGCCAAACCCTCTTTTCTGGCTATTTAGGGTCTCTGTCTCTGGGGAAACTTTAGATAACGAATGCATGAGCTCAGCCGAGTTCCTCTGCATCTCTCTCTTCACCTTCTGATAAGGAAATGACCGCTGACCGCGCTGGAAGCCTGCAAACCTGCAACATAGTGGCAAAGACGACTACTGCAACTCTGTAACGCTGATCCTGCCGCCTTCTCGACTGTTTTCCTGCTTGTGCATGCTGTGGGGGTAGCCTGCCTCCTCTCTGCACCAGAAGCTCCGAAGAAATCTCCCGTGGGTCGACGGAATCTTCCCCCTGAAACCGCAGGCACCAAAAAGCTGCATTACCGGTCCCTTGGGTCTCCTCTCAGCACGACGAGCGAGGTCCCTCGAATCCAGCGACGCTGTCCAAGTGACCCTCACAGTCCAGTGACTCTTCAGCCCAAGTTTGGTGGAGGTAAGTCCTTGCCTCACCTCGCTGGGCTGTATTGCTGGGAACCGCGACTTTGCAGCTACTCCGGCCCCTGTGCACTTCCGGCGGAAATCCTTCGTGCACAGCCAAGCCTGGGTCCACGGCACTCTAACCTGCATTGCACGACTTTCTAAGTTGGTCTCCGGCGACGTGGGACTCCTTTGTGCAACTTCGGTGAGCACCATTTCACGCATCCTTGTAGTGCCTGTTTCTGGCACTTTTCTGGGTGCCACCTGCTTCAGTGAGGGCTCTTTGTCTTGCTCGACGTCCCCTCTCTCTGCAGGTCCAATTTGCGACCTCCTGGTCCCTCCTGGGCCCCAGCAGCGTCCAAAAACGCCAAACGCATGATTTGCGTGTAGCAAGGCTTTTTGGCGTCCTTTCGGCGGGAAAACACTTCTGCACGACTCTCCAAGGCAAGAGGGATCCGTCCACCAAAGGGGAAGTCTCTAGCCCTTTTCGTTCCTGCAGAAACCTCAGCTTCTTCTGTCCAGTCGAAGCTTCTTTGCACCCGCAGCTGGCATTTCCTGGGCATCTGCCCATCTCCGACTTGCTTGTGACTTTTGGACTTGGTCCCCTTGTTCCACAGGTACCCTAGATTGGAAATCCATCGTTGTTGCATTGTTGGTTTGTGTCTTTCCTGCATTATTCTTCTATCACGACTTCTTTGTCTTTTGGGGAACTTCAGTGCAATTTGCACTCACTTTTCAGGGTCTTGGGGTGGGCTATTTTTCTAACCCTCACTATTTTCTAATAGTCCCAGCGACCCTCTACAAGGTCACATAGGTTTGGGGTCCATTCGTGGTTCGCATTCCACTTTTGGATTGTATGGTTTGTGTTGCCCCTATCCCTATGTGTCTCCATTGCATCCTATTGTAACTATACATTGTTTGCACTGTTTTCTAAGACTATACTGCATATTTTTAGTATTGTGTACATATAACTTGTGTATATTTGCTATCCTCACTCTGAGGGTACACTCTGAGATACTTTGGCATATTGTCATAAAAATAAAGTACCTTTATTTTTAGTATAACTGTGTATTGTGTTTTCTTATGATATTGTGCAAGTGACACTTGTGGTACTGTAGTAGCTTCACACGTCTCCTAGTTCAGCCTAAGCTGCTCTGCTAAGCTACCATTATCTTTCAGCCTAAGCTGCTAGACACCCTTTACACTAATAAGGGATACCTGGGCCTGGTGCAAGGTGTAAGTACCCCTTGGTACTCACTACAAGCCAGTCCAGCCTCCTACATTGGTTGTGCAGTGGTGGGATAAGTGCTTGAGACTACTTACCACTCTTGTCATTGTACTTTTCATAAGAGAAAAATATACAAAACAAGGTCAGGGTATATACACATAGCCAAAAAGTTTTTCATTTCCTCTTTTCACTCTTTTCTAAGTGCTGAAAAGTACTTCTAAACTTTCAAAAAGTTCTTAAAAGTTTAAAAAGTTTTTTTTCTGTCTTTCTAAAAAGTTCTGAAAACTTTTTTCTCTTTTTTCTATCACTTTAACTCTCTCTAAAAATGTCTGGCACAGGCCAAAATGCTGATCTGTCCAAACTTGCATATGATCACCTTAGCTGGAAAGGAGCAAGGAGTCTCTGCATAGAGAGAGGTTTGAGTGTAGGGAAGAATCCTTCCTTGGAATTGTTAATTAACATGCTTAGAGAACAAGATAAGGCTATAAGTGCCCCATCTGTTGAAAAAGTAGCTAATGGTCCCCAATCTGATCCAGGGACTCCCCCAGGAAAAGATTCAGGAAAGAAACTTCCTAGCCTGCCCATTACTAGACAGTCTAGCATAGTTGGTAATGATGATGAGCCACACCATACAAATAGTGTTGTCTCACATCATAGCAAAAGCATTTATTCTCACCATACTGGTAGTGATGTTTCTGTTAACCAAGCAGTTAGGGTGGCTTCTGTAAGGGACAGGTCTCCTTCTGTTCATTCCCATCATACCTCTGTATCTAGGAATGTCCCTCCCACCAACCCTGATGACAGAATGTTAGAGAGGGAACTCAATAAGTTGAGGGTGGAACAAACCAGACTGAAGCTTAAAAAGCAACAGCTGGATTTGGATAGACAGTCTTTTGAACTAGAGAAGGAAAGACAGAAGTTGGGTTTAGATACCCATGGTGGCAGCAGCAGTATTCCCCATAGTCATCCTGTAAAAGAGCATGATTCCAGGAATCTGCACAAGATAGTTCCCCCTTATAAGGAGGGGGATGACATTAACAAGTGGTTTGCTGCACTTGAGAGGGACTGTGTTGTACAGGATGTCCCTCAAAGGCAGTGGGCTGCTATCCTATGGCTATCATTTAGTGGAAAAGGTAGGGATAGGCTCCTTACTGTGAAAGAAAGTGATGCCAATAATTTCCATGTTCTTAAGAATGCACTCCTGGATGGTTATGGCTTAACCACTGAACAATACAGGATAAAGTTCAGAGAGACCAAAAAGGAGTCTTCACAAGACTGGGTTGATTTCATTGACCATTCAGTGAAGGCCTTGGAGGGGTGGTTACATGGCAGTAAAGTTACTGATTATGACAGCCTGTATAACTTAATCCTGAGAGAGCATATTCTTAATAATTGCGTGTCTGATTTGTTGCACCAGTACTTGGTGGACTCTGATCTGACCTTTCCCCAAGAATTGGGAAAGAAGGCAGACAAATGGGTCAGAACAAGGGTGAACAGAAAAGTTCATACAGGGGGTGACAAAGATGGCAAGAAGAAGGATGGTAAGTCTTCTGACAAGGGTGGGGACAAATCTAAAAATGAGTCTTCATCAGGCCCACAAAAACACTCTGGTGGGGGTAGTGGGCCCAAATCCTCTTCAAATCAGAACAAGGAAAAGAAACCATGGTGCTATTTATGTAAGATAAAAGGCCATTGGACAACAGATCCCAGTTGTCCAAAGAAAAGCACCAACGCTCCTACCACTGCAACCCCTACTGCTACCCCTAGTGTCCCTACTAATAGCAGTGGTGGTGGGAGCAAACCTACTAATAGCCAATCCAAGGGAGTAGATGGGCTCACTTTTGGTAACTTAGTTGGGGTTGGTCTTGTTAGGGAGACCACAGAGACTGTGTTAGTCTCTGAGGGGGCTATTGATTTAGCCACCTTAGTTGCTTGTCCCCTTAATATGGATAAGTACAAGCAGCTACCCCTAATAAATGGTGTTGAGGTTCAGGCCTACAGGGACACTGGTGCCAGTGTGACTATGGTCATAGAGAAACTGGTCCACCCTGATCAACACCTACTTGGTCACCAGTACCAAGTAACCGATGCTCACAACAACACACTTAGCCACCCCATGGCTGTTGTAAATCTCAACTGGCGTGGGGTTACTGGTCCAAAGAAAGTTGTGGTAGCCACAGATTTACCTGTAGACTGTCTACTAGGAAATGATTTGGAGACATCAGCTTGGTCAGATGTGGAGTTGGAGGCCCATGCAGCAATGCTGGGCATCCCAGGGCATATTTTTGCTTTGACAAGGGCTCAGGCCAAAAAGCAAAAAGGACAGGGAAGGTTGGATCCTGGAACAATGGACCAAGTGCTCCCTAAAGCTAGGGCTAGTAGAAGCAAACCACTTCCTACTATCCCTCCCTCTACAGTGGATTCTACTTCAGAGGAAGAAGAATTCCCTCCCTGTGCAGAACCTACACCAGAGGAGCTTGAAGCAGATACTGCTGAGCTTTTGGGTTAAGGGGGGCCTGCCAGAGAGGAGCTGAGTGTGGCACAGCAAACCTGTCCCACATTAGAGGGTCTGAGACAGCAAGCTGTCAAACAGGCTAAGGGGGATGTCAGTGACTCTCACAGAGTTTACTGGGAGGACAACCTCTTGTACACTGAGCATAGGGATCCTAAACCTGGAGCTGCCATGAGATTAGTGATTCCTCAGGAGAACAGAAAGTTCCTCCTAACTCTGGCACACGACATTCCCCTAGCTGGGCATCTAGGACAAATGAAAACTTGGGACATGCTGGTTCCCCTGTTTCATTGGCCTAGAATGTCTGAGGACACAAAGGAATTTTGTAAGTCCTGTGAAACCTGTCAAGCCAGTGGCAAGACAGGTGGAACTCCAAAGGCACCCCTTATTCCACTGCCTGTGGTTGGGGTTCCCTTTGAAAGGGTAGGAGTTGACATAGTTGGCCCCCTTGACCCTCCTACTGCTTCAGGCAATAGATTCATCTTGGTGGTAGTGGACCATGCCACAAGATACCCTGAAGCTATTCCTTTAAGGACCACTACAGCTCTTGCAGTGGCAAAGGCCCTCCTGGGAATATTTTCCAGGGTGGGCTTCCCAAAGGAAGTAGTATCAGACAGGAGAAGCAATTTCATGTCTGCATACTTAAAGGCCATGTGGAAGGAGTGTGGGGTAACTTACAAGTTCACCACACCCTATCATCCACAAACAAATGGACTGGTGGAGAGATTTAACAGAACTCATAAAGGCATGATTATGGGTCTCCCTGAAAAACTCCGCAGGAGATGGGATATCCTCTTACCATGCCTCCTTTTTGCCTACAGGGAGGTACCCCAGAAAGGAGAGGGCTTTAGCCACTTTGAACTTCTTTTTGGACACCCTGTTAGGGGTCCACTAACACTTGTGAAGGAGGGTTGGGAACAACCTTTAAAAGCTCCTAAGCAGGATATTGTGGATTATGTACTTGGCCTCAGATCAAGGATGGCTGAGTATATGAAAAAGGCCAGTAAGAACCTTCAGGCCAGCCAAGAGCTCCAGAAGCAATGTGATGATCAGAAGGCTGTTTTGGTTCAGTACCAACCAGGGCAGAAAGTGTGGGTCTTGGAGCCTGTGGCCCCAAGAGCACTCCAAGATAAATGGAGTGGACCTCACACAATTGTTGAGAAAAAGGGTGAAGTCACTTATTTAGTTGACTTAGGCACTGCCAGGAGTCCCCTTAGGGTGCTCCATGTCAACCGCCTGAAACCCTACTATGACAGGGCTGATCTCACCCTGCTCATGGCAACTGATGAGGGACAGGAAGAAGACAGTGATCCTCTACCTGATCTCTTCTCTTCCACAGAACAAGATGCTCTTGTGGAAGGTGTAGTTTTGGCTGATTGTCTTACTGCTGAGCAGAAAGACCATTGCATAAATCTCCTAGATCAATTCTCTGAACTCTTCTCTACTGTGCCAGGTACCACTTCTTGGTGTGAGCACACTATAGATACTGGAGACAGCTTGCCTGTCAAAAGTAAAATCTATAGGCAGCCTGACCATGTCAGGGACTGCATAAAGCAAGAGGTCCAAAAAATGTTAGAACTAGGAGTGGTTGAGCACTCGGAAAGTCCATGGGCTTCTCCTGTGGTACTTGTACCAAAACCCCATTCCAAAGATAGAAAGAAGGAAATGCGGTTTTGCGTAGACTATAGAGGTCTCAACTTGGTAACCAAAACTGATGCTCACCCTATACCCAGGGCAGATGAGCTCATAGATACACTGGCATCTGCCAAGTATCTAAGCACTTTTGATTTGACAGCAGGGTATTGGCAGATCAAATTATCAGAAGATGCTAAACCTAAAACAGCATTTTCAACCATTGGAGGACATTACCAGTTCACTGTAATGCCTTTTGGCTTGAAAAATGCACCTGCCACTTTTCAGAGGTTGGTGAACACAGTCCTGCAAGGGCTGGAAGCTTTCAGTGCAGCATATTTGGACGACATAGCTGTCTTTAGCTCCAGCTGGGATGATCACCTGGTCCACCTATGGAAAGTTTTGGAGGCCCTGCAAAAGGCAGGCCTCACTATCAAGGCTTCAAAGTGCCAGATACGGCATGGTAAGGTGGTTTATCTGGGACACCTTGTTGGTGGGGAACAGATTGCACCACTTCAGGGGAAAATCCAAACAATTATTGATTGGGTTCCCTCTACTACTCAGACTCAGGTGATAGCCTTGCTAGGCCTCACTGGGTATTACAGGAGGTTCATTAAAAACTATGGCTCCATTGCAGCCCCTCTTAATGACCCCACTTCCAAGAAAATGCCTAAAAAGGTATTATGGACAGCAAACTGTCAGAAAGCTTTTGAGGAGCTGAAGCAGGCCATGTGCTCTGCACCTCTCCTGAAAAGCCCTTGTTACTCTAAAAAATTCTATATCCAAACTGATGCATCTGAATTAGGAGTAGGGTCAGTCCTATCACAACTTAATTCTGAGGGCCAGGATCAACCTGTTGCTTTTATTAGTAGGAGGTTGACCCCTGGAGAAAAGCGTTGGTCTGCCATAGAGAGGGAGGCCTTTGCTGTGGTCTGGGCACTGAAGAAGTTGAGGCCATACCTGTTTGGCACTCACTTCATTGTTCAGACAGACCACAAACCTCTACTTTGGCTAAAACAAATGAAAGGTGAAAATCCTAAATTGTTGAGGTGGTCCACATCCCTACAGGGAATGGACTATACAGTGGAACATAGACCTGGGAGTAGCCACTCCAATGCAGATGGACTCTCCAGATATTTCCACTTAGACAATGAAGACTCATCAGGTCATGGCTAGTCTTATTGTCCTTCGTTTAGGGGGGGGGGTTGTGTAGGAAAGTACCATCTTGCCTGGCATGTTACCCCCATTTTTCACTGTATATATGTTGTTTTAGTTGTATGTGTCACTGGGACCCTGGTATTCAGGGCCCCAGTGCTCATAAGTGTGCCTGACTGTGTTACCTGTGTAGTGACTAACTGTCTCACTGAGGCTCTGCTAATCAGAACCTCAGTGGTTATGCTCTCTCATTTCTTTCAAATTGTCACTAACAGGCTAGTGACCAATTTTACCAATTTACATTGGCTACTGGAACACCCTTATAATTCCCTAGTATATGGTACTGAGGTACCCAGGGTATTGGGGTTCCAGGAGATCCCTATGGGCTGCAGCATTTCTTTTGCCACCCATAGGGAGCTCTGACAATTCTTACACAGGCCTGCCACTGCAGCCTGAGTGAAATAACGTCCACGTTATTTCACAGACATTTTACACTGCACTTAAGTAACTTATAAGTCACCTATATGTCTAACCTTTACCTGGTAAAGGTTAGGTGCAAAGTTACTTAGTGTGAGGGACCCTGGCACTAGCCAAGGTGCCCCCACATTGTTCAGGGCCAATTCCCCGGACTTTGTGAGTGCGGGGACACCATTACACGCGTGCACTACATATAGGTCACTACCTATATGTAGCTTCACAATGGTAACTCCGAATATGGCCATGTAACATGTCTAAGATCATGGAATTGCCCCCTCTATGCCATCCTGGCATTGTTGGCACAATTCCATGATCCCAGTGGTCTGTAGCACAGACCCTGGTACTGCCAAACTGCCTTTCCTGGGGTTTCACTGCAGCTGCTGCCAACCCCTCAGAGAGGTTTCTGCCCCCCTGGGGTCAAGCCAGGCTTGTCCCAGGATGGCAGAATGTAGGAGGCTGGACTGGCTTGTAGTGAGTACCAAGGGGTACTTGCACCTTGCACCAGGCCCAGTTATCCCTTATTAGTGTATAGGGTGTCTAGCAGCTTAGGCTGATAGATAATGGTAGCTTAGCAGCTTAGGCTGAACTAGGAGACGTGTGAAGCTACTACAGTACCACTCAGTGTCATATGCACAATATCATAAGAAAACACAATACACAGTTATACTAAAAATAAAGGTACTTTATTTTTATGACAATATGCCAAAGTATCTTAGAGTGTACCCTCAGTGAGAGGATAGGAAATATACACAAGATATATATACACAATAGCAAAAATATGCAGTATAGTCTTAGAAAACAGTGCAAACAATATATAGTTACAATAGGATGCAATGGGGAAACATAGGGATAGGGGCAACACAAACCATATACTCCAAAAGTGGAATGCGAACCACGAATGGACCCCAAACCTATGTGACCTTGTAGAGGGTCGCTGGGACTATTAGAAAATAGTGAGAGTTAGAAAAATAACACTCCCCAAGACCCTGAAAAGTGAGTGCAAAGTGCACTAAAGTTCCCCTAAGGACAAAGAAGTCGTGTTAGAGGAATAATGCAGGAAAGACACAAACCAGCAATGCAACAACTGTGGATTTCCAATCTAGGGTACCTGTGGAACAAGGGGACCAAGTCCAAAAGTCACAAGCAAGTCGGAGATGGGCAAATGCCCAGGAAATGCCAGCTGCGGGTGCAAAGAAGCTTCTACTGGACAGAAGAAGCTGAGGTTTCTGCAGGAACAAAAAGGGCTAGAGACTTCCACTTTGGTGGACGAATCCCTCTCGCCGTGGAGAGTCGTGCAGAAGGGTTTTCCCGCCAAAAGAACGCCAACAAGCCTTGCTAGCTGCAAATCGTGCGTTTAGCGTTTTTGGACGCTGCTGTGGCCCAGGAGGGACCAGGAGGTCGCAAGTTAGACCTGAAGAGAGAAGGGACAACGTGCAAGACAAAGAGTCCTCACTGAAGCAGATAGCACCCGGAAAAGTGCCAAAAACAGGCACTACGAGGATGCGTGAAACGGTGCTCGCCGAAGTTGCACAAAGGAGTCCCACGTCGCCGGAGACCAACTTAGAAAGTCGTGCAATGCAGGTTAGAGTGCCGTGGACCCAATCTTGGCTGTGCACAAAGGATTTCCGCCGGAAGTGCACAGGGGCCGGAGTAGCTGCAAAGTCGCGGTTCCCAGCAATGCAGCCCAGCGGGGTGAGGCAAGGACTTACCTCCACCAAACTTGGACTGAAGAGTCACTGGACTGTGGGGGTCACATGGACAGAGTCGCTGGATTCGAGGGACCTCGCTCGTCGTGCTGAGAGGAGACCCAAGGGACCAGTAATGCAGCTTTTTGGTGCCTGCGGTTGCAGGGGGAAGATTCCGTCGACCCACGGGAGATTTCTTCGGAGCTTCTGGTGCAGAGAGGAGGCACACTACCCCCACAGCATGCACAAGCAGGAAAACAGTCGAGAAGGCGGCAGGATCAGCGTTACAGAGTTGCAGTAGTCGTCTTTGCTACTATGTTGCAGGTTTGCAGGCTTCCAGCGCGGTCAGCGGTCGATTCCTTATCAGAAGGTGAAGAGAGAGATGCAGAGGAACTCGGCTGAGCTCATGCATTCGTTATCTGAAGTTTCCCCAGAGACAGAGACCCTAAATAGCCAGAAAAGAGGGTTTGGCTACCTAGGAGAGAGGATAGGCTACTAACACCTGAAGGAGCCTATCAGCAGGAGTCTCTGACGTCACCTGGTGGCACTGGCCACTCAGAGCAGTCCAGTGTGCCAGCAGCACCTCTGTTTCCAAGATGGCAGAGGTCTGGAGCACACTGGAGGAGCTCTGGACACCTCCCAGGGGAGGTGCAGGTCAGGGGAGTGGTCACTCACCTTTCCTTTGTCCAGTTTTGCGCCAGAGCAGGGGCTAAGGGGTCCCTGAACCGGTGTAGACTGGCTTATGCAGAATTGGGCACCTCTGTGCCCAACAAAGCATTTCCAGAGGCTGGGGGAGGCTACTCCTCCCCTGCCTTCACACCATTTTCCAAAGGGAGAGGGTGTCACACTGTAGGAGGCTGGACTGGCTTGTAGTGAGTACCAAGGGGTACTTGCACCTTGCACCAGGCCCAGTTATCCCTTATTAGTGTATAGGGTGTCTAGCAGCTTAGGCTGATAGATAATGGTAGCTTAGCAGAGCAGCTTAGGCTGAACTAGGAGACGTGTGAAGCTACTACAGTACCACTTAGTGTCATATGCACAATATCACAAGAAAACACAATACACAGTTATACTAAAAATAAAGGTACTTTATTTTTTTGACAATATGCCAAAGTATCTTAGAGTGTACCCTCAGTGAGAGGATAGGAAATATACACAAGATATATATACACAATAGCAAAAATATGCAGTATAGTCTTAGAAAACAGTGCAAACAATGTATTGTTACAATAGGATGCAATGGGGAAACATAGGGATAGGGGCAACACAAACCATATACTCCAAAAGTGGAATGCGAACCACGAATGGACCCCAAACCTATGTGACCTTGTAGAGGGTCGCTGGGACTATTAGAAAATAGTGAGAGTTAGAAAAATAACCCTCCCCAAGACCCTGAAAAGTGAGTGCAAAGTGCACTAAAGTTCCCCTAAGGACAAAATAGTCGTGTTAGAGGGAAAATGCAAGGAAAACACAAATCAGCAATGCAACAACGATGGATTCCTGACTGAGGGTACCTGTGGAACAAGGGGACCAAGTCCAAAAGTCACAAGCAGCTCGGAGATGGGCAGATGCCCAAGAAATGCCAGCGGTTGGTGCAAAGAAGCTCTTACTAGGCTGAAGAACTGTGAATACTGCAGGAACGACAAGGGCTAGAGACTTCCCCTTTGGAGGATGGGTCCACCACGCCTTGGAGAGTCGTGCAGAAGTGTTTTCCCGCCGGATGGACGCCAATAAGCCTTGCTACACGCAAATCGTGCGTTTGGCGTTTTTGGACGCTGCTGGGGCCCAGGAGGGACCAGGAGGTCGCAAATTGGACCTGCAGAGAGAGGGGACGTCGAGCAAGACAAGAAGCCCTCACTGAAGCAGGTAGCACCCGGAGAAGTGCCATAAACAGGCACTACGAGGATGTGTGAAACGGTGCTCGCTGAAGTTGCACAAAGGAGTCCCACGTCGCCGGAGACCAACTTAGAAAGTTGTGCAATGCAGGTTAGAGTGCCATGGACCCAGGCTTGGCTGTGCACGAAGGATTTCCGCCGGAAGTGCACAGGGGCCGGAGTAGCTTGCAAAGTCGCGGTTCCCAGCAATGCAGCCCAGCGAGGTGAGGCAAGGACTTACCTCCACCAAACTTGGGCTGAAGAGTCACTGGACTGTGGGGGTCACTTGGACGGTGTCGCTGGATTCGAGGGACCTCGCTCGTCGTGCTGAGAGGAGACCCAAGGGACCGGTAATGCAGCTTTTTGGTGCCTGCGGTTGCAGGGGGAAGATTCCGTCGACCCACAGGAGATTTCTTCGGAGCTTCTGGTGCAGAGAGGAGGCAGACTACCCCCACAGCATGCACAAGCAGGAAAACAGTCGAGAAGGCGGCAGGATCAGCGTTACAGAGTTGCAGTAGTCGTCTTTGCTACTATGTTGCAGGTTTGCAGGCTTCCAGCGCGGTCAGCGTTTCCTTATCAGAAGGTGAAGAGGGAGATGCAGAGGAACTCGGCTGAGCTCATGCATTCGTTATCTAAAGTTTCCCCAGAGACAGAGACCCTAAATAGCCAGAAAGGAGGGTTTGGCTACCTAGGAGAGAGGAGAGGCTACTAACACCTGAAGGAGCCTATCAGAAGGAGTCTCTGACGTCACCTGGTGGCACTGGCCACTCAGAGCAGTCCAGTGTGCCAGCAGCACCTCTGTTTCCAAGATGGCAGAGGTCTGGAGCACACTGGAGGAGCTCTGGACACCTCCCAGGGGAGGTGCAGGTCAGGGGAGTGGTCACTCCCCTTTCCTTTGTCCAGTTTCGCGCCAGAGCAGGGGCTAAGGGGTCCCTGAACCGGTGTAGACTGGCTTATGCAGAATTGGGCACATCTGTGCCCAACAAAGCATTTCCAGAGGCTGGGGGAGGCTACTCCTCCCCTGCCTTCACACCATTTTCCAAAGGGAGAGGGTGTTACACCCTCTCTCAGAGGAAGTTCTTTGTTCTGCCATCCTGGGCCAGGCCTGGCTGGACCCCAGGAGGGCAGATGCCTGTCTGAGGGGTTGGCAGCAGCAGCTGCAGTGAAACCCCAGGAAGGGCAGTTTGGCAGTACCAGGGTCTGTGCTACAGACCACTGGGATCATGGAATTGTACCAACAATGCCAGGATGGCATAGAGGGGGCAATTCCATGATCATAGACATGTTACATGGCCATATTCGGAGTTACCATGGTGAAGCTACATATAGTTAGTGACCTATATGTAGTGCACGCGTGTAATGGTGTCCCCGCACTCACAAAGTTCAGGAATTGGCTCTGAACAATGTGGGGGCACCTTGGCTAGTGCCAGGGTGCCCTCACACTAAGTAACTTTGCACCTAACCTTTACCAGGTAAAGGTTAGACATATAGGTGACTTATAAGTTACTTAAGTGCAGTGTAAAATGGCTGTGAAATAACGTGGACGTTATTTCACTCAGGCTGCAGTGGCAGGCCTGTGTAAGAATTGCCAGAGCTCCCTATGGGTGGCAAAAGAATGCTGCAGCCCACAGGGATCTCCTGGAACCCCAATACCCTGGGTACCTCAGTACCATATACTAGGGAATTATAAGGGTGTTCCAGTCAGCCAATGTAAATTGGTAAAAATGGTCACTAGCCTGTTAGTGACAATTTGGAAAGAAATGAGAGAGCATAACCACTGAGGTTCTGATTAGCAGAGCCTCAGTGAGACAGTTAGTCACTACACAGGTAACACATTCAGGCACACTTATGAGCACTGGGGCCCTGGGTTACCAGGGTCCCAGTGACACATACAACTAAAACAACATATATACAGTGAAAAAATGGGGGTAACATGCCAGACAAGATGGTACTTTCCTACACACACCCTCTCTCAGAGGAAGTTCTTTGTTCTGCCATCCTGGGCCAGGCCTGGCTGGACCCCAGGAGGGCAGATGCCTGTCTGAGGGGTTGGCAGCAGCAGCAGCTGCAGTGAAACCCCAGGAAGGGCAGTTTGGCAGTACCAGGGTCTGTGCTACAGACCACTGGGATCATGGGATTGTGCCAACTATGCCAGGATGGCATAGAGGGGGCAATTCCATGATCATAGACATGTTACATGGCCATTTTCGGAGTTACCATTGTGAAGCTACATATAGGTAGTGACCTATATGTAGTGCACGCGTGTAATGGTGTCCCCGCACTCACAAAGTTCAGTGAATTGGCTCTGAACAATGTGGGGGCACCTTGGCTAGTGCCAGGGTGCCCACACACTAAGTAACTTTGCACCTAACCTTTACCAGGTAAAGGTTAGACATATAGGTGACTTATAAGTTACTTAAGTGCAGTGTAAAATGGCTGTGAAATAACGTGAACGTTATTTCACTCAGGCTGCAGTGGCAGGCCTGTGTAAGAATTGCCAGAGCTCCCTATGGGTGGCAAAAGAAATGCTGCAGCCCACAGGGATCTCCTGGAACCCCAATACCCTGGGTACCTCAGTACCATATACTAGGGAATTATAAGGGTGTTCCAGTAAGCCAATGTAAATTGGTAAAAATGGTCACTAGCCTGTTAGTGACAATTTGGAAGTAATGAGAGAGCATAACCACTGAGGTTCTGGTTAGCAGAGCCTCAGTGAGACAGTTAGGCACCACACAGGGAACATATACATGCACACCTATGAGCACTGGGGCCCTGTGTGACAGGGTCCCAGTGACACATACATATAGGCCACAAACCTATGAGCACTGGGGTCCTGACCAGCAGGATCCCAGTGACACATAACAAACATCCTGAAAACATAGTGTTTTCACTATGAGCACTGAGGCCTGGCTATCAGGATCCCAGTGAGACAGTGAAAACAGTGACAAACACCCTGACATACACTCACAAACAGGCCAAAAGTGGGGGTAACAAGGCTACCTTCTCACACAGAACAAAGGACTTCCTCTGAGAGAGGGTGTGACACCCTCTCCCTTTGGAAAATGGTGTGAAGGCAGGGGAGGAGTAGCCTCCCCCAGCCTCTGGAAATGCTTTCATGGGCACTTTTGGTGCCCATTTCTGCATAAGCCAGTCTACACCGGTTCAGGGACCCCTTAGCACTGCTCTGGCGCGAAACTGGACAAAGGAAAGGGGAGTGACCACTCCCCTGACCTGCACCTCCCCTGGGAGGTGTCCAGAGCTCCTCCAGTGTGCTCCAGACCTCTGCCATCTTGGAAACAGAGGTGCTGCTGGCACACTGGACTGCTCTGAGTGGCCAGTGCCACCAGGTGACGTCAGAGACTCCTTCTGATAGGCTCCTTCAGGTGTTAGTAGCCTATCCTCTCTCCTAGGTAGCCAAACCCTCTTTTCTGGCTATTTAGGGTCTCTGGGGAAACTTTAGCTAACGAATGCAAGAGCTCATCAGAGTTCCTCTGCATCTCTCTCTTCACCTTCGACTGCTGACCGCGCTGAAAGCCTGCAAAACTGCAACATAGTAGCAAAGACGACTACTGCAACTCTGTAACGCTGATCCTGCCGCCTTCTCGACTGTTTTCCTGGTGGTGCATGCTGTGGGGGTAGTCTGCCTCCTCTCTGCACTAGAAGCTGCGAAGAAATCTCCCGTGGGTCGACGGAATCTTCCCCCTGCAACCGCAGGCACCAAAAAGCTGCATTACCAGTCCCTTGGGTCTCCTCTCAGCACGACGAGCGAGGTCCCTTGAATCCAGCAACTCTGTCCAAGTGACTCCCACAGTCCAGTGACTCTTCAGTCCAAGTTTGGTGGAGGTAAGTCCTTGCCTCTCCACGCCAGACTGCATTGTTGGTAACCGCGACTTTTACAACTTCTCCGGCCCCTGTGCACTTCCGGCGGAAATCCTTTGTGCACAGCCAAGCCTGGGTCCACGGCACTCTAACCTGCATTGCACGACTTTCTAAGTTGGTCTCCGGCGACGTGGGACTCCTTTGTGTACCTTCGGGTGAGCACCGTTTCACGCATCCTCGTAGTGCCTGTTTCTGGCACTTCTCCGGGCGCTACCTGCTGTTAAGAGGGCTCCTTGTCTTGCTCCACGTCCCCTCTACCTCCTGGTCCAAATTGCAACCTCCTGGTCCCTCCTGGGTCACAGCAGCGTCCAAAAACTCTAACCGCACGATTTGCAGCTAGCAAGGCTTGTTGGCGCTCTTTCGGCGGGAAAACACTTCTGCACGACTCTACACGGCGAGCGGGATCGGTCTACCAAAGGGGAAGTCTCTAGCCCTTTTCGTTCCTGCAGAAACCTCTGCTTCTTCTGTCCAGTAGAAGCTCCTTTGCACCCACAGCTGGCATTTCCTGGGCATATGCCCATCTCCGATTTGCTTGTGACTTTTGGACTTAGTCCCCTTGTTCCACAGGTACCCTAGATTGGAAATCAATCGTTGTTGCATTGTTGGTTTGTGTCTTTCCTGCATTATTCCTCTATCACGACTTCTTTGTCTTTTGGGGAACTTCAGTGCACTTTGCACTCACTTTTCAGGGTCTTGGGGTGGGCTATTTTTCTAACCCTCACTATTTTCTAATAGTCCCAGCGACCCTCTACAAGGTCACATAGGTTTGGGGTCCATTTGTGGTTCGCATTCCACTTTTGGAGTGTATGGTTTGTGTTGCCCCTATCCCTATGTGTCTCCATTGCATCCTATTGTAACTATACATTGTTTGCACTGTTTTCTAAGACTATACTGCATATTTTTAGTATTGTGTACATATAACTTGTGTATATTTGCTATCCTCACTCTGAGGGTACACTCTGAGATACTTTGGCATATTGTCATAAAAATAAAGTACCTTTATTTTTAGTATAACTGTGTATTGTGTTTTCTTATGATATTGTGCAAGTGACACTTGTGGTACTGTAGTAGCTTCACACGTCTCCTAGTTCAGCCTAAGCTGCTCTGCTAAGCTACCATTATCTATCAGCCTAAGCTGCTAGACACCCTATACACTAATAAGGGATACCTGGGCCTGGTGCAAGGTGTAAGTACCCCTTGGTACTCACTACAAGCCAGTCCAGCCTCCTACATTGGTTGTGCAGCGGTGGGATAAGTGCTTTGAGACTACTTACCACTCTTGTCATTGTACTTTTCATAAGAGAAAAATATACAAAACAAGTTCAGTGTGTGTACACATAGCTAAAAAGTTTTGCATTTCGTCTTTTCACTGTTTTCAAAGTGCTGAAAAGTACTTCTAAACTTTCAAAAAGTTCTTAAAAGTTTTAAAAGTTTTTTTTCTGTCTTTCTAAAAAGTTCTGAAAACTTTTTTCTCTTTTTTCTATCCCTTTAACTCTCTCTAAAAATGTCTGGCACAGGCCAAAATGCTGATCTGTCCAAACTTGCATATGATCACCTTAGCTGGAAAGGAGCAAGGAGTCTCTGCATAGAGAGAGGTTTGAGTGTAGGGAAGAATCCTTCCTTGGAATTGTTAATTAACATGCTTAGAGAACAAGATAAGGCTATAAGTGCCCCATCTGTTGAAAAAGTAGCTAATGGTTCCCAATCTCATCCAGGGACTCCCCCAGGAAAAGATTCAGGAAAGAAACTTCCTAGCCTGCCCATTACTAGACAGTCTAGCATAGTTGGTAATGATGATGAGCCACACCATACAAATAGTGTTGTCTCACATCATAGCAAAAGCATTTATTCTCACCATACTGGTAGTGATGTTTCTGTTAACCAAGCTGTTAGGGTGGCTTCTGTAAGGGACAGGTCTCCTTCTGTTCATTCCCATCATACCTCTGTATCTAGGAATGTCCCTCCCACCAACCCTGATGACAGAATGTTAGAGAGGGAACTCAATAAGTTGAGGGTGGAACAAACCAGACTGAAGCTTAAAAAGCAACAGCTGGATTTGGATTGACAGTCTTTTGAACTAGAGAAGGAAAGACAGAAGTTGGGTTTAGATACCCATGGTGGAAGCAGCAGTATTTCCCATAGTCATCCTGTAAAAGAGCATGATTCCAGGAATCTGCACAAGATAGTTCCCCCTTATAAGGAGGGGGATGACATTAACAAGTGGTTTGCTGCACTTGAGAGGGCCTGTGTTGTACAGGATGTCCCTCAAAGGCAGTGGGCTGCTATCCTATGGCTATAATTTAGAGGAAAAGGTAGGGATAGGCTCCTTACTGTGAAAGAAAGTGATGCCAATAATTTCCATGTTCTTAATAATGCACTCCTGGATGGTTATGGCTTAACCACTGAACAATACAGGATAAAGTTCAGAGAGACTGTGAGAAAGTAGCCTCTTTCTAGCCTTGTTACCCCCACTTTTGGCCTGTTTGTGAGTGTATGTCAGGGTGTTTTCACTGTATCACTGGGATCCTGCTAGCCAGGGCCCAGTGCTCATAGTGAAAACCCTATGTTTTCAGTATGTTTGTTATGTGTCACTGGGACCCTGCTAGTCAGGACCCCAGTGCTCATAAGTTTGTGGCCTATATGTATGTGTTCCCTGTGTGGTGCCTAACTGTCTCACTGAGGCTCAGCTAACCAGAACCTCAGTGGTTATGCTCTCTCATTTCTTTCAAATTGTCACTAACAGCCTAGTGACCAATTTTACCAATTTACATTGACTTTCTGGAACACCCTTATAATTCCCTAGTATATGGTACTCAGGTACCAAGGGTATTGGGGTTCCAGGAGATCCCTATGGGCTGCAGCATTTCTTTTGCCACCCATAGGGAGCTCTGACAATTCTTACACAGGCCTGCCACTGCAGCCTGAGTGAAATAACGTCCACGTTATTTCACAGCCATTTTACACTGCACTTAAGTAACTTATAAGTCACCTATATGTCTAACCTTTACCTGGTAAAGGTTAGGTGCAAAGTTACTTAGTGTGAGGGCACCCTGGCACTAGCCAAGGTGCCCCCACATTGTTCAGGGCCAATTCCCTGAACTTTGTGAGTGCGGGGACACCATTACACGCGTGCACTACATATAGGTCACTACCTATATGTAGCTTCACAATGGTAACTCCGAATATGGCCATGTAACATGTCTAAGATCATGGAATGGCCCCCTCTATGCCATCCTGGCATTATTGGGACAATTCCATGATCCCAGTGGTCTGTAGCACAGACCCTGGTACTGCCAAACTGCCTTTCCTGGGGTTTCACTGCAGCTGCTGCTGCTGCCAACCCCTCAGACAGGTTTCTGCCCCCCTGGGGTCAAGCCAGGCTTGTCCCAGGATGGCAGAACAAAGGACTTCCTCTGAGAGAGGGTGTTACACCCTCTCCCTTTGGAAAATGGTGTGAAGGCAGGGGAGGAGTAGCCTCCCCCAGCCTCTGGAAATGATTTCTTGGGCACAGATGTGCCCAATTCTGCATAAGCCAGTCTACACCGGTTCAGGGACCCCTTAGCCCCTGCTCTGGCACGAAACTGGACAAAGGAAAGGGGAGTGACCACTCCCCTGACCTGCACCTCCCCTGGGAGGTGTCCAGAGCTCCTCCAGTGTGCTACAGACCTCTGCCATCTTGGAAACAGAGGTGCTGCTGGCACACTGGACTGCTCTGAGTGGCCAGTGCCACCAGGTGACGTTAGAGACTCCTTGTGATAGGCTCCTTCAGGTGTTAGTAGCCTATCCTCTCTCCTAGGTAGCCAAACCCTCTTTTCTGGCTATTTAGGGTCTCTCTCTCTGGGGAAACTTTAGATAACGAATGCAAGAGCTCATCCGAGTTCCTCTGCATCTCTCTCTTCACCTTCTGCCAAGGAATCGACTGCTGACCGCGCTGGAAGCCTGCAAACCTGCAACATAGTAGCAAAGACGACTACTGCAACTCTGTAACGCTGATCCTGCCGTCTTCTCGACTGTTTTCCTGGTGGTGCATGCTGTGGGGGTAGTCTGCCTCCTCTCTGCACTAGAAGCTCTGAAGAAATCTCCCGTGGGTCGACAGAATCTTCCCCCTGCAACCGCAGGCACCAAAAAGCTGCATTACCGGTCCCTTGGGTCTCCTCTCAGCATGACGAGCGAGGTCCCTTGAATCCAGCAACTCTGTCCAAGTGACTCCCACAGTCCAGTGACTCTTCAGTCCGAGTTTGGTGGAGGTAAGTCCTTGCCTCCCCACTCCAGACTGCATTGTTGGTAACCGCGACTTTTGCAACTTCTCCGGCCCCTGTGCACTTCCGGTGGAAATCCTTTGTGCACAGCCAAGCCTGGGTCCACGGCACTCTAAACTGCATTGCACGACTTTCTAAGTTGGTCTCCGGCAATGTGGGACTCCTTTGTGCAACTTCGGCGAGCACCGTTTCACGCATCCTTGTAGTGCCTGTTTCTGGCACTTCTCCGGGAGCTACCTGCTTCAGTGAGGGCTCTTTGTCTTGCCCGACGTCCCTTCTCTCTGCTGGTCCAATTTGCGACCTCCTGGTCCCTCCTGGGCCTCAGCAGTGTCCAAAAACTCTAACCGCATGATTTGCAGCTAGCAAGGCTTGTTGGCGTTCTTTCGGCGGGAAAACACTTCTGCACGACTCTCCAAGGCGAGAGAGATCGGTCCACGAAAGGGGAAGTCTCTAGCCATTTTCGTTCCTGCAGAAACCGCAGCTTCTTCTGTCCAGTCGAAGCTTCTTTGCACCCGCAGCTGGCATTTCCTGGGCATCTGCCCATCTCCGACTTGATTGTGACTTTTGGACTTGGTCCCCTTGTTCCACAGGTACCCTAGATTGGAAATCCACAGTTGTTGCAATGTTGGTTTGTGTCTTTCCTGCATTATTCCTCTATTACGACTTCTTTGTCTTCTGGGGAACTTCAGTGCACTTTGCACTCACTTTTCAGGGTCTTGGGGAGGGCTAGTTTTCTAACTCTCACTATTTTCTAATAGTCCCAGCGACCCTCTACAAGGTCACATAGGTTTGGGGTCCATTCGTGGTTCGCATTCCACTTTTGGAGTATATGGTTTGTGTTACCCCTATCCCTATGTGTCTCCATTGCATCCTATTGTAGCTATACATTGTTTGCACTGTTTTCTAAGACTATACTGCATATTTTTAGTACTGTGTACATATAACTTGTGTATATTTGCTATCCTCACTCTGAAGGTACACTTTGAGATACTGTGACATATTGTCATAAAAATAAAGTACCTTTATTTTTAGTATAACTGTGTATTGTGTTTTCTTATGGTATTGTGCAAGTGACACTTGTGGTACTGTGGTAGCTTCACACGTCTCCTAGTTCAGCCTAAGCTGCTCTGCTAAGCTACCATTATCTATCAGCCTAAGCTGCTAGACACCCTATACACTAATAAGGGATACCTGGGCCTGGTGCAAGGTGTAAGTACCCCTTGGTACTCACTACAAGCCAGTCCAGCCTCCTACATTGGTTGTGCAGTGGTGGGATAAGTGCTTGAGACTACTTACCACTCTTGTCATTGTACTTTTCATAGGAGAAAAATATACAAAACAAGTTCAGTTTGTGTACACATAGCTAAAAAGTTTTGCATTTTCTCTTTTCACTGTTTTCTAAGTGCTGAAAAGTACTTCTAAACTTTCAAAAAGTTCTTAAAAGTTTAAAAAGTTTTTTTTTCTGTCTTTCCAAAAAGTTCTGAAAACTTTTTTCTCTTTTTCTATCACTTTAACTCTCTCTGAAAATGTCTGGCACAGGCCAAAATGTTGATCTGTCCAAACTTGCATATGACAACCTTAGCTGGAAAAGAGCAAGGAGTCTCTGTGTAGAGAGAGGTTTGAGTGTAGGGAAAAATCCTTCCTTAGAACTGTTAATTAACATGCTTAGAGAACAGGATAAGGCCATAAGTGCCCCCTCTGTTGAAAAAGTAGCTAATGGTTCTCAATCTGATCCAGGGACTTCCCCAGGAAAAGGTCCAGGAAAGAAACTTCCCAGCCTGCCCATTACTAGACAGTCTAGCATAGTTGGTACTGAAGTGGAGTCACAGCATCCAGATGATGTGCTCTCACATTACACTGTCAGCCAAGCTGTTATGGTGGCTTCTGTAAGGGACAGGTCTCCTTCTGTTCATTCACATCATACCTCTGTATCTATGAATGTCCCTCCCACCAACCCTGATGACAGAATGTTAGAGAGGGAACTCAATAAGTTGAGGGTGGAACAAACCAGAATGAAGCTTAAAAAGCCACAGCCGGATTTGGATAGACAGTCTTTTGAATTAGAGAAGGAAAGACAGAAGTTGGGTTTTGAAACCCATGGTGGCAGCAGCAGTATTCCCCATAGTCATCCTGTAAAGGAGCATGATTCCAGGAATCTGCACAAGATAGTTCCCCCTTATAAGGAGGGGGATGACATTAACAAGTGGTTTGCTGCACTTGAGAGGGCCTGTGTGGTACAGGATGTCCCTCAAAGGCAGTGGGCTGCTATCCTATGGCTATCATTTAGTGGAAAAGGTAGGGATAGGCTCCTTACTGTGAAAGAAAGTGATGCCAATAATTTCCAAGTTCTTAAGAATGCACTCCTGGACGGTTATGGCTTAACCACTGAACAATACAGGATAAAGTTCAGAGAGACCAAAAAGGAGTCTTCACAAGACTGGGTTGATTTCATTGACCATTCAGTGAAGGCCTTGGAGGGGTGGTTACATGGCAGTAAAGTTACTGATTATGACAGCCTGTATAACTTGATCCTGAGAGAGCATATTCTTAATAATTGTGTGTCTGATTTGTTGCACCAGTACTTGTTGGACTCTGATCTGACCTCTGCCCAAGAATTGGGCAAGAAGGCAGACAAATGGGTCAGAACAAGAGTGAACAGAAAAGTTCATACAGGTGGTGACAAGGAGAACACTAAGAAGAAAGATGTTGAAAAATCTCAAGATAAGCATGGGGATAAGGGTAAAACCAAAGATCCCACTTCAAATCTTAAACACTCTTCAGAGGGTGGGGATAAAACAAATTCTTCCTCTTCTTCTCAACCTACACAATTTAAAAAGCCTCGGTGCTTTGTGTGTAAAAATAGAGGCCATAGGCCAGGGGATAAGTCCTGTCCAGGTAAACCCCCTGAGCCTACCACCACTAATACATCAAGCTCTAGTGCCCCTAGCAGTAGTGGTTCTAGTGGTGGGACTGCTGGCAACAGTCAAGCAAAGGGTGTAGTTGGGTTCACTTATGGGTCCATCATAGAAACTGGGGTAGTCAGTCCCAAGACAGTTTCTGTCACACCTAGTGGCATTGGCCTTGCCACACTGGCTGCTTGTCCCCTTACAATGGATAAGTACAGGCAGACAGTTTCAATAAATGGTGTTGAAGCCTTGGCCTACAGGGACACAGGTGCCAGTATCACTTTGGTGACTGAAAACCTAGTGCACCCTGATCAACACATCATTGGACAACAGTATAAGATTATTGATGTCCATAACTCCACTAAGTTTCTTCCCTTAGCTATAATTCAGTTTAGTTGGGGTGGAGTTACTGGCCCTAAGCAGGTGGTGGTATCACCTAGCTTACCTGTAGACTGTCTCTTAGGTAATGACCTAGAGGCCTCAGGTTGGGCTGATGTAGAGTTTTATGCCCATGCAGCCATGCTGGGCATCCCTGAGGAATTGTTCCCTCTCATTTCTACTGAAATGAAAAAGCAAAGGAGAGAAGGCCTGAAAACTCAGGATCCCTCTCCATCAACAGGTAAAAAGGGTATCACAGTATCCCCTAACCACCCTACCAGTCAGGATAGCATTCCTGTGGTGGGAGAAACCTCTCCTGGGGTGGCACCTGTTCCAAGGGAATCATCAGCTGGCAAAGCTGGACTCCCTGAGGTGGAAGTTCCTCTCTGTGGAATAACTAACATTGGTGACAAAAAGAGCACCATTTTAGTTAACATGGAGCATCCCTCCAACCCTCCCAGAAAAACTTTAGTGCAGAAACCCTGCACTGCCTCACAACACTTAGGACAGCATCCCTGCCCTAGTGTGGAGCTCATAGGACAGCATCCCTGCCCTGCTCCAACTCAAGAGAAACAGCATCCCTGTTCTCTCTTCCAGCCATATGGACAAAGTTTTTGCCCAGCTATGGCTTTTCTGAGACAGCATCCCTGTCTGGCATTTCCATCACTACAAATAGGTTCAGTGGACAATTCCCACTGCTCTAAAATAAAAATTACTGATAGAAACTCTGAAAATACATCTTCACATTGTTGCTTAGCTAAAAAACTTCAAACAGGGTGGTTTACATCCCCACAGGGAAGTAACCATATAGTGGATGATAAAGGGAGTAACCAGTCTATTGCAGAGCTACTCTCTACTTATCACCTCTTAGACAATAAAGTCTCAACTGGCCAAGGTTAGCCTTATTGTCCTTCGTTTGGGGGGGGGTTGTGTGAGAAAGTAGCCTCTTTCTAGCCTTGTTACCCCCACTTTTGGCCTGTTTGTGAGTGTATGTCAGGGTGTTTTCACTGTCTCACTGGGATCCTGCTAGCCAGGGCCCAGTGCTCATAGTGAAAACCCTATGTTTTCAGTATGTTTGTTATGTGTCACTGGGACCCTGCTAGTCAGGACCCCAGTGCTCATAAGTTTGTGGCCTATATGTATGTGTTCCCTGTGTGGTGCCTAACTGTCTCACTGAGGCTCTGCGAAACAGAACCTCAGTGGTTATGCTCTCTCATTTCTTTCAAATTGTCACTAACAGGCTAGTGACCAATTTTACCAATTTACATTGGCTTTCTGGAACACCCTTATAATTCCCTAGTATATGGCACTCAGGTACCCCGGGTATTGGGGTTCCAGGAGATCCCTATGGGCTGCAGCATTTCTTTTGCCACCCATAGGGAGCTCTGACAATTCTTACACAGGCCTGCCACTGCAGCCTGAGTGAAATAACGTCCACGTTATTTCACAGCCATTTTACACTGCACTTAAGTAACTTATAAGTCACCTATATCTCTAACCTTTACCTGGTAAAGGTTAGGTGCAAAGTTACTTTGTGTGAGGGCACCCTGGCACTAGCCAAGGTGCCCCCACATTGTTCAGGGCCAATTCCCTGAACTTTGTGAGTGCGGGGACACCATTACACGCGTGCACTACATATAGGTCACTACCTATATGTAGCTTCACAATGGTAACTCCGAATATGGCCATGTAACATGTCTAAGATCATGGAATGGCCCCCTCTATGCCTTCCTGGCATTATTGGGACAATTCCATGATCCCAGTGGTCTGTAGCACAGACCCTGGTACTGCCAAACTGCCTTTCCTGGGGTTTCACTGCAGCTGCTGCTGCTGCCAACCCCTCAGACAGGTTTCTGCCCCCCTGGGGTCAAGCCAGGCTTGTCCCAGGATGGCAGAACAAAGGACTTCCTCTGAGAGAGGGTGTTACACCCTCTCCCTTTGGAAAATGGTGTGAAGGCAGGGGAGGAGTAGCCTCCCCCAGCCTCTGGAAATGCTTTCTTGGGCACAGATGTGCCCAATTCTGCATAAGCCAGTCTACACCGGTTCAGGGACCCCTTAGCCCCTGCTCTGGCATGAAACTGGACAAAGGAAAGGGGAGTGACCACTCCCCTGACCTGCACCTCCCCTGGGAGGTGTCCAGAGCTCCTCCAGTGTGCTCCAGACCTCTGCCATCTTGGAAACAGAGGTGCTGCTGGCACACTGGACTGCTCTGAGTGGCCAGTGCCACCAGGTGACGTCAGAGACTCCTTGTGATAGGCTCCTTCAGGTGTTAGTAGCCTATCCTCTCTCCTAGGTAGCCAAAACCTCTTTTCTGGCTATTTAGGGTCTCTGTCTCTGGGGAAACTTTAGATAACGAATGCAAGAGCTCATCCGAGTTCCTCTGCATCTCTCTCTTCACCTTCTGATAAGGAATCGACTGCTGATCGCGCTGGAAGCCTGCAAACCTGCAACATAGTAGCAAAGACGACGACTGCAACTCTGTAACGCTGATCCTGCCGCCTTCTCGACTGTTTTCCTGCTTGTGCATGCTGTGGGGGTAGCCTGCCTCCGCTCTGCACCAGAAGCTCCGAAGAAATCTCCCGTGGGTCGACGGAATCTTCCTCCTGCATCCGCAGGCACCAAAAAGCTGCATTACCGGTCCCTTGGGTCTCCTCTCAGCACGACGAGCGAGGTCCCTTGAATCCAGCAACTCTGTCCAAGTGACTCCCACAGTCCAGTGACTCTTCAGTCCAAGTTTGGTGGAGGTAAGTCCTTGCCTCCCCACTCCAGACTGCATTGTTGGTAACCGCGACTTTTGCAACTTCTCCGGCCCCTGTGCACTTCCGGCGGAAATCCTTTGTGCACAGCCAAGCCTGGGTCCACGGCACTCTAACCTGCATTGCACGACTTTCTAAGTTGGTCTCCGGCGACGTGGGACTCCTTTGTGCAACTTCGGCGAGCATCGTTTCACGCATCCTTGTAGTGCCTGTTTCTGGCACTTCTCCGGGAGCTACCTGCTTCAGAGAGGGCTCCTTGTCTTTCTCTATGTGCCCTCTCTCTGCTGGTCCAATTTGCGACCTCCTGATCCCTCCTGGGCCTCAGCAGCATCCAAAAACGCTAACTGCATGATTTGCAGCTAGCAAGGCTTGTTGGCATTATTTCGGCGGGAAAACACTTCTTCACGACTCTCCAAGGCGAGTCGGATCAGTCCACTAAAGGGGAAGTCTCTAGCCCTTTTTTTTCCTGCAGAAACCGCAGCTTCTTCTGTCCAGCCGAAGCTTCTTTGCACCCACAGCTGGCATTTCCTGGGCATCTGCCCATCTCCGACTTGCTTGTGACTTTTGGACTTGGTCCCCTTGTTCCACAGGTACCCTAGATTGGAAATCCACAGTTGTTGCATTGTTGGTTTGTGTCTTTCCTGCATTATTCCTCTATTACGACTTCTTTGTCTTCTGGGGAACTTCAGTGCACTTTGCACTCACTTTTCAGCGTCTTGGGGAGGGCTAGTTTTCTAACTCTCACTATTTTCTAATAGTCCCAGCGACCCTCTACAAGGTCAAATAGGTTTGGGGTCCATTCGTGGTTCGCATTCCACTTTTGGAGTATATGGTTTGTGTTGCCCCTATCCCTATGTGTCTCCATTGCATCCTATTGTAGCTATACATTGTTTGCACTGTTTTCTAAGACTATACTGCATATTTTTAGTACTGTGTACATATAACTTGTGTATATTTGCTATCCTCACTCTGAGGGTACACTCTGAGATACTGTGACATATTGTCATAAAAATAAAGTACCTTTATTTTTAGTATAACTGTGTATTGTGTTTTCTTATGGTATTGTGCAAGTGACACTTGTGGTACTGTGGTAGCTTCACACGTCTCCTAGTTCAGCCTAAGCTGCTCTGCTAAGCTACCATTATCTATCAGCCTAAGCTGCTAGACACCCTATACACTAATAAGGGATACCTGGGCCTGGTGCAAGGTGTAAGTACCCCTTGGTACTCACTACAAGCCAGTCCAGCCTCCTACAGAGACCAAAAAGGAGTCTTCACAAGACTGGGTTGATTTCATTGACCATTCAGTGAAGGCCTTGGAGGGGTGGTTACATGGCAGAAAAGTTACTGATTATGACAGCCTGTATAACTTAATCCTGAGAGAGCATATTCTTAATAATTGAGTGTCTGATTTGTTGCACCAGTACTTGGTGGACTCTGATCTGACCTCTCCCCAAGAATTGGGAAAGAAGGCAGACAAATGGGTCAGAACAAGGGTGAACAGAAAAGTTCATACAGGGGGTGACAAAGATGGCAAGAAGAAGGATGGTAAGTCTTCTGACAAGGGTGGGGACAAATCTAAAAATGAGTCTTCATCAGGCCCACAAAAACACTCTGGTGGGGGTGGTGGGCCCAAATCCTCTTCAAATCAGAACAAGGAAAAGAAACCATGGTGCTATTTATGTAAGATAAAAGGCCATTGGACAACAGATCCCAGTTGTCCAAAGAAAAGCACCAACGCTCCTACCACTGCAACCCCTACTGCTACCCCTAGTGTCCCTTCTAATAGCAGTGGTGGTGGGAGCAAACCTACTAATAGCCAATCCAAGGGAGCAGATGGGCTCACTATTGGTAACTTAGTTGGGGTTGGTCTTGTTAGGGAGACCACAGAGGCTGTGTTAGTCTCTGAGGGGGCTATTGATTTAGCCACCTTAGTTGCTTGTCCCCTTAATATGGATAAGTACAAGCAGCTACCCCTAATAAACGGTGTTGAGGTTCAGGCCTACAGGGACACTGGTGCCAGTGTGAATATGGTCATAGAGAAACTGGTCCACCCTGAACAACACCTACTTGGTCACCAGTACCAAGTAACTGATGCTCACAACAACACAATTAGCCACCCCATGGCTGTTGTAAATCTCAACTGGCGGGGGGTTACTGGTCCAAAGAAAGTTGTGGTAGCCACAGATTTACCTGTAGACTGTCTACTAGGAAATGATTTGGAGACATCAGCTTGGTCAGATGTGGAGTTGGAGGCCCATGCAGCAATGCTGGGCATCCCAGGGCATATTTTTGCTTTGACAAGGGCTCAGGCCAAAAAGCAAAACGGACAGGGAATCTTGGATCCTGGAACAATGGACCAAGTGCTCCCCATAGCTAGGGCTAGTAGAAGCAAACCACTTCCTACTATCCCTCCCTCTACAGTGGATTCTACTTCAGAGGAAGAAGAATTCCCTCCCTGTGCAGAACCTACACCAGAGGAGGTTGAAGCAGATACTGCTGAGCTTTTGGGTGAAGGGGGGCCTGCCAGAGAGGAGCTGAGTGTGGCACAGCAAACCTGTCCCACATTAGAGGGTCTGAGACAGCAAGCTGACAAACAGGCTAATGGGGATGTCAGTGACTCTCACAGAGTTTACTGGGAGGACAACGTCTTGTACACTGAGCATAGGGATCCTAAACCTGGAGCTGCCAGGAGATTAGTGATTCCTCAGGAGTACAGAAAGTTCCTCCTAACTCTGGCACACGACATTCCCCTAGCTGGGCATCTAGGACAAATGAAAACTTGGGACAGGCTTGTTCCCCTGTTTCATTGGCCTAGAATGTCTGAGGACACAAAGGAATTTTGTAAGTCCTGTGAAACCTGTCAAGCCAGTGGCAAGACAGGTGGAACTCCAAAGGCACCCCTTATTCCACTGCCTGTGGTTGGGGTTCCCTTTGAAAGGGTAGGGGTTGACATAGTTGGCCCCCTTGACCCTCCTACTGCTTCAGGCAATAGATTCATCTTGGTGGTAGTGGACCATGCCACAAGATACCCTAAAGCTATTCCTTTAAGGACCACTACAGCTCCTGCAGTGGCAAATGCCCTCCTGGGAATATTGTCCAGGGTGGGTGTGAGAAAGTAGCCTCTTTCTAGCCTTGTTACCCCCACTTTTGGCCTGTTTGTGAGTGTATGTCAGGGTGTTTTCACTGTCTCACTGGGATCCTGCTAGCCAGGGCCCGGTACTCATAGTGAAAACCCTATGTTTTCAGTATGTTTGTTATGTGTCACTTGGACCCTGCTAGTCAGGACCCCAGTGCTCATAAGTTTGTGGCCTATATGTATGTGTTCCCTGTGTGGTGCCTAACTGTCTCACTGAGGCTCTGCTAACCAGAACCTCAGTGGTTATGCTCTCTCATTTCTTTCCAAATTGTCACTAACAGGCTAGTGACCAATTTTTACCAATTTACATTGGCTTACTGGAGCACCCTTATAATTCCCTAGTATATGGTACTAAGGTGCCCAGGGTATTGGGGTTCCAGGAGATCCCTATGGGCTGCAGCATTTCTTTTGCCACCCATAGGGAGCTCTGACAATTCTTACACAGGCCTGCCACTGCAGCCTGAGTGAAATAACGTCCACGTTATTTCACAGCCATTTTACACTGCACTTAAGTAACTTATAAGTCACCTATATGTCTAACCTTTACCTGGTAAAGGTTAGGTGCAAAGTTACTTAGTGTGAGGGCACCCTGGCACTAGCCAAGGTGCCCCCACATTGTTCAGGGCCAATTCCCTGAACTTTGTGAGTGCGGGGACACCATTACACGCGTGCACTACATATAGGTCACTACCTATATGTAGCTTCACAATGATAACTCCGAATATGGCCATGTAACATGTCTAAGATCATGGAATTGCCCCCTCTATGCCATCCTGGCATTGTTGGCACAATTCCATGATCCCAGTGGTCTGTAGCACAGACCCTGCTACTGCCAAACTGCCTTTTCTGGGGTTTCACTGCTGCTGCTGCCAACCCCTCAGACAGGTTTCTGCCCCCCTGGGGTCAAGCCAGGCTTGTCCCAGGATGGCAGAACAAAGGACTTCCTCTGAGAGAGGGTGTTACACCCTCTCCCTTTGGAAAATGGTGTGAAGGCAGGGGAGGAGTAGCCTCCTCCAGCCTCTGGAAATGCTTTCTTGGGCACAGATGTGCCCAATTCTGCATAAGCCAGTCTACACCGGTTCAGGGACCCCTTAGCCCCTGCTCTGGCGCGAAACTGGACAAAGGAAAGGGGAGTGACCACTCCCCTGACCTGCACCTCCCCTGGGAGGTGTCCAGAGCTCCTCCAGTGTGCTCCAGACCTCTGCCATCTTGGAAACAGAGGTGCTGCCAGCACACTGGACTGCTGTGAGTGGTCAGTGCCACCAGGTGACGTCAGAGACTCCTTCTGATAGGCTCCTTCAGGTGTTAGTAGCCTATCCTCTCTCCTAGGTAGCCAAACCCTCTTTTCTGGCTATTTAGGGTCTCTGTCTCTGGGGAAACTGTAGATAACGAATGCAAGAGCTCATCAGAGTTCCTCTGCATCTCTCTCTTCACCTTCTGCCAAGGAATCGACTGCTGACCGCTCTGGAAGCCTGCAAACCTGCAACATAGTAGCAAATACGACTACTGCAACTCTGTAACGCTGATCCTGCCGCCTTCTCGACTGTTTTCCTGGTGGTGCATGCTGTGGGGGTAGTCTGCCTCCTCTCTCCACTAGAAGCTGCGACGAAATCTCCTGTGGGTCGACAGAATCTTCCCCCTGCAACCGCAGGCACCAAAAAGCTGCATTACCGGTCCCTTGGGTCTCCTCTCAGCACGACGAGCGAGGTCCCTTGAATCCAGCAACTCTGTCAAAGTGACTCCCACAGTCCAGTGACTCTTCAGTCCAAGTTTGGTGGAGGTAAGTCCTTGCCTCCCCATGCCAGACTGCATTGTTGGTAACCGCGACTTTTGCAACTTCTCCGGCCCCTGTGCACTTCCGGTGGAAATCCTTTGTGCACAACCAAGCCTGGGTCCACGGCACTCTAACCTGCATTGCACGACTTTCTAAGTTGGTCTCCGGCGACGTGGGTCTCCTTTGTTTAACTTCGGGTGAGCACCGTTTCACGCATCTTCGTAGTGCCTGTTTCTGGCACTTCTCCGGGTGCTACCTGCTGCTAAGAGGGCTCCTTGTCTTGCTCGACGTCCCCTCTACCTCCTGGTCTAATTTGCAACCTCCTGGTCCCTCCTGGGCCACAGCAGCGTCCAAAAATGCTAACCGCATGGTTTGCAGCTAGCAGGGCTTGTTGGCGTTCTTTTGGCGGGAAAACACTTCTGCACGACTCTCCACGGCGAGTGAGATCCGTCCACCAAAGGGGAAGTCTCTAGCCCTTTTCGTTCCTGCAGAATCCTCAGATTCTTCTGTCCAGTAGAAGCTTCTTTGCACCCACAGCTGGCATTTCCTGGGTAGTTGCCCACCTCCGACTTGCTTGTGACTTTTGGACTTGGTCCCCTTGTTCCACAGGTACCCTAGATTGGAAATCCACCGTTGTTGCATTGTTCGGTTGTGTCTTTCCTGCATTATTCCTCTATCACAACTTCTTTGTCTTTGGGGAAACTTTAGTGCACTTTGCACTCACTTTTCAGGGTCTTGGGGTGGGCTATTTTTCTAACCCTCACTATTTTCTAATAGTCCCAGCGACCCTCTACAAGGTCACATAGGTTTGGGGTCCATTCGTGGTTCGCATTCCACTTTTGGAGTATATAGTTTGTGTTGCCCCTATCCCTATGTGTCTCCATTGCATCCTATTGTAACTATACATTGTTTGCACTGTTTTCTAAGACTATACTACATATTTTTAGTACTGTGTACATATAACTTGTGTATATTTGCTATCCTCACTCTGAGGGTACACTCTGAGATATTTTGGCATATTGTCAGAAAAACAAAGTACCTTTATTTTTAGTATAATTGTGTATTGTGTTTTCTTATGATATTGTGCAAGTGACTCTTGTGGTACTGTAGTAGCTTCACACGTCTCCTAGTTCAGCCTAAGCTGCTCTGCTAAGCTACCATTATCTATCAGCCTAAGCTGCTAGACACCCTATTGTGAGAAAGTAGCCTCTTTTTAGCCTTGTTAACCCCACTTTTGGCCTGTTTGTGAGTGTATGTCAGGGTGTTTTCACTGTCTCACTGGGATCCTGCTAGCCAGGGCCCAGTGCTCATAGTGAAAACCCTATGTTTTCAGTATGTTTGTTATGTGTCACTGGGACCCTGCTAGTCAGGACCCCAGTGCTCATAAGTTTGTGGCCTATATGTATGTGTTCCCTGTGTAGTGCCTAACTGTCTCACTGAGGCTCTGCTAACCAGAACCTCAGTGGTTATGCTCTCTCTGTACAAATTGTCACTGACTGGCTAGTGACCAATTTTACCAATTTACATTGGCTACTGGAACACCCTTATAATTCCCTAGTATATGGTACTGAGGTACCCAGGGTATTGGGGTTCCAGGAGATCCCTATGGGCTGCAGCATTTCTTTTGCCACCCATAGGGAGCTCTGACAATTCTTACACAGGCCTTCCACTGCGGCCTGAGTGAAATAACGTCCACGTTATTTCACAGCCATTTTACACTGCATTTAAGTAACTTATAAGTCACCTATATGTCTAACCTTTACCTGGTAAAGGTTAGGTGCAAAGTTACTAAGTGTGAGGGCACCCTGGCACTAGCCAAGGTGCCCCCACATTGTTCAGAGCCAATTCCCTGAACTTTGTGAGTGCGGGGACACCATTACACGCGTGCACTACATATAGGTCACTACCTATATGTAGCTTCACAATGGTAACTCCGAATATGGCCATGTAACATGTCTAAGGTCATGGAATGGCCCCCTCTATGCCATCCTGGCATTATTGGGACAATTCCATGATCCCAGTGGTCTGTAGCACAGACCCTGGTACTGCCAAACTTCTTTTCCCGGGGTTTCACTGCAGCTGCTGCTGCTGCCATCCCCTCAGACAGGTTTCTGCCCTCCTGGGGTCAAGCCAGGCTTATCCCAGGATGGCAGAACAAAGGACTTCCTCTGAGAGAGGGTGTTACACCCTCTCCCTTTGGAAAATGGTGTGAAGGCAGGGGAGGGGTAGCCTCCCCCAGCCTCTGGAAATGCTTTCTTGGGCACAGATGTGCCCAATTCTGCATAAGCCAGTCTACACCGGTTCAGGGACCCCTTAGCCCCTGCTCTGGCGCGAAACTGGACAAAGGAAAGGGGAGTGACCACTCCCCTGACCTGCACCTCCCCTGGGAGGTGTCCAGAGCTCCTCCAGTGTGCTCCAGACCTCTGCCATCTTGGAAACAGAGGTGCTGCTGGCACACTGGACTGCTCTGAGTGGCCAGTGCCACCAGGTGACGTCAAAGACTCCTTGTGATAGGCTCCTTCAGGTGTTAGTAGCCTCTCCTCTCTCCTAGGTAGCCAAACCCTCTTTTCTGGCTATTTAGGGTCTCTGTCTCTGGGGAAACTTTAGATAACGAATGCAAGAGCTCATCCGAGTTCCTCTGCATCTCTCTCTTCACCTTCTGATAAGGAAACGGCTGCTGACCGCGCTGGAAGCCTGCAAACCTGCAACATAGTAGCAAAGACGACTACTGCAACTCTGTAACGCTGATCCTGCCGCCTTCTCGACTGTTTTCCTGCTTGTGCATGCTGTGGGGGTAGTCTGCCTCCTCTCTGCACCAGAAGCTCCGAAGAAATCTCCCGTGGGTTGACGGAATCTTCCCCCTGCAACCGCAGGCACCAAAAAGCTGCATTACCGGTCCCTTGGGTCTCCTCTCAGCATGACGAGCGAGGTCCCTTGAATCCAGCAACTCTGTCCAAGAGACTGCCACAGTCCAGTGACTCTTCAGTCTGAGTTTGGTGGAGGTAAGTCCTTGCCTCCCCACTCCAGACTGCATTGTTGGTAACCGCGACTTTTGCAACTTCTCCGGCCCCTGTGCACTTCCGGCGGAAATCCTTTGTGCACAGCCAAGCCTGGGTCCACGACACTCTAACCTGCATTGCACGACTTTCTAAGTTGGTCTCCGGCGACGTGGGACTCCTTTGTGCAACTTCGGCGAGCACCATTTCACGCATCCTCGTAGTGCCTGTTTGTGGCACTTCTCCAGGTGCTACCTGCTTCAGTGAGGGCTCCTTGTCTTGCACCACGTCCCCTCTCTCTTCAGGCCCAATTTGCGACCTCCTGGTCCCTCCTGGGCCCCAGCAGCGTCCAAAAACGCCAACCGCACGATTTGCAGCTAGCAAGGCTTGTTGGCGTCTTTTCGGCGGGAAAAGACTTCTGCACGACTCTACAAGGCGAGTGGGATCCGTCCACCAAAGGGGAAGTCTCTAGCCCTTTTCGTTTCTGCAGAAACCTTTGCTTCTTCTGTCCAGTCGAAGCTTCTTTGCACCCGCAGCTGGCATTTCCTGGGCATTTGCCCATCTCCGACTTGCTTGTGACTTTTGGACTTGGTCCCCTTGTTCCACAGGTACCCTAGATTGGAAATCCACAGTTGTTGCATTGTTGGTTTGTGTCTTTCCTGCATTATTCCTCTATTACGACTTCTTTGTCTTCTGGGGAACTTCAGAGCACTTTGCACTCACTTTTCAGGGTCTTGGGGAGGGCTAGTTTTCTAACTCTCACTATTTTCTAATAGTCCCAGCGACCCTCTACAAGGTCACATAGGATTGGGGTCCATTCGTGGTTCGCATTCCACTTTTGGAGTATATGGTTTGTGTTGCCCCTATCCCTATGTGTCTCCATTGCATCCTATTGTAACTATACATTGTTTGCACTGTTTTCTAAGACTATACTGCATATTTTTAGTACTGTGTACATATAACTTGTGTATATTTGCTATCCTCACTCTGAGGGTACACTCTGAGATACTGTGACATATTGTCATAAAAATAAAGTACCTTTATTTTTAGTATAACTGTGTATTGTGTTTTCTTATGGTATTGTGCAAGTGACACTTGTGGTACTGTAGTAGCTTCACACGTCTCCTAGTTCAGCCTAAGCTGCTCTGCTAAGCTACCATTATCTATCAGCCTAAGCTGCTAGACACCCTATACACTAATAAGGGATACCTGGGCCTGGTGCAAGGTGTAAGTACCCCTTGGTACTCACTACAAGCCAGTCCAGCCTCCTACATTGGTTGTGCAGTGGTGGGATAAGTGCTTGAGACTACTTACCACTCTTGTCATTGTACTTTTCATAAGAGAAAAATATACAAAACAAGTTCAGTTTGTGTACACATAGCTAAAAAGTTTTGCATTTCCTCTTCTCACTGTTTTCAAAGTGCTGAAAAGTACTTCTAAACTTTCAAAAAGTTCTTAAAAGTTTAAAAAGTTTTTTTCTGTCTTTCCAAAAAGTTCTGAAAACTTTTTTCTCTTTTTCTATCACTTTAACTCTCTCTAAAAATGTCTGGCACAGGCCAAAATGTTGATCTGTCCAAACTTGCATATGATCACCTTAGCTGGAAAGGAGCAAGGAGTCTCTGCATAGAGAGAGGTTTGAGTGTAGGGAAGAATCCTTCCTTAGAACTGTTAATTAACATGCTTAGAGAACAGGATAAGGCCATAAGTGCCCCCTCTGTTGAAAAAGTAGCTAATGGTTCTCAATCTGATCCAGGGACTCCCCCAGGAAAAGGTTCAGGAAAGAAACTTCTTAGCCTGCCCATTACTAGACAGTCTAGCATAGTTGGTACTGAGGTGGAGTCACAGCATCCAGATGATGTGCTCTCACATTACAGTGTCAGCCAAGCTGTTAGGGTGGCTTCTGTAAGGGACAGGTCTACTTCTGTTCATTCCCATCATACCTCTGTATCTAGAAATGTCCCTCCCACCAGCCCTGATGACAGATTGTTAGAGAGGTAACTCAATAAATTGAGGGTGGAACAAACCAGACTGAAGCTTAAAAAGCAACAGCTGGATTTGGATAGACAGTCTTTAGAAATAGAGAGGGAAAGACAGAAGTTGGGTTTAGAAACCCATGGTGGCAGCAGCAGTATTCCCCATAGTCATCCTGTAAAAGAGCATGATTCCAGGAATCTGCACAAGATAGTTCCCCCTTACAAGGAGGGGGATGACATTAACAAGTGGTTTGCTGCACTTGAGAGGGCCTGTGTTGTACAGGATGTCCCTCAAAGGCAGTGGGCTGCTATCCTATGGCTATCATTTAGTGGAAAAGGTAGGGATAGGCTCCTTACTGTGAAAGAAAGTGATGCCAATAATTTCCAAGTTCTGGAGAATGCACTCCTGGACGGTTATGGCTTAACCACTGAACAATACAGGATAAAGTTCAGAGAAACCAAAAAGGAGTCTTCACAAGACTGGGTTGATTTCATTGACCATTCAGTGAAGGCCTTGGAGGGGTGGTTAAATGGCAGTAAGGTTACTGACTTTGAAAGCCTGTATAACTTAATCCTGAGAGAGCATATTCTTAATAAATGTGTGTCTGATTTGTTGCACCAGTACTTGGTGGACTCTGATCTGACCTCTCCCCAAGAATTGGGAAAGAAGGCAGACAAATGGGTCAGAACAAGAGTGAACAGAAAAGTTCATACAGGGGGTGACAAAGATGGCAACAAAAAGAAGGATGGTAAGTCTTCAGACAAGGGTGGGGACAAATCTAAAAATGAGTCTTCATCAGGCCCACAAAAACACTCTGGTGGGGGTAGTGGGTCCAAATCCTCCTTTAATCAGAACAAGGAAAAGAAACCATGGTGCTATTTTTGTAAAGTAAAAGGCCATTGGGCAACAGATGCTAGTTGTCCAAAGAAAAGCACCAAGCCTCCTACCACTACAACCCCTACTGCTACACCTAGTGTCCCTACTAATAGCAGTGGTGGTGGAAGCAAACCTACTAATAGCCAATCCAAGGGAGTAGCTGGGCTCACTTTTGGTAATTTAGTTGGGGTTGGCCTTGTTAGGGAGGCCACAGAGGCTGTGTTAGTCTCTGAGGGGGCTATTGATTTAGCCACCTTAGCTGCTTGTCCCCTTAATATGGATAAGTACAGGCAGCTACCCCTAATAAATGGTGTTGAGGTTCAGGCCTACAGGGACACTGGTGCCAGTGTGACTATGGTCATAGAGAAACTGGTCCACCCTGAACAACATCTACTTGGTCACCAGTACCAAGTAACCGATGCTCACAACAACACACTTAGCCACCCCATGTTAATCTCAACTGGGGGGGGGGGGGTTACTGGTCCAAAGAAAGTTGTGGTAGCCTCAGATTTAACTGTAGACTGTCTACTAGGGAATGATTTGAAGACATCAGCTTGGTCAGATGTGGAGTTGGAGGCCCATGCAGCAATGCTGGGCATTCCAGGACATATTTTTGCTTTGACAAGGGCTCAGGCCAAAAAGCAAAAAGGACAGGGAAGCTTGGATCCTGGAACAATGGACCAAGTGCTCCCTAAAGCTAGGGCTAGTAGAAGCACACCACTTCCTACTATCCCTCCCTCTACAGTGGATTCTACTTCTGAGGAAGAAGAATTCCCTCCCTGTGCAGAACCTACACCAGAGGAGCTTCAAGCAGACACTGCTGAACTTTTGGGTGAAGGGGGGCCTGCCAGAGAGGAGCTGAGTGTGGCACAGCAAACCTGTCCCACATTAGAGGGTCTCAGACAGCAAGCTGTCAAACAGGCTAATGGGGATGTCAGTGACTCACACAGAGTTTACTGGGAGGACAACCTCTTGTACACTGAGCAAAGGCATCCTAAACCTGGAGCTGCCAGGAGATTAGTGATTCCTCAGGAGTACAGAAAGTTCCTCCTAACACTGGTACATGACATTACCCTAGCTGGGCACCTAGGACAAATGAAAACTTGGGACAGGCTTGTTCCCTTGTTTCATTGGCCTAGGATGTCTGAGGACACAAAAGATTTTTGTAAGTCCTGTGAAACCTGTCAAGCCAGTGGCAAGACAGGTGGCACACCAAAGGCACCCCTTATTCCACTGCCTGTGGTTGGGGTTCCCTTTGAAAGGGTAGGGGTTGACATAGTTGGCCCCCTTGACCCTCCTACTGCTTCAGGCAATAGATTCATCTTGGTGGTAGTGGACCATGCCACAAGATACCCTGAAGCTATTCCTTTAAGGACCACTACAGCTCCTGCAGTGGCAAAGGCCCTCCTGGGAATATTTTCCATGGTGGGCTTCCCAAAGGAAGTAGTATCAGACAGAGGAAGCAATTTCATGTCTGCATACTTAAAGGCCATGTGGAAGGAGTGTGGGGTAACGTACAAGTTCACCACACCCTATCATCCACAAACAAATGGACTGGTTGAGAGATTTAACAAAACTCTCAAAGGCATGATTATGGGTCTCCCTGAAAAACTCCGCAGGAGATGGGATATCCTTCTACCATGCCTCCTTTTTGCCTACAGGGAGGTACCCCAAAAAGGAGTGGGCTTCAGCCCCTTTGAACTCCTATTTGGACACCCTGTGAGAAGTCCTCTAACACGTGTAAAGGAGGGTTGGGAACAACCTTTAAAAGCTCCTAAGCAAGACATAGTGGACTATGTACTTGGCCTAAGATCAAGGATGGCTGAGTACATGAAAAAGGCCAGTAAAAACCTTCAGGCCAGCCAAGAGCTCCAAAAGCAATGGCATGAACAGAAGGCTGTTTTGGTTCAGTACCAACCAGGGCAGAAAGTGTGGGTCTTAGAGCCTGTGGCCCCAAGAGCACTCCAAGACAAATGGAGTGGACCCCACATTATTGTTGAGAAAAAGGGTGAAGTCACCTACTTAGTTGACTTAGGCACTGCCAGGATTCCCCTTAGGGTGCTCCGTGTCAATCGCTTGAAACCCTACTATGACAGGGCTGATCTCAGCCTGCTCATGGCAACAGATGAGGGACAGGAAGAAGAGAGTGACCCTCTCCCTGATCTCTTCTCTTCCACAGAACAAGATGCTCTAGTGGAAGGTGTAGTCCTAGCAGATTGTCTTACTGCTGAGCAGAAAGACCACTGCATAAATCTCCTGGGTCAATTTTCTGAACTCTTTTCTACTGTGCCAGGCACCACTTCTTAGTGTGAGCACACTATAGATACTGGAGACAGCTTGCCTGTCAAAAGTAAAATCTATAGGCAGCCTGACCATGTCAGGGACTGCATAAAACAAGAGGTTCAGAAAATGCTTGAACTGGGAGTGGTTGAGCACTCTGAAAGTCCATGGGCCTCTCCTGTGGTACTTGTACCAAAACCTCATTCCAAGGATGGAAATAAGGAAATGAGATTTTGTGTAGACTATAGAGGTCTCAAGCAAGTAACTAAAACTGATGCTCACCCTATACCCAGGGCAGATGAGCTAATAGATACACTGGCATCTGCCAAGTATCTAAACACATCTGATTTGACTGCAGGGTATTGGCAGATCAAGTTATCAGAGGATGCAAAAGTAAAAACTGCATTTTCAACCATTGGAGGGCACTACCAATTCACAGTAATGCCTTTTGGGTTGAAAAATGCACCTGCCACTTTTCAGAGGTTGGTGAATACAGTCCTGCAAGGGCTGGAGGCTTTTAGTGCAGCATATCTAGATGATATAGCTGTTTTTAGCTCCAGCTGGGATGATCACCTGGTTTACCTATGGAAAGTTTTGGAGGCCCTTCAAAAGGCAGGCCTCACTATCAAGGCTTCAAAGTGCCAGATAGGGCAGGGCAAAGTGGTTTATCTGGGACACTTGGTAGGTGGAGAACAGATTGCACCACTTCAGAGGAAAATCCAAACTATTATAGATTGGATTCCCCCTACCACTCAGACCCAGGTGAGAGCCTTCTTAGGCCTCACTGGGTATTACAGGAGGTTCATAAAGAACTATGGCTCCATTGCAGCCCCTCTTATTGACCTCACATCTAAGAAAATGCCTAAAAAGGTATTATGGACAGCTAGCTGTCAGAAAGCTTTTGAGGAGCTGAAGCAGGCCATGTGCTCTGCACCTGTCCTGAAAAGCCCCTGTTACTCCAAAAAAATCATTATCCAAACGGATGCATCTGAATTAGGGGTAGGGGCAGTCTTATCACAACTTAATTCTGAGGGCCAGGATCAACCTGTTGCTTTTATCAGCAGGAGGTTGACCCCTAGAGAAAAGCGTTGGTCTGCCATAGAGAGGGAGGCCTTTGCTGTGGTCTGGGCACTGAATAAGTTGAGGCCATACCTGTTTGGCACTCACTTCATTGTTCAGACAGACCACAAACCTCTACTTTGGCTAAAACAAATGAAAGGTGAAAACCCTAAATTATTGAGGTGGTCCATATCCCTACAGGGAATGGACTATACAGTGGAACATAGACCTGGGAGTAGCCACTCCAATGCAGATGGACTCTCCAGATATTTCCACTTAGACAATGAAGACTCATCAGGTAATGGCTAGTGTTATTGTCCTTCGTTTGGGGGGGGGGGGGTTGTGTAGGAAAGTACCATCTTGCCTGGCATGTTACCCCCATTTTTTACTGTATATATGTTGTTTTAGTTGTATGTGTCACTGGGACCCTGTTCTCCAGGGCCCCAGTGCTCATAAGTGTGCCTGACTGTGTTACCTGTGTAGTGACTAACTGTCTCACTGAGGCTCTGCTAATCCGAACCTCAGTGGTTATGCTCTCTCATTTCTTTCAAATTGTCACTAACAGGCTAGTGACCAATTTTACCAATTTACATTGGCTTTCTGGAACACCCTTATAAGTCCCTAGTATATGGTACTGAGGTACCCAGGGTATTGGGGTTCCAGGAGATCCCTATGGGCTGCAGCATTTCTTTTGCCACCCATAGGGAGCTCTGACAATTCTTACACAGGCCTGCCACTGCAGCCTGAGTGAAATAACGTCCACGTTATTTCACAGCCATTTACCACTGCACTTAAGTAACTTATAAGTCACCTATATCTCTAACCTTTACCTGGTAAAGGTTGGGTGCTAAGTTACTTAGTGTGTGGGCACCCTGGCACTAGCCAAGGTGCCCCCACATTGTTCAGGGCAAATTCCCCTGACTTTGTGAGTGCGGGGACACCATTACACGCGTGCACTATACATAGGTCACTACCTATGTATAGCTTCACAATGGTAACTCCGAATATGGCCATGTAACATGTCTAAGATCATGGAATTGCCCCCCCAATGCCATCCTGGCATTGGTGAGACAATCCCATGATCCCACGGATCTCTAGCACAGACCCGGGTACTGCCAAACTACCTTTCCTGCGGTTTCACTGCAGCTGCTGCTGCTGCCAACCCCTCAGACAGGTTTCTGCCCTCCTGGGGTCCAGCCAGGCTTGGACCAGGAAGGCAGAACAAAGGACTTCCTCAGAGAGAGAGTGTTACACCCTCTCCCTTTGGAATAAGGTGTCAGGGCTGGGCAGGAGTAACCTCCCCCAGCCTCTGGAAATGCTTTGATGGGCACAGATGGTGCCCATCTCTGCATAAGCCAGTCTGCAACGGTTTAGGGATCCCCCAGCCCTGCTCTGGTGCGAAACTGGACAAAGGAAAGGGGAGTGACCACTCCCTTGACCTGCACCTCCCCTGGGAGGTGCCCAGAGCTCCCCCAGTGTGCTCCAGACCTCTGCCATCTTGGAAACAGAGGTGCTGCTGGCACACTGGACTGCTCTGAGTGGCCAGGGCCAGCAGGTGACGTCAGAGACTCCTTCTGATAGGCTCCTTCAGGTGTTGCTAGCCTATCCTCTCTCCTAAGTAGCCAAACCTCCTTTTCTGGCTATTTAGGGTCTCTGCTTTGGGGAATTCTTTAGATAACGAATGCAAGAGCTCATCAGAGTTCCTCTGCATCTCTCTCTTCACCTTCTGCCAAGGAATCGACTGCTGACCGCACTGGAAGCCTGCAAAACTGCAACAAAGTAGCAAAGACAACTACTGCGACTTTGTAACGCTGATCCTGCCGCCTTCTCGACTGTTTTCCTGGTGGTGCATGCTGTGGGGGTAGTCTGCCTCCTCTCTGCACTAGAAGCTCCGAAGAAATCTCCTGTGGGTCGACGGAATCTTCCCCCTGCAACCGCAGGCACCAAAGAACCGCATCACCGGTCCTCTGGGTCTCCTCTCAGCACGACGAGCGAGGTCCCTTGAACTCAGCAACTCTGTCCAAGTGACTCCCACAGTCCAGTGACTCTTCAGTCCAAGTTTGGTGGAGGTAAGTCCTTGCCTCCCCACGCTAGACTGCATTGCTGGGAACGGCATGTTTTGCAGCTACTCCGGCTCCTGTGCACTCTTCTAGGATTTCCTTTGTGCACAGCCAAGCCTGGGTCCCTGGCACTCTAACCTGCAGTGCACGACCTCCTGAGTTGTCCTCCGGCGTCGTGGGACCCTCTTTCGTGACTTCGGGTGAGCTGCGGTTCACTCCACTTTGTAGCGCCTGTTCCGGCACTTCTGCGGGTGCTGCTTTCTTCTGAGTTGGCTTCTTCTCTTGCTGGGCACCTCCTCTGTCTCCTCACGCAATTGGCGACATCCTGGTCCCTCCTGGGCCACAGCAACATCCAAAAACTCTAACCGCGGCCCTTGCAGCTAGCAAGGCTTGTTTGCAGTCTTTCTGCACGGAAACACTTCTGCACGACTCTTCACGACGTGGGACATCCATCCTCCAAAGGGGAAGTTTCTAGCCCTTGTCGTTCTTGCAGAATCCACAGCTTCTACCATCCAGTAGCAGCTTCTTTGCACCCACAGCTGCATTTCCTGGGCATCTGCCCACTCCCGACTTGATTGTGACTCTTGGACTTGGTCCCCTTGTTCCACAGGTACACTCGTCAGGAAATCCATCGTTGTTGCATTACTGATGTTGTTGTTTCTTGCAGAATTCCCCTATCACGACTTCTGTGCTCTTTGGGGGAACTTAGGTGCACTTTGCACCCACTTTTCAGGGTCTTGGGGTGGGCTATTTTACTAACCCTCACTGTTTTCTTACAGTCCCAGCTACCCTCTAATAGGTCATGTAACCATCCCTCCAAGGGCTTCACTGAACAGTCTAGAAAGTCTGTCCAGTCTTGAGAGGAATCTTTTCTGGTATCTCTGAGATTTATCCTGTATTGTTCAGTGGTTAAGCCAAATCCATCTAAGAGTGCACCTTTCAAAACTTTGGAGTTGTTGGCATCACTCTCCCTGACAGTAAGGAGTCTATCCTTACCTTTGCCAGTGAAAGATAGCCTCAAGATAGCAGCCCACTACCTTTGAGGGACCAACTGTACCATATAGGCCCTCTCAAGTGCAGAAAACCACTTGTTTATGTCATTCCCCCGCTTGTAAGGGGGGACAATTTTGTGCAGGTTTCTTGAATCTGTTTCTCTAACAGGATGACTATCAAGAATACTGCTGCTGCCACCATGGGGAACTAACCCCAACTTCTGTCTTTCCCACTCTACATCTACAGACTCCTTGTCTAAAGCCAACTGCTGCTGGTTCAGCTTCAGTCTGGCCTCTTCCATCCTCAGCTCAGAGTTCCCTGTCTAGGGTGTTATCCTCAGGGTGGGAGGCTTAGGAATTCTCTGACTCAGAGGTCATGTGGGAATAGGCTGAAGTGGACCTATCTCTAACTACCTGAACTCTAGTTACCTGGCCTTTTGGAGTGAAAGGTGACCTACTAGTGTGTGACCCCCTCCCACTACCAGCTTCACTAGATGGCTGTTAGTTGAAAGGTCCTTGGAAGTACACTCCCCAGAGTCCTCAGGGCCGTCCCCTGATTCTACCTGGGTACCCTCCTCCTCTACCTCCTGATCCTGGGTTTGGCCAGACTGGTTCTGGTCACTTTCAAGGAGAAGGCTAAGGAGAAGATCTTTGGTAGGGTTCTTAACAATCCCTAAACGTCTTTCTATGCAGAGACCCCTGAAACTTTTAAAGTTCAAAGGATCATAAGTTGTCTGCACAACTTGGGGAGTGGCCTCTACTACAGACGTAGTTGCAAGAAAAGAGTTTAGGAGAGAGAGAAAACGTTTAGGAACTTTTAAAGAAAAGAGAAAAACTTTTTCAAACTTTTCTGAAACTTTTTAGAAAGCTTTTAGAAAGAGAGTTAGACTGTTTAGGTTAACAGTATATATTTCTAAGTATTTAGAATATTGTTTTCGTATGAAAAGCACCAATGACAAAGTGGTAAAACAGTTATAAGTACTTATCCCACCGCTGCACCACCAATGTATGAGGCTGGCCTGGCTTATAGTGGGTACCTGATGGCACTTACACCTTGTGCCAGGTCCAGTTATCCCTTATTAGTAGATTAGTAGTGTTCTAGTAGCTTAGGCTAATAGAGGAAGCTATAGCAGGGCAGCTTAGGCTGAACTAGGAGACATGCAAAGCTCCTACTATACCACTTATATCATATAGGTACTATATCATAAGACAGACAATACTCAGAGTTACTAAAAATAAAGGTACATTATTTTAGTGACAATGTTCAAAAAGTAAGTAAAATACACAAAATATACACACAAACCAAAATCAGGTAAGTAAAACAGTTAGAAAATAGTGCAAACACTGTAGAACACAATAGGATGCAATAGGCCTAGGGGCAACAAAAAACATATACTAAGAAAGTGGAATACGAACCAGGAATGAACCCCTAGGCTAGTGCAGTGTGTATAGGGTTGCTGGGAGTGTAAGAAAACACTAAGACTGTCCAAGATACCCTACCCCAAGACCCTGGAAAGTAGGAGTAAAGTACTACTATTTCCCCACAAACACACCAAACTCGTGATACAGGATTTTACAAAGACCACAACAGACTGCAAAGCACTGAAGATGGATTCCTGGACCTGAAGACCTGCAAAGTAAGGTGACCAAGTCCAAGAGTCGTGAAAGTGTCCGGGGGGGGGCAGAAGCCCAGTAAACCCCAGATGAAGGTGCAAAAAGGCTGCCTCCGGATGGAAGAAACTGACGATTCTGCACAACGAAAGATGCTAGGAAATTCTCCTTCAAGCAGAAGATGTCCCACAGAGTGCTGGAGGATGCAGAGTTGTTTCTTTGGAAAAAGACTGCAAACAAGCCTTGCTAGCTGCAAGAGTTGCAGTTGAAGAAAAAGGGTGCTGCCTGGGCCCAGGAAGGACCAGGATGTTGTCACTTGGGAGAGGAGACAGTGCAATGTAGAATGCCCACACACAAGAAGTTAGCACCCACAGAAGCACATGAACATGGGTTCAAGAAGTCTGAACATGGCAGTCGTCTCAACACTACAAAATAGCGCCCCATGAAGCCGGAGATCAACTCAGGGAGCTGAGCATTGCAGGACAGAGTGCTGGGGACCTGGGCTTGGCTGTGCATGAAGGAGAAGCCCTAGTAGCTGTAGTTCACGCAGTGCACAGGATTACTGTCTGGAGAGGGGAGGCAAGGACTTACCTCCTCGAAATTTGGACAGCTGGACCACTGGACAGTCTGGGTCACTTGGTTCCACCATCTGTGTTCCAGGGGCCACGCTCATCAGGATGAGAGGGGTCCCAGAGTACCAGTGACGCTGTAGTTTGGTGCCTGCTGGAGCAGGAGGAAGATTCAGTCGACCAACAGGAGATTTCTTCTTGGCTTCCAGTGCAGGGTGAAGGCAGACAGCCCCCAAAGCATGCACCACCAGGAAACAGTTGAGAAAGCCGGCAGGATTAGGCGCTACAATGTCACTGGTAGTCTTCTTGCTACTTTGTTGCAGTTTTGCAGGCATCCTGGAGCAGTCAGCGGTCAATCCTTGGCAGAAGTCGAAGAGAGAGGTGCAGAGGAACTCTGGTGAATTCTTGCACGTCGTTATCTGAGGAAAAGCCCACTGGAGAGACCCTAAATAGCCCTCAGAGGAGTATTGGCCACCTAGTCAGGTAAGCACCTATCAGGAGGGGTCTCTGACGTCACCTGCTGGCACTGGCCACTCAGAGGCCTCCAGAGTGCCCTCACATCTCTGGATCCAAGATGGCCGAGGTCTGGGACACATTGGAGGAGCTCTAGGCACTACCCCTGGCGTGGTGATGGACAGTGGAGTGGTCACTCCCCTTTCCTTTGTCCAGTTTCCCGCCAGAGCAGGGCTGAGGGATCCCTGAACCAGTACAGACTGGCTTATGCAGAGATGGGCACCATGTGTGCCCATGAAAGCATTTCCAGAGGCTGGGGGAGGCTACTCCTCCCTAGCCTTGAACACCTATTTCCAAAGGGAGAGGGTGTAACACCCTCTCTCAGAGTAAATTATTTGTTCTGCCTTCCTGGGACTGGGCTGCCCAGACCCCAGGAGGGCAGAACCCTGTCTGTGGGTTGGCAGCAGTGGTAGCTGCAGAGAACACCTCAGAGAGCTAGTTTGGCAGTACGCGAGGTCCATAGTGGAGCACTGGGGATGTATTCGATTGGCACCCCAATACCAGATTTGGCATGGGGGGACAATTCCATGATCTTAGACATATTACATGGCCATATTCAGAGTTACCATTGTGAAGCTACACATAGGTATTGACCTATATGTAGTCCCTGCGTGTAATGGTGTCCCCGCACTCACAAAGTCCAGGGAAATGGCCCTGAACAATGTGGGGGCACCTTGGCTAGTGCCAGGGTGCCCTCACACCTAGTAACTTTGCACCTAACCTTCAGCAAGTGAAGGCTAGACATATAGGTGACTTACTAATTACTTAAGTGCAGTGAAAATGGCTATGAAATAACGTGTACGTTATTTCACTCAGGCTGCAGCGGCAGGCCTGTGTAAGAATGGTCAGAGCTCCCTATGGGTGGCAAAAGAAATGCTGCAGCCCATAGGGATCTCCTGGAACCCCAATACCCTGGGTACCTCAGTACCATATACTAGGGAATTATAAGGGTGTTCCGGTGTGCCAATTGAAATTGATAAAAGTGTTCAATGACAATTTTAAAGGCAGAAAGAGCATAAGCACTGAGGTTCTGGTTAGCGGAGCCTCAGTGATACAGTTAGGCACCACACAGGGTTACACATTCAGTCCACAACTATGAGCACTGGGGTCCTGGCTTGCAGGATCCGAGTGAGACAGGGAAAAACAAATTTACATACATGTAAAAATGGGGGTAACAGAGCAAGATGGCACTTTCCTACACCTCTTCACCTCACCTGCATTCACTCGTCTCACCATCTGTGGCTGTCTCCATGACCGCTCTTCACACAGTAATGCGTGTCTCATCCTCAGTGCGTGAGTCAAATACCAGCAGCACCCCTACTTCCAGCACCCAGCACCCCTACTTCCAGAACCCCTTGCACTCAACTGCATCCACTCGTCTCATCATCTGTGATGTGTCCGTGACCGCTCTTCACACAGTAATGCGTGTCTCATCCTCAGTGCGTGAGTTAAATAGCAGCAGCACCCCTACTTCCAGCACCCCCGCACCCCTAATTCCAGCACCTTGCACCCCTACTTCCATCACCCCTTGCACTCACCTGCATCCACTCATCTCACCATCTGTGGCTGTATCTGTGACCTCTCTTCACACAGCAATGCTTGTCTCATCCTCAGTGCATGAGTCACATAGTAGCAGCACCCCTACTTCCAGCACCCTGCACCCCTACTTCCATCACCCCTTGCACTGACCTGCATCCACTTTTCTCATCCTCTGTGATGTCTCCGTGACCGCTCTTCACACAGTAATGCTTGTCTCATCCTCAGTGCGTGAGTTAAATACCAGCAGCACCCCTACTTCCAGCACCCTGCACCCCTACTTCCAGAACCCCTTGCACTGACCTGCATCCACTTTTCTCATCCTCTGTGATGTCTCCGTGACCGCTCTTCACACAGTAATGCTTGTCTCATCCTCAGTGCGTGAGTTAAATACCAGCAGCACCCCTACTTCCAGCACCCCCGCACCCCTACTTCCAGCACCTTGCACCCCTACTTCCATCACCCCTTGCACTCACCTGCATCCACTCATCTCACCATCTGTGGCTGTCTCTGTGACCTCTCTTCACACAGTAATGCTTGTCTCATCCTCAGTGCATGAGTCAAATACCAGCAGCACCCCTACTTCCAGCACCCTGCACCCCTACTTCCAGCACCCCAAGCACTCACCTGCATCCACTCGTCTCATCATCTGTGATGTGTCCGTGACCGCTCTTCACACAGTAATGCTTGTCTCATCCTCAGTGCGTGAGTCAAATACCAGCAGCACCCCTACTTCCAGCACCCTGCACCCCTACTTCCAGCACCCCAAGCACTCACCTGCATCCACTCGTCTCATCATCTGTGATGTGTCCGTGACCGCTCTTCACACAGTAATGCGTGTCTCATCCTCAGTGCGTAAGTTAAATACCAGCAGCACCCCTACTTCCAGCACCCTGCACCCCTACTTCCATCACCCCTTGCACTCACCTGCATCCACTCGTCTCATCATCTGTGATGTGTCTGTGACCGCTCTTCACACAATAATGCGTGTCTCATCCTCAGTGCGTGGGTTAAATACCAGCAGCACCCCTACTTCCAGCACCCTGCACCCCTACTTCCAGCACCCCTTGCACTCACCTGCATCCACTCGTCTCATCATCTGTGATGTGTCCGTGACCGCTCTTCACACAGTAATGCGTGTCTCATCCTCAGTGCGTGAGTTAAATACCAGCAGCACCCCTACTTCCAGCACCCTGCACCCCTACTTCCAGAACCCCTTGCACTCACCTGCATCCACTCATCTCATCCTCTGTGATGTGTCCGTGACCGCTCTTCACACAGTAATGCTTGTCTCATCCTCAGTGCGTGAGTTAAATACCAGCAGCACCCCTACTTCCAGCACCCCCGCACCCCTACTTCCAGCACCTTGCACCCCTACTTCCATCACCCCTTGCACTCACCTGCATCCACTCATCTCACCATCTGTGGCTGTCTCTGTGACCTCTCTTCACACAGTAATGCTTGTCTCATCCTCAGTGCATGAGTCAAATACCAGCAGCACCCCTACTTCCAGCACCCTGCACCCCTACTTCCAGAACCCCTTGCACTGACCTGCATCCACTCGTCTCATCATCTGTGATGTCTCCGTGACCGCTCTTCACACAGTAATGCGTGTCTCATCCTCAGTGCGTGGGTTAAATACCAGCAGCACCCCTACTTCCAGCACCCTGCACCCCTACTTCCAGCACCCCAAGCACTCACTTGCATCCACTCGTCTCATCATCTGTGATGTGTCCGTGACCGCTCTTCACACAGTAATGCGTGTCTCATCCTCAGTGCGTGGGTTAAATACCAGCAGCACCCCTACTTCCAGCACCCTGCACCCCTACTTCCAGAACCCCTTGCACTGACCTGCATCCACTCGTCTCATCATCTGTGATGTCTCCGTGACCGCTCTTCACACAGTAATGCGTGTCTCATCCTCAGTGCGTGGGTTAAATACCAGCAGCACCCCTACTTCCAGCACCCTGCACCCCTACTTCCAGCACCCCAAGCACTCACCTGCATCCACTCGTCTCATCATCTGTGATGTGTCCGTGACCGCTCTTCACACAGTAATGCGTGTCTCATCCTCAGTGCGTGGGTTAAATACCAGCAGCACCCCTACTTCCAGCACCCTGCACCCCTACTTCCAGCACCCCAAGCACTCACCTGCATCCACTCGTCTCATCATCTGTGATGTGTCCGTGACCGCTCTTCACACAGTAATGCGTGTCTCATCCTCAGTGCGTGGGTTAAATCCCAGCAGATCCCCTACTTCCAGCACCCTGCACCCCTACTTCCAGAACCCCTTGCACTGACCTGCATCCACTCGTCTCATCATCTGTGATGTGTCCGTGACCGCTCTTCACACAATAATGCGTGTCTCATCCTCAGTGCGTGGGTTAAATACCAGCAGCACCCCTACTTCCAGCACCCTGCACCCCTACTTCCAGCACCCCAAGCACTCACCTGCATCCACTCGTCTCATCATCTGTGATGTGTCCGTGACCGCTCTTCACACAGTAATGCGTGTCTCATCCTCAGTGCGTGAGTTAAATACCAGCAGCACCCCTACTTCCAGCACCCTGCACCCCTACTTCCAGCACCCCAAGCACTCACCTGCATCCACTCGTCTCATCATCTGTGATGTGTCCGTGACCGCTCTTCACACAATAATGCGTGTCTCATCCTCAGTGCGTGGGTTAAATACCAGCAGCACCCCTACTTCCAGCACCCTGCACCCCTACTTCCAGCACCCCAAGCACTCACCTGCATCCACTCGTCTCATCATCTGTGATGTGTCCGTGACCGCTCTTCACACAGTAATGCTTGTCTCATCCTCAGTGCGTGAGTTAAATACCAGCAGCACCCCTACTTCCAGCACCCTGCACCCCTACTTCCAGCACCCCAAGCACTCACCTGCATCCACTCGTCTCATCATCTGTGATGTGTCCGTGACCGCTCTTCACACAGTAATGCGTGTCTCATCCTCAGTGCGTGGGTTAAATCCCAGCAGCACCCCTACTTCCAGCACCCTGCACCCCTACTTCCAGCACCCCAAGCACTCACCTGCATCCACTCGTCTCATCATCTGTGATGTGTCCGTGACCGCTCTTCACACAGTAATGCGTGTCTCATCCTCAGTGCGTGGGTTAAATCCCAGCAGCACCCCTACTTCCAGCACCCTGCACCCCTACTTCCAGCACCCCAAGCACTCACCTGCATCCACTCGTCTCATCATCTGTGATGTGTCCGTGACCGCTCTTCACACAGTAATGCGTGTCTCATCCTCAGTGCGTGGGTTAAATCCCAGCAGATCCCCAAGCGCCGCCTCCAGCAGTGACTGTGCCGCCACTGAACACACGAGGGCGCCAAACATCCACACAAGCCCAAAGGACGTTGCAGCGCCTGGATTCTCTAATCTCTGAAGACATTAAAGCACAGAGAGGAGATGAAAGTGAAACTCCGGACCCCTGGAGATAGCCGGAGCAGAAGGGTCTGTCATCATAATGCATTGTTTTAGTAAACGAAAGTGCTGCACAAGTGACACAGCAAGGCCCCCCTGGGGATTCACAGCATGAACGCCATGTACTAACTGACCCCCCACCCCCCACCTCGGTAAAACACCCAGCACTGGGCTCTGAGACTCAGCCCTCAGCTCTGTCCCACAACATTAAGTCAATAAACGTTCATGTGCACCCCTGGGGGGAGAGGGGGGGCGCGTGGGGGCAATAACGAGGCTCGCTCAGTGGTACTCTGGTATAGGATGGGCACACTGAGCTCCCCCTATGTCAGGAGGCAGCATCAGAGGGCTGGGGGCCTGCGCAGGAGGTGACCCGACCTCCTTGGGGCCTCCTTTGGAGTAGAGGGGAATGCACTGGATTTGGCGAGTCACTGGTGAGCCAGCTCCACATTTCATCATCCGTCGTGTGTCTGTGTCACCGTCACCCTGGGCCTGAGTGAGATCCCAGTGGATGGAACACTCCCTCACAAACCTGATAGCTCACAGTGTATTACTTATTGTTTCAGTTCATTAAAACAATAACTATTATAGAACCTTCACTTCAATAAATAAGTGTCATTAAAACTGAAAAATATTCCATTACAAACTAAACGTCCTTAAAACAATAAGGAGATGACTTATAAGTTACTTAAGTGCAGTGTAAAATGGCTGTGAAATAATGTGTGCATTATTTCACACAAGCTGCAGTCGCAGTCCTGTGTAAAAATTGTCAGAGCTCCCTATGGGTGGCAAAAGAAATGCTGCAGCCCATAGGGATCTCCTGGAACCCCAATACCCTGGGTACCTCAGTACCATATACTACGGAATTATAAGGGTGTTCCAGTATGCCAATGTAAATTGGTAAATTTAGTCACTCGCCTGTTAGTAACAACTTTGGAAAGCAGAGAGAGCATAACTGTAGGAAAGTACCATCTTGCCTGGCATGTTACCCCCATATTTCACTGTACATATGTTGTATTAGTTGTATGTCTCACTGGGACCCTGCCAGTTAGGGCCCCAGTGCTCATAGGTATGTGCCCTGTATGTGTTACGTGTGTGATGACTAACTGTCTCACTGAGACTCTGCTAACCAGAACCTCAGTGGTTATGCTCTCTCATTTCTTTCAAATTGTCACTAACAGGCTAGTGACCAATTTTACCAATTTACATTGGCTACTGGAACACCCTTATAATTCCCTAGTATATGTTACTGAGGTACCCAGGGTATTGGGGTTCCAGGAGATCCCTATGGGCTGCAGCATTTCTTTTGCCACCCATAGGGAGCTCTGACAATTCTTACACAGGCCTGCCACTGCAGCCTGAGTGAAATAACGTCCACGTTATTTCACAGCCATTTTAACTGCACTTAAGTAACTTATAAGTCACCTATATGTCTAACCTTTACCTGGTAAAGGTTAGGTGCAAAGTTACTTAGTGTGAGGACACCCTGGCACTAGCCAAGGTGCCCCCACATTGTTCAGGGCCAATTCCCCGGACTTTGTGAGTGCGGGGACACCATTACACGCGTGCACTACATATAGGTCACTACCTATATGTAGCTTCACAATGGTAACTCCGAATATGGCCATGTAACATGTCTATGATCATGGAATTGCCCCCTCTATGCCATCCTGGCATAGTTGGCACAATCCCATGATCCCAGTGGTCTGTAGCACAGACCTTGGTACTGCCAAACTGCCTTTCCTGGGGTTTCAGTGCAGCTGCTGCTGCTGCCAACCCCTCAGACAGGTTTCTGCCCCCCTGGGGTCAAGCCAGGCTTGTCCCAGGATGGCAGAACAAAGGACTTCCTCTGAGAGAGGGTGTTACACCCTCTCCCTTTGGAAAATGGTGTGAAGGCAGGGGAGGAGCAGCCTCCCCCAGCCTCTGGAAATGCTTTCTTGGGCACAGATGTGCCCAATTCTGCATAAGCCAGTCTACACCGGTTCAGGGACCCCTTAGCCCTGCTCTGGCGCGAAACTGGACAAAGGAAAGGGGAGTGACCACTCCCCTGACCTGCACCTCCCCTGGGAGGTGTCCAGAGCTCCTCCAGTGTGCTCCAGACCTCTGCCATCTTGGAAACAGAGGTGCTGCTGGCACACTGGACTGCTCTGAGTGGCCAGTGCCACCAGGTGACGTCAGAGACTCCTTCTGATAGGCTCCTTCAGGTGTTAGTAGCCTATCCTCTCTCCTAGGTAGCCAAACCCTCTTTTCTGGCTATTTAGGGTCTCTGTCTCTGGGGAAACTTTAGATAACGAATGCAAGAGCTCATCAGAGTTCCTCTGCATCTCTCTCTTCACCTTCTGCCACGGAATCGACCGCTGACCGCGCTGGAAGGCTGCAAAACTGCAACATAGTAGCAAAGACGACTACTGCAACTCTGTAACGCTGATCCTGCCGCCTTCTCGACTGTTTTCCTGGTGGTGCATGCTGTGGGAGTAGTCTGCCTCCTCATTGCACTAGAAGCTCCGAAGAAATCTCCCGTGGGTCGACGGAATCTTCCCCCTGCAACCGCATGCACCAAAAAGCTGCATTACCGGTCCCTTGGGTCTCCTCTCAGCACAACGAGCGAGGTCCCTTGAATCCAGCAACTCTGTCCAAGTGACTCACACAGTCCAGTGAATCTTCAGTCCAAGTTTGGTGGAGGTAAGTCCTTGCCTCCCCACGCCAGACTGCATTGCTGATAAACACGACTTTTGCAGCTACTCCGGGCCCTGTGCACTTCCGGCGGAAATCCTTTGTGCACTGCCAAGCCTGGGTCCACTGCACTCTAACCTGCATTGCACGAAATTCTAAGTTGGTCTCCGGCGACGTGGGACTCCTTTGTGTAACTTTGGGTGAGCACCGTTTCACGCATCCTCATAGTGCCTGTTTCTGGCACTTCTCTGGGTGCTACCTGCTGCTAAGAGGGCTCCTTGTCTTGCTCGACGTCCCCTCTACCTTCTGGTCCAATTTGCGACCTCCTGGTCCCTCCTGGGCCACAGCAGCATCCAAAAACGCTAACCACACGATTTGCAGCTAGCAAGGCTTGCTTGCATTGTATCGGCAGGAAATTACTTCTGCACAACTCTTCGTGGCAAGAGAGATCGGTCCACCAAAGGGGAAGTCTCTAGCGCTTTTCGTTCCTGCAGAATCCTCAGCTTCTTCTGTCCAGTAGAAGCTTCTTTGCACCCACAGCTGGCATTTCCTGGGCATTTGCCCACCTCCGACTTGCTTGTGACTTTTGGACTTGGTCCCCTTGTTCCACAGGTACCCTAGATTGGAAATCCACCGTTGTTGCATTGTTGGTTTGTGTCTTTCCTGGTTTATTCCTCTATCACAACTTCTTTGTCTTTGGGGGATTTTTAGTGCACTTTGCACTCACTTTTCAGGGTCTTGGGGTTGGCTATTTTATTAACCCTCACTGTTTTCTAATAGTCCCAGCGACCCTCTACAAGGTCACATAGGTTTGGGGTCCATTCGTGGTTCGCATTCCACTTTTGGAGTATATGGTTTGTGTTGCCCCTATCCCTATGTGTCTCCATTGCATCCTATTGTAACTATACATTGTTTGCACTGTTTTCTAAGACTATACTGCATATTTTTAGTACTGTGTACATATAACTTGTGTATATTTGCTATCCTCACTCTGAGGGTACACTCTGAGATACTTTGGCATATTGTCATAAAAATAAAGTACCTTTATTTTTAGTATAACTGTGTATTGTGTTTACTTATGATATTGTGCAAGTGACACTTGTGGTACTGTAGTAGCTTCACACGTCTCCTAGTTCAGCCTACGCTGCTCTGCTAATCTACCATTATCTATCAGCCTATGCTGCTAGACACCCTATACACTAATAAGGGATAACTGGGCCTGGTGCAAGGTGCAAGTACCCCTTGGTACTCACTACAAGCCAGTCCAGCCTCCTACATTGGTTGTGCAGCGGTGGGATAAGTGCTTTGAGACTACTTACCACTCTTGTCATTGTACTTTTCATAAGAGAAAAATATACAAAACAAGTTCAGTTTGTGTACACATAGCTAAAAAGTTTTGCATTTCCTCTTTTCACTCTTTTCTAAAGTGCTGAAAAGTACTTCTAAACTTTCAAAAAGTTCTTAAAAGTTTAAAAAGTTTTTTTCTGTCTTTCTAAAAAGCTCTGGCAAACTTTTTTCTCTTTTTCTATCACTTTAACTCTCTCTAAAAATCTCTAGCACAGGCCAAAATGTTGATCTGTCCAAACTTGCATATGATCACTGTAAGAGGCTGGACTGGCTTGTAGTGAGTACCAAGGGGTACTTGCACCTTGCACCAGGCCCAGTTATCCCTTATTAGTGTATAGGGTGTCTAGCAGCTTAGGCTGATAGATAATGGTAGCTTAGCAAAGCAGCTCAGGCTGAACTAGGAGACGTGTGAAGCTACTACAGTACCACTTAGTGTCATATGCACAATATCATAAGAAAACACAATACACAGTTATACTAAAAATAAAGGTACTTTATTTTTATGACAATATGCCAAAGTATCTTAGAGTGTACCCTCAGTGAGAGGATAGGAAATATACACAAGATATATATACACAATAGCAAAAATATGCAGTATAGTCTTAGAAAACAGTGCAAACAATGTATAGTTACAATAGGATGCAATGGGGAAACATAGGGATAGGGGCAACACAAACCATATACTCCAGAAGTGGAATGTGAACCACGAATGGACCCCAAACCTATGTGACCTTGTAGAGGGTCGCTGGGACTATCAGAAAATAGTGAGAGTTAGAAAAATAACCCTCCCCAAGACCCTGAAAAGTGAGTGCAAAGTGCACCAAAGTTCCCCTAAGGACAAAATAGTCGTGTTAGAGGGAAAATGCAAGGAAAACACAAATCAGCAATGCAACAACGATGGATTCCTGACTGAGGGTACCTGTGGAACAAGGGGACCAAGTCCAAAAGTCACAAGCAGCTCGGAGGTGGGCAGATGCCCAAGAAATGCCAGCGGTTGGTGCAAAGAAGCTCTTACTAGGCTGAAGAGCTGTGAATACTGCAGGAACGACAAGGGCTAGAGACTTCTCCTTTGGAGGATGGATCCCCCACGCCTTGGAGAGTCGTGCAGAAGTGTTTTCCCGCCGGATGGACGCCAACAAGCCTTGCTACATGCAAATCGTGCGTTTGGCGTTTTTGGACGCTGCTGGGGCCCAGGAGGGACCAGGAGGTCGCATATTGGACCTGCAGAGAGAGGGGACGTCGAGCAAGATAAGGAGCCCTCACTGAAGCAGGTAGCACCCGGAAAAGTGCCAGAAACAGGCACTACGAGGATGCGTGAAACGGTGCTCGCCGAAGTTGCACAAAGGAGTCCCACGTCGCCGGAGACCAACTTAGAAAGTCGTGCAATGCAGGTTAGAGTGCCGTGGACCCAGGCTTGGCTGTGCACGAAGGATTTCCGCCAGAAGTGCACAGGGGCCGGAGAAGCTTGCAAAGTTGCGGTTCCCAGCAATGCAGCCCAGCGAGGTGAGGCAAGGACTTACCTCCACCAAACTCGGGCTGAAGAGTCACTGGACTGTGGGAGTCACTTGGACGGTGTCGCTGGATTCGAGGGATCTCGCTCGTCCTGCTGAGAGGAGACCCAAGGGACCGGAGATGCAGCTTTTTGGTGCCTGTGGTTGCAGGGGGAAGATTCCGTCGACCCACGGGAGATTTCTTCGGAGCTTCTGGTGCAGAGAGGAGGCAGACTACCCCCACAGCATGCACAAGCAGGAAAACAGTCGAGAAGGCGGCAGGATCAGCGTTACAGAGTTGCAGTAGTCGTCTTTGCTACTATGTTGCAGGTTTGCAGGCTTCCAGCGCGGTCAGCGGTCGATTCCTTATCAGAAGGTGAAGAGGGAGATGCAGAGGAACTCGGCTGAGCTCATGCATTCGTTATCTAAAGTTTCCCCAGAGACAGAGACCCTAAATAGCCAGAAAAGAGGGTTTGGCTACCTAGGAGAGAGGAAAGGCTACTAACACCTGAAGGAGCCTATCACAAGGAGTCTCTGACGTCACCTGGTGGCACTGGCCACTCAGAGCAGTCCAGTGTGCCAGCAGCACCTCTGTTTCCAAGATGGCAGAGGTCTGGAGCACACTGGAGGAGCTCTGGACACCTCCCAGGGGAGGTGCAGGTCAGGGGAGTGGTCACTCCCCTTTCCTTTGTCCAGTTTCGCGCCAGAGCAGGGGCTAAGGGGTCCCTGAACCGGTGTAGACTGGCTTATGCAGAATTGGGCACATCTGTGCCCAACAAAGCATTTCCAGAGGCTGGGGGAGGCTACTCCTCCCCTGCCTTCACACCATTTTCCAAAGGGAGAGGGTGTCACACCCTCTCTCAGAGGAAGTTCTTTGTTCTGCCATCCTGGGCCAGGCCTGGCTGGACCCCAGGAGGGCAGCTGCCTGTCTGAGGGGTTGGCAGCAGCAGCAGCTGCAGAGAAACCCCAGGAAGGGCAGTATGGCAGTACCAGGGTCTGTGCTACAGACCACTGGGATCATGGAATTGTACCAACAATGCCAGGATGGCATAGAGGGGGCAATTCCATGATCATAGACATGTTACATGGCCATATTCGGAGTTACCATGGTGAAGCTACATATAGGTAGTGACCTATATGTAGTGCACGCGTGTAATGGTGTCCCCGCACTCACAAAGTTCAGTGAATTGGCTCTGAACAATGTGGGGGCACCTTGGCTAGTGCCAGGGTGCCCTCACACTAAGTAACTTTGCACCTAACCTTTACCAGGTAAAGGTTAGACATATAGGTGACTTATAAGTTACTTAAGTGCAGTGTAAAATGGCTGTGAAATAACGTGGACGTTATTTCACTCAGGCTGCAGTGGCAGGCCTGTGTAAGATTTGTCAGAGCTCCCTATGGGTGGCAAAAGAAATGCTGCAGCCCATAGGGATCTCCTGGAACCCCAATACCCTGGGTACCTCAGTACCATATACTAGGGAATTATAAGGGTGTTCCAGTAAGCCAATGTAAATTGGTAAAAATGGTCACTAGCCTGTCAGTGACAATTTGGAAAGAAATGAGAGAGCATAACCACTGAGGTTCTGATTAGCAGAGCCTCAGTGAGACAGTTAGTCACTACACAGGTAACACATTCAGGCACACTTATGAGCACTGGGGCCCTGGGTTACCAGGGTCCCAGTGACACATACAACTAAAACAACATATATACAGTGAAAAATGGGGGTAACATGCCAGGCAAGATGGTACTTTCCTACAATCACCTTAGCTGGAAAGGAGCAAGGAGTCTCTGCATAGAGACATGTTTGAGTGTAGGGAAGAATCCTTCCTTGGAATTGTTGCTTAAGATGCTTAGAGAACAAGATAAGGCCGAAGGGGCCACATCTGTTGAAAAAGTAGCAAATGGTTCCCAATCTGATCCAGGGACTCCCCCAGGAAAAGATTCAGGAAAGAAACCTCCTAGCCTGCCCATTACTAGACAGTCTAGCATAGTTGTTACCGAAGTGGAGTCACATCATACAGATGATGTGCTCTCACATTACACTGTCAGCCAAGCTGTTAGGGTGGCCTCTGTAAGGGACAGGTCTCCTTCTGTTCATTCCCATCATACCTCTGTGTCTAAGAATGTCCCTCCCACCAACCCTGATGACAGAATGTTAGAGAGGGAACTCAACAAGATGAGAGTGGAACAAACCAGACTGAAGCTTAATAAGCAACAGCTGGATTTGGATCGACAGTCTTTAGAACTAGAGAAGGAAAGACAGAAGTTGGGTTTTGAAACCCATGGTGGCAGCAGCACTATTCCCCATAGTCATCCTGTAAAAAAGCATGATTCCAGGAATCTGCACAAGATAGTTTCCCCTTATAAGGAGGGGGATGACATTAACAAGTGGTTTGCTGCACTTGAGAGGGCCTGTGTTGTACAGGATGTCCCTCAAAGGCAGTGGGCTGCTATCCTATGGCTATCATTTAGTGGAAAAGGTAGGGATAGGCTCCTTACTGTGAAAGAAAGTGATGCCAATAATTTTACAGTTCTTAAGAATGCACTCCTGGATGGTTATGGCTTAACCACTGAACAATACAGGATAAAGTTCAGAGAGACGAAAAAAAGGAGTCTTCACAAGACTGGGTTGATTTCATTGACCATTCAGTGAAGGCCTTGGAGGGGTGGTTACAAGGCAGTAAAGTTACTGATTTTGAAAGCCTGTATAACTTGATCCTGAGAGAGCATATTCTTAATAATTGTGTGTCTGATTTGTTGCACCAGTACTTGGTGGACTCTGATCTGACCTCTCCCCAAGAATTGGGAAAGAAGGCAGACAAACGGGTCAGAACAAGGGTGAACAGAAAAGTTCATACAGGGGGTGACAAAGATGGCAACAAAAAGAAGGATGGTAAGTCTTCTGACAAGGGTGGGGACAAATCTAAAAATGAGTCTTCATCAGGCCCACAAAAACACTCTGGTGGGGGTGGTGGGCCCAAATCCTCTTTTAATCAAAACAAAGAAAATAAACCATGGTGCTATTTATGTAAAGTAAAAGGCCATTGGACAACAGATGCCAGTTGTCCAAAGAAAAGCACCAAGCCTCCTACCACTACAACCCCTACTGCTACCCCTAGTGTCCCTACTAATAGCAGTGGTAGTGGGAGCAAACCTACTAATAGCCAATCCAAGGGAGTAGCTGGGCTCACTATTGGTAACTTAGTTGGGGTTGGTCTTGTTAGGGAGACCACAGAGGCTGTGTTAGTCTCTGAGGGGGCTATTGATTTAGCCACCTTAGTTGCTTGTCCCCTTAATATGGATAAGTACAAGCAGCTACCCCTAATAAATGGTGTTGAGGTTCAGGCCTACAGGGACACCGGTGCCAGTTTGACTATGGTCATAGAGAAACTGGTCCACCCTGAACAACACCTACTTGGTCACCAGTACCAAGTAACCGATGCTCACAACAACACACTTAGCCACCCCATGGCTGTTGTAAATCTCAACTGGGGGGGGGTTACTGGTCCAAAGAAAGTTGTGGTAGCCACAGATTTACCTGTAGACTGTCTACTAGGAAATGATTTGGAGACATCAGCTTGGGCAGATGTGGAGTTGGAGGCCCATGCAGCAATGCTGGGCATTCCAGGGCATATTTTTGCTTTGACAAGGGCTCAGGCCAAAAAGCAAAAAGGACAGGGAAGCTTGGATCCTGGAACAATGGACCAAGTGCTCCCTAAAGCTAGGGCTAGTAGAAGCAAACCACTTCCTACTATCCCTCCCTCTACAGTGGATTCTACTTCTGAGGAAGAAGAATTCCCTCCCTGTGCAGAACCTACAGCAGAGGAGCTTGAAGCAGACACTGCTGAGCTTTTGGGTGAAGGGGGGCCTGCCATGGAGGAGCTGAGTGTGGCACAGCAAACCTGTCCCACATTAGAGGGTCTGAGACAGCAAGCTGTCAAACAGGCTAATGGGGATGTCAGTGACTCTCACAGAGTTTACTGGGAGGACAATCTCTTGTATACTGAGGCAAGGGATCCTAAACCTGGAGCTGCCAGGAGATTAGTGATCCCTCAGGAGTACAGAAAGTTCCTCCTAACTCTTGCTCACGACATTCCCCTAGCAGGACATCTGGGACAAATGAAAACTTGGGACAGACTTGTTCCCTTGTTTCATTGGCCTAGGATGTCTGAGGACACAAAAGAATTTTGTAAGTCCTGTGAAACCTGTCAAGCCAGTGGCAAGACAGGTGGCACCCCAAAGGCACCCCTTATTCCACTGCCTGTGTTTGGGGTTCCCTTTGAAAGGGTAGGGGTTGACATAGTTGGCCCCCTTCACCCTCCTACTGCTTCAGGCAATAGATTCATCTTGGTGGTAGTGGACCATGCCACAAGATACCCTGAAGCTATTCCTTTAAGGACCACTACAGCTCCTGCAGTGGCAAAGGCCCTCCTGGGAATATTTTCCAGGGTGGGCTTCCCAAAGGAAGTAGTATCAGACAGGGGAAGCAATTTCATGTCTGCATACTTAAAGGCCATGTGGAAGGAATGTGGTGTAACTTACAAATTCACCACACCCTATCATCCACAAACAAATGGACTGGTGGAGAGATTTAATAAAACTCTCAAAGGCATGATTATGGGTCTCCCTGAAAAACTCCGCAGGAGATGGGATATCCTCTTACCATGCCTCCTTTTTGCCTACAGGGAGGTACCCCAGAAAGGAGTGGGCTTTAGCCCCTTTGAACTTCTTTTTGGACACCCTGTTAGGGGTCCACTAACACTTGTAAAGGAGGGTTGGGTACAACCTTTAAAAGCTCCTAAGCAGGATATTGTGGATTATGTACTTGGCCTCAGATCAAGGATGGCTGAGTATATGAAAAAGGCCAGTAAGAACCTTCAGGCCAGCCAAGAGCTCCAGAAGCAATGGCATGATCAGAAGGCTGTTTTGGTTCAGTACCAACCAGGGCAGAAAGTGTGGGTCTTGGAGCCTGTGGCCCCAAGAGCACTCCAAGATAAATGGAGTGGACCCCACACAATTGTTGAAAAAAAGGGTGAAGTCACTTATTTAGTTGACTTAGGCACTGCCAGGAGTCCCCTTAGGGTGCTCCATGTCAATCGCCTGAAACCCTACTATGACAGGGCTGATCTCACCCTGCTCATGGCAACTGATGAGGGACAGGAAGAAGACAGTGATCCTCTACCTGATCTCTTCTCTTTCACAGAACAAGATGCTCTTGTGGAAGGAGTAGTTTTGGGTGATTGTCTTACTGCTGAGCAGAAAGACCATTGCATAAATCTCCTAGATCAATTCTCTGAACTCTTCTCTACTGTGCCAGGTACCACTTCTTGGTGTGAGCACACTATAGATACTGGAGACAGCTTGCCTGTCAAAAGTAAGATCTATAGGCAGCCTGACCATGTCAGAGACTGCATAAAGCAAGAGGTGCAGAAAATGCTAGAACTAGGAGTGGTTGAGCACTCTGAAAGTCCATGGGCTTCTCCTGTGGTACTTGTACCAAAACCCCATTCCAAAGATGGAAAGAAGGAAATGCGGTTTTGTGTAGACTATAGAGGTCTCAACCTGGTAACCAAAACTGATGCTCACCCTATACAGAGGGCAGATGAGCTCATAGATACACTGGCATTTGCCAAGTATCTAAGCACTTTTGATTTGACTGCAGGGTATTGGCAGATCAAATTATCAGAAGATGCTAAACCTAAAACAGCATTTTCAACCATTGGAGGACATTACCAGTTCACTGTAATGCCTTTTGGCTTGAAAAATTCACCTGCCACTTTTCAGAGGTTGGTGAATACAGTCCTGCAAGGGCTGGAAGCTTTCAGTGCAGCATATCTAGACGATATAGCTGTCTTTAGCTCCAGCTGGGATGATCACCTGGTCCACCTATGGAAAGTTTTGGAGGCCCTGCAAAAGGCAGGCCTCACTATCAAGGCTTCAAAGTGCCAGATAGGGCAGGGTAAGGTGGTTTATCTGGGACACCTTGTTGGTGGGGAACAGATTGCACCACTACAGGGGAAAATCCAAACGATTATTGATTGGGTTCCCCCTACTACTCAGACTCAGGTGAGAGCCTTCCTAGGCCTCACTGGGTATTACAGGAGGTTCATTAAGAACTATGGCTCCATTGCAGCCCCTCTTAATGACCTCACTTCCAAGAAAATGCCTAAAAAGGTATTATGGACAGCAAACTGTCAGAAAGCTTTTGAGGAGCTGAAGCAGGCCATGTGCTCTGCACCTGTCCTGAAAAGCCCTTGTTACTCTAAAACATTCTATGTCCAGACTGATGCATCTGAATTAGGAGTAGGGGCAGTCCTATCACAACTTAATTCTGAGGGCCAGGATCAACCTGTTGCTTTTACTAGTAGGAGGTTGACCCCTAGAGAAAAGCGTTGGTCTGCCATTGAGAGGGAGGCCTTTGCTGTGGTCTGGGCACTGAAGAAGTTGAGGCCATACCTGTTTGGCACTCACTTCATTGTTCAGACAGACCACAAACCTCTACTTTGGCTAAAACAAATGAAAGGTGAAAACCCTAAATTGTTGAGGTGGTCCATATCCCTACAGGGAATGGACTATACAGTGGAACATAGACCTGGGAGTAGCCACTCCAATGCAGATGGACTCTCCATATATTTCCACTTAGACAATGAAGACTCATCAGGTCATGGCTAGTTTTATTGTCCTTCGTTTGGGGGGGGGGGGGGTTGTGTAGGAAAGTACCATCTTGCCTGGCATGTTACCCCCATTTTTCACTGTATATATGTTGTTTTAGTTGTATGTGTCACTGGGACCCTGGTATCCAGGGCCCCAGTGCTCATATGTGTGCCTGAATGTGTTACCTGTGTACTGACTAACTGTCTCACTGAGGCTCTGCTAATCAGAACCTCAGTGGTTATGCTCTCTCATTTCTTTCAAATTGTCACTAACAGGCTAGTGACCAATTTTACTAATTTACATTGGCTACTGGAACACCCTCATAATTCCCTAGTATATGGTACTGAGGTACCCAGGGTATTGGGGTTCCAGGAGATCCCTATGGGCTGCAGCATTTCTTTTGCCACCCATAGGGAGCTCTGACAATTCTTACACAGGCCTGCCACTGCAGCCTGAGTGAAATAACGTCCACGTTATTTCACAGCCATTTTACACTGCACTTAAGTAACTTATAAGTCACCTATATGTCTAACCTTTACCTGGTAAAGGTTAGGTGCAAAGTTACTTAGTGTGAGGGCACCCTGGCACTAGCCAAGGTGCCCCCACATTGTTCAGGGCCAATTCCCCGGACTTTGTGAGTGCGGGGACACCATTACACGCGTGCACTACATATAGGTCACTACCTATATGTAGCTTCACAATGGTAGCCGAATATGGCCATGTAACATGTCTATGATCATGGAATTGCCCCCTCTATGCCATCCTGGCATAGTTGGCACAATCCCATGATCCCAGTGGTCTGTAGCACAGACCCTGGTACTGCCAAACTGCCTTTCCTGGGGTTTCACTGCAGCTGCTGCTGCTGCCAACCCCTCAGACAGGTTTCTGCCCCCCTGGGGTTAAGCCAGGCTTGTCCCAGGATGGCAGAACAAAGGACTTCCTCTGAGAGAGGGTGTTTGTGAGAAAGTAGCCTCTTTCTAGACTTGTTACCCCCACTTTTGGCCTGTTTGTGAGTGTATGTCAGGGTGTTTTCACTGTCTTACTGGGATCCTGCTAACCAGGGCCCAGTGCTCATAGTGAAAACCCTATGTTTTCAGTATGTTTGTTATGTGTCACTGGGGCCCTGCTAGTCAGGACCCCAGTGCTCATAAGTTTGTGGCCTATATGTATGTGTTCCCTGTGTGGTGCCTAACTGTCTCAATGAGGCTCTGCTAACCAGAACCTCATTGGTTATGCTCTCTCATATCTTTCAAATTGTCACTAACAGGCTAGTGACCAATTTTACCAATTTATATTGGCTTACTGGAACACCCTTATAATTCCCTAGTATATGGTACTGAGGTACCCAGGGTATTGGGGTTCCAGGAGATCCCTATGGGCTGCAGCATTTCTTTTGCCACCCATAGGGAGCTCTGACAATTCTTACACAGGTCTGCCACTGCAGCCTGAGTGAAATAACGTCCACGTTATTTCACAGCCATTTTTCTCTGCACTTAAGTAACTTATAAGTCACCTATATATCTAACCTTTACCTGGTAAAGGTTAGGCGCAAAGTTACTTAGTGTGAGGGCACCCTGGCACTAGCCAAGGTGCCCCCACATTGTTCAGGGCCAATTCCCCGGACTTTGTGAGTGCGGGGACACCATTACACGTGTGTACTACATATAGGTCACTACCTATATGTGGCTTCACAATGGTAACTCCGAATATGGCCATGTAACATGTCTATGATCATGGAATTGCCCCCTCTATGCCATCCTGGCATAGTTGGACAATCCCATGATCCCAGTGGTCTGTAGCACAGACCCTGGTACTGCCAAACTGCCTTTCCTGGGGTTTCACTGCAGCTGCTTCTGCTGCCAACCCCTCAGACAGGTTTCTGCCCCCCTGGGGTCAAGCCAGGCTTGTCCCAGGATGGCAGAACAAAGGACTTCCTCTGAGAGAGGGTGTTACACCCTCTCCCTTTGGAAAAAGGTGTGAAGGCAGGGGAGGAGTAGCCTCCCCCAGCCTCTGGAAATGCTTTCTTGGGCACAGATGTGCCCAATTCTGCATAAGCCAGTCTACACTGGTTCAGGGACCCCTTAGCCCCTGCTCTGGCGCGGAACTGGACAAAGGAAAGGGGAGTGACCACTCCCCTGACCTGCACCTCCCCTGGGAGGTGTCCACAGCTCCTGCAGTGTGCTCCAGACCTCTGCCATCTTGGAAACAGAGGTGCTGCTGGCACACTGGACTACTCTGAGTGGCCAGTGCCACCAGGTGACGTCAGAGACTCCTTCTGATAGGCTCCTTCAGGTGTTAGTAGCCTATCCTCTCTCCTAGGTAGCCAAACCCTCTTTTCTGGCTATTTAGGGTCTCTGTCTCTGGGGAAACTGTAGATAACGAATGCAAGAGCTCATCAGAGTTCCTCTGCATCTCTCTCTTCACCTTCTGCCAAGGAATCGACTGCTGACCGCGCTGGAAGCCTGCAAAACTGCAACATAGTAGCAAAGACGACTACTGCAACTCTGTAACGCTGATCCTGCCGCCTTCTCGACTGTTTTCCTGGTGGTGCATGCTGTGGGGGTAGTCTGCCTCCTCTCTGCACTAGAAGCTCCGAAGAAATCTCCCGTGGGAAGACGGAATCTTCCCCCTGCAACCGCAGGCACCAAAAAGCTGCATTACCGGTCCCTTGGGTCTCCTCTCAGCACGACGAGCGAGGTCCCTTGAATCCAGCACCTCTGTCCAAGTGACTCCCACAGTCCAGTGACTCTTCAGTCCAAGTTTGGTGGAGGTAAGTCCTTGCCTCCCCACGCCAGACTGCATTGCTGATAACCGCGACTTTTGCAGCTACTCTGGCCCCTGTTCACTTCTGGTGGAAATCCTTTGTGCACAGCCAAGCCTGGGTCCACGGCACTCTAACCTGCATTGCACAACTTTCTAAGTTGGTCTCCGGCGACGTGGGACTCCTTTGTGTAACTTCGGGTGAGCACCGTTTTACGCATCCTTGTAGTGCCTGTTTCTGGCACTTCTCCGGATGCTACCTGCTGCTAAGAGGGCTCCTTGTCTTGCTCGACGTCCCCTATACCTCCTGGTCCAATTTGCGACCTCCTGGTCCCTCCTGGGCCACAGCAGCGTCCAAAAACGCTAACAGCATGATTTGCAGCTAGCAAGGCTTGTTGGCGTTCTTTCAGCGGCAAAACACTTCTGCACGACTCTCCACGGCAAGAGGGATCGGTCCACCAAAAGGGAAGTCTCTAGCCCTTTTCGTTCCTGCAGAATCATCAGCTTCTTCTGTCCAGTAGAAGCTTCTTTGCACCCACAGCTGGCATTTCCTGGGCATTTGCCCATCTCTGACTTGCTTGTGACTTTTGGACTTGGTCCCCTTGTTCTACAGGTACCCTAGATTGGAAATCCACCGTTGTTGCATTGTTGGTTTGTGTCTTTCCTGCATTATTCCTCTATCACGACTTCTTTGTCTTTGGGGGAACTTTAGTGCACTTTGCACTCACTTTTCAGGGTCTTGGGGTGGGCTATTTTTCTAACCCTCACTATTTTCTAATAGTGCCAGCGACCCTCTACAAGGTCACATAGGTTTGGGGTCCATTCGTGGTTCGCATTCCACTTTTGGAGTATATGGTTTGTGTTTCCCCTATCCCTATGTGTCTCCATTGCATCCTATTGTAACTATACATTGTTTGCACTGTTTTCTAAGACTATACTGCATATTTTTAGTACTGTGTACATATAACTTGTGTATATTTGCTATCCTCACTCTGAGGGTACACTCTGAGATACTTTGGCATATTGTCATAAAAATAAAGTACCTTTATTTTTAGTATAACTGTGTATGGTGTTTTCTTATGATATTGTGCAAGTGACACTTGTGGTACTGCAGTAGCTTCACACGTCTCCTAGTTCATCCTACGCTGCTCTGCTAAGCTACCATTATCTATCAACCTATGCTGCTAGACACCCTATACACTAATAAGGGATAACTGGGCCTGGTGCAAGGTGCAAGTACCCCTTGGTACTCACTACAAGCCATTCCAGCCTCCTACATTGGTTGTGCAGCGGTGGGATAAGTGCTTTGAGACTACTTACCACTCTTGTCATTGTACTTTTCATAAGAGAAAAATATACAAAACAAGTTCAGTTTGTGTACACATAGCTAAAAAGTTTTGCATTTCCTCTTTTCACTCTTTTCTAAAGTGCTGAAAAGTACTTCTAAACTTTCAAAAAGTTCTTAAAAGTTTAAAAAGTTTTTTTCTGTCTTTCTAAAAAGCTCTGACAAACTTTTTTCTCTTTTTCTATCACTTTAACTCTCTCTAAAAATGTCTGGCACAGGCCAAAATGTTGATCTGTCCAAACTTGCATATGATCACCTTAGCTGGAAAGGAGCAAGGAGTCTCTGCATAGAGAGAGGTTTGAGTGTAGGGAAGAATCCTTTCTTGGAATTGTTGCTTAATATGCTTAGAGAACAAGATAAGGCCAAAGGGGCCACATCTGTTGAAAAAGTAGCAAATGGTTCCCAATCTGATCCAGGGACTCCCCGTGGAAAAGATTCAGGAAAGAAACCTCCTAGCCTGCCCATTACTAGACAGTCTAGCATAGTTGTTACTGAAGTGGAGTCACATCATACAGATGATGTTCTCTCACATTACACTGTCAGCCAAGCTGTTAGGGTGGCCTCTGTAAGGAACAGGTCTCCTTCTGTTCATTCCCATCATACCTCTGTGTCTAAGAATGTCCCTCCCACCAACCCTGATGACAGAATGTTAGAGAGGGAACTCAACAAGATGAGAGTGGAACAAACCAGACTGAAGCTTAAAAAGCAACAGCTGGATTTGGATCGAAAGTCTTTAGAACTAGAGAAGGAAAGACAGAAGTTGGGTTTTGAAACCCATGGTGGCAGCAGCAGTATTCCCCATAGTCATCCTGTAAAAGAGCATGATTCCAGGAATCTGCACAAGATAGTTCCCCCTTATAAGGAGGGGGATGACATTAACAAGTGGTTTGCTGCACTTGAGAGGGCCTGTGTTGTACAGGATGTCCCTCAAAGGCAGTGGGCTGCTATCCTATGGCTATCATTTAGTGGAAAAGGTAGGGATAGGCTCCTTACTGTGAAAGAAAGTGATGCCCATAATTTTACAGTTCTTAAGAATGCACTCCTGGATGGTTATGGCTTAACCACTGAACAATACAGGATAAAGTTCAGAGAGACCAAAAAGGAGTCTTCACAAGACTGGGTTGATTTCATTGACCATTCAGTGAAGGCCTTGGAGGGGTAGTTACAAGGTGTGAGAAAGTAGCCTCTTTCTAGCCTTGTTACCCCCACTTTTGGCCTGTTTGTGAGTGTATGCCAGGGTGTTTTCACTGTCTCACTGGGATCCTGCTAGCCAGGGCCCAGTGCTCATAGTGAAAACCCTATGTTTTCAGTATGTTTGTTATGTGTCACTGGGACCCTGCTAGTCAGGACCCCAGTGCTCATAAGTTTGTGGCCTATATGTATGTGTTCCCTGTGTAGTGTCTAACTGTCTCACTGAGGCTCTGCTAACCAGAACCTCAGTGGTTATGCTCTCTCATTTATTTCAAATTGTCACTGACAGGCTAGTGACCAATTTTACCAATTTGCATTGGCTTACTGGAACACACTTATAATTCCCTAGTATATGGTACTGAGGTACCCAGGGTATTGGGGTTCCAGGAGATCCCTATGGGCTGCAGCATTTCTTTTGCCACCCATAGGGAGCTCTGACAATTCTTACATAGGCCTGCCACTGCAGCCTGAGTGAAATAACGTCCACGTTATTTCACAGCCATTTTACACTGCACTTAAGTAACTTATAAGTCACCTATATGTCTAACCTTTACCTGGTAAAGGTTAGGTGCAAAGTTACTAAGTGTGAGGGCACCCTGGCACTAGCCAAGGTGCCCCCACATTGTTCAGAGCCAATTCCCTGAACTTTGTGAGTGCGGGGACACCATTACACGCGTGCACTACATATAGGTCACTACCTATATGTAGCTTCACAATGGTAACTCCGAATATGGCCATGTAACATGTCTATGATCATGGAATTGCCCCCTCTATGCCATCCTGGCATAGTTGGCACAATCCCATGATCCCAGTGGTCTGTAGCACAGACCCTGGTACTGCCAAACTGCCCTTCCTGGGGTTTCACTGCAGCTGCTGCTGCTGCCAACCCCTCAGACAGGCATCTGCCCTCCTGGGGTCCAGCCAGGCCTGGCCCAGGATGGCAGAACAAAGAACTTCCTCTGAGAGAGGGTGTTACACCCTCTCCCTTTGGAAAATGGTGTGAAGGCAGCCTCTGGAAATGCTTTGTTGGGCACAGAGGTGCCCAATTCTGCATAAGCCAGTCTACACCGGTTCAGGGGACCCCTTAGCCCTGCTCTGGTGCGAAACTGGACAAAGGAAAGGGGAGTGACCACTCCCCTGACCTGCACCTCCCCTGGGAGGTGTGCAGAGCTCCTCCAGTGTGCTCCAGACCTCTGCCATCTTGGAAACAGAGGTGCTGCTGGCACACTGGACTGCTCTGAGTGGCCAGTGCCACCAGGTGACGTCAGAGACTCCTTGTGATAGGCTCCTTCAGGTGTTGCTAGCCTATCCTCTCTCCTAGGAAGCCAAACCCTCTTTTCTGGCTATTTAGGGTCTCTGTCTCTGGGGAAACTTTAGATAACGAATGCATGAGCTCAGCCGAGTTCCTCTGCATCTCTCTCTTCACCTTCTGATAAGGAATCGACTGCTGACCGCGCTGGAAGCCTGCAAACCTGCAACATAGTAGCAAAGACGACTACTGCAACTCTGTAACGCTGATCCTGCCGCCTTCTCGACTGTTTTCCTGCTTGTGCATGCTGTGGGGGTAGTCTGCCTCCTGTCTGCACCAGAAGCTCCGAAGAAATCTCCCGTGGGTCGACGGAATCTTCCCCCTGCAACCGCAGGCACCAAAAAGCTGCATTACCGGTCCCTTGGGTCTCCTCTCAGCATGACGAGCGAGGTCCCTCGAATCCAGCGACTCTGTCCAAGTGACCCCCACAGTCCAGTGACTCTTCAGTCCAAGTTTGGTGGAGGTAAGTCCTCGCCTCACCTTGCTGGGCTAGATTGCTGGGAACCGCGACTTTGCAGCTACTCCGGCCCCTGTGCACTTTCGGCGGAAATCCTTTGTGCACAGCCAAGACTGGGTCCACGGCACTCTAACCTGCATTGCACGACTTTCTAAGTTGGTCTCCGGCGACGTGGGACTCCTTTGTGCAACTTCGGCGAGCACCGTTTCATGCATCCTCGTAGTGCCTGTTTCTGGCACTTCTTCAGGTGCTACTGGCTTCAGAGAGGGCTCCTTGTCTTGCTCGACGTCCCCTCTCTCTGCTGGTCCAATTTGAGACCTCCTGGTCCCTCCTGGGCCCCAGCAGCGTCCAAAAACACCAACTGCACGCTTTGCAGCTAGCAAGGCTTGTTGGCGTCCTTTTGGCAGGAAATTACTTCTGCACGACTCTCTCCTGCGAGGGGGATCCGTCCACCAAAGGGGAAGTCTCTAGCCCTTTTCGTTCCTGCAGAAACCTCAGCTTCTTCTGTCCAGTAGAAGCTTCTTTGCACCCGCAGCTGGCATTTCCTGGGCATTTGCCCATCTCCGACTTGCTTGTGACTTTTGGACTTGGTCCCCTTGTTCCACAGGTACCCTAGATTGGAAATCCACAGTTGTTGCATTGCTGGTTTGTGTCTTTCCTGCATTATTCCTCTAACACGACTTCTTTGTCCTTAGGGGAACTTTAGTGCACTTTGCACTCACTTTTCAGGGTCTTGGGGAGGGTTATTTTTCTAACTCTCACTATTTTCTAATAGTCCTAGCGACCCTCTACAAGGTCACATAGGTTTGGGGTCCATTCGTGGTTCGCATTCCACTTTTGGAGTATATGGTTTGTGTTGCCCCTATCCCTATGTTTCCCCTTTGCATCCTATTGTAACTATACATTGTTTGCACTGTTTTCTAAGACTATACTGCATATTTTTGCTATTGTGTATATATATCTTGTGTATATTTCCTATCCTCTCACTGAGGGTACACTCTAAGATACTTTGGCATATTGTCACAAAAATAAAGTACCTTTATTTTTAGTATAACTGTGTATTGTGTTTTCTTATGATATTGTGCAAGTGACACTTGTGGTACTGTAGTAGCTTCACACGTCTCCTAGTTCAGCCTAAGCTGCTCTGCTACGCTACCATTATCTATCAGCCTAAGCTGCTAGACACCCTATACACTAATAAGGGATAACTGGGCCTGGTGCAAGGTGCAAGTACCCCTTGGTGCTCACTACAAGCCAGTCCAGCCTCCTACATTGGTTGTGCAGCGGTGGGATAAGTGCTTTGAGACTACTTACCACTCTTGTCATTGTACTTTTCATAAGAGAAAAATATACAAAACAAGGTCAGTGTATATACACATAGCCAAAAAGTTTTGCATTTCCTCTTTTCACTCTTTTCTAAGTGCTGAAAAGTACTTCTAACTTTCTAAAAAGTTCTAAAAAGTTTAAAAAGTTTTATTCTCTGTCTTTCTAAAAGCTCTGACAAACTTTTTATCTTTTACTATCACTTTAACTCTCTCTAAAAAATGTCTGGCACAGGCCAAATTGTTGATCTGTCCAAACTTGCATATGATCACCTTAGCTGGAAAGGAGCAAGGAATCTCTGCATAGAGAGAGGTTTGAGTGTAGGGAAGAATCCTTCCTTAGAACTCTTAATTAACATGCTTAGAGTACAGGATAAGGCCATAAGTGCCCAGTCTGTTGAAAAAGTAGCTAATGGTTCTCAATCAGATCCAGGGACTCCCCCTGGAAAAGATTCAGGAAAGAAACTTCCTAGCCTGCCCATTACTAGACAGTCTAGCATAGTTGGTAATGATGATGAGCCACACCATATAAATAGTGTTGTCTCACATCATAGCAAAAGCATTTATTCTCACCATACTGGTAGTGATGTTTCTGTTAGCCAAGCTGTTAGGGTGGCTTCTGTAAGGGACAGGTCTCCTTCTGTCCATTCTCACCATACTTCTGTTTCAAGGCATGTCCCTCCCACCCACCCTGATGACAGATTGTTAGAAAGGGAGCTCAATAGATTGAGAGTGGAACAAACCAGACTGAAGCTCAAGAAGCAACAGCTGGATTTGCATAGACAGACTTTAGAAGTAGAGAAGGAGAGACAGAAACTGGGTTTAGAAACCCATGGTGGCAGCAGCAGTATTCCCCATAGTCATCCTGCAAAAGAGCATGATTCCAGGAATCTGCACAAGATAGTTCCCCCTTACAAGGAGGGGGATGACATTAACAAGTGGTTTGCTGCACTTGAGAGGGCCTGTGTTGTACAGGATGTCCCTCAAAGGCAGTGGGCTGCTATTCTATGGCTATCATTTAGTGGAAAAGGTAGGGATAGGCTCCTTACTGTGAAAGAAAGTGATGCCAATAATTTTACAGTTCTTAAGAATGCACTCCTGGATGGTTATGGCTTAACCACTGAACAATACATGATAAAGTTCAGAGAGACCAAAAAGGAGTCTTCACAAGACTGGGTTGATTTCATTGACCATTCAGTGAAGGCCTTGGAGGGGTGGTTACATGGCAGTAAAGTTACTGATTATGAAAGCCTGTATAACACAATCCTGAGAGAGCATATACTTAATAATTGTGTGTCTGATTTGTTGCACCAGTACCTGGTAGACTCTGATCTGACCTCTCCCCAAGAATTGGGAAAGAAGGCAGACAAATGGGTCAGAACAAGGGTGAACAGAAAAGTTCATACAGGGGGTGACAAAGAGAACACTAAGAAGAAAGATGGTGAAAAATCGCAAGATAAGCATGGGGATAAGGGTAAAACCAAAGATCCCACTTCAAATCTTAAACACTCTTCAAAGGGTGGGGATAAAACAAATTCTTCCTCTTCTTCTTAACCCACACACATTATAAAGCCTTGGTGCTTTGTGTGTAAAAACAGAGGCCATAGGCCAGGGGATAAGTGCTGTCCAGGTAAGCCCCCTGAGCCTACCACCACTAATACATCAAGCTCTAGTGCCCCTAGCAGTAGTGGTACTAGTGGTGGGACTGCTGGCAACAGTCAAGCAAAGGGTGTAGTTGGGTTCACTTATGGGTCCATCATAGAAACTGGGGTAGTCAGTCCCAAGACAGTTTCTGTCACACCTAGTGGCATTGGCCTTGCCACACTGGCTGCTTGTCCCCTTACAATGGATAAGTACAGGCAGACAGTTTCAATAAATGGTGTTGAGGCCTTGGCCTACAGGGACACAGGTGCCAGTATCACTTTGGTGACTGAAAACCTAGTGCACCCTGATCAACACATCATTGGACAACAGTATAAGATTATTGATGTCCATAACTCCACTAAGTTTCTTCCCTTAGCTATAATTCAGTTTAGTTGGGGTGGAGTTACTGGCCCTAAGCTGTTGGTGGTATCACCTAGCTTACCTGTAGACTGTCTCTTAGGTAATGACCTAGAGGCCTCAGGTTGGGCTGATGTAGAGTTTTATGCCCATGCAGCCATGCTGGGCATCCCTGAGGAATTGTTCCCTCTCATTTCTACTGAAATGAAAAAGCAAAGGAGAGAAGGCCTGAAAACTCAGGATCCCTCTCCATCAACAGGTAAAAAGGGTATCACAGTATCCCCTAACCACCCTGCCATTCAGGATACCATTCCTGTGGTGGGAGAAACCTCTCCTGGGGTGGCACCTGTTCCAAGGGAAACATCAGCTGGCAAAGCTGTACTCCCTGAGGTAGAAGTACCTCTCTGTGGGTTAACTAACATTGGTGAGAAAAAGAGCACCATTTTAGTTAACATGGAGCATCCCTCCAACCCTCCCAGAGAAACTTTAGTGCAGAAACCCTGCACTGCCTCACAACACTTAGGACAGCATCCCTGCCCTAGTGTGGAGCTCATAGGACAGCATCCCTGCCCTGCTCCAACTCAAGAGAAACAGCATCCCTGTTCTCTCTTCCAGCCATTTGGACAAAGTTTTTGCCCAGCTATGGCTTTTCTGAGACAGCATCCCTGTCTGGCATTTCCATCACTACAAATAGGTTCAGTGGACAATTCCCACTGCTCTAAACTAAAACTTACTGATAGAAACTCTGAAAATACATCTTCACATTTTTGCTTAGCTAAAAAACTTCAAACAGGGTGGTTTACATCCCCACAGGGAAGTAACCATAGAGTGGATGATAAAGGGAGTTACCAGTCTATTGCAGAGCTACTCTCTACTTATCACCACTTAGACAATAAAGTCTCAACTGGCCAAGGTTAGCCTTATTGTCCTTCGTTTGGGGTGGGGGGGGTTGTGTGAGAAAGTAGCCTCTTTCTAGCCTTGTTACCCCCACTTTTGGCCTGTTTGTGAGTGTATGCCAGGGTGTTTTCACTGTCTCACTGGGATCCTGCTAGCCAGGGCCCAGTGCTCATAGTGAAAACCCTATGTTTTCAGTATGTTTGTTATGTGTCACTGGGACCCTGCTAGTCAGGACCCCAGTGCTCATAAGTTTGTGGCCTATATGTATGTGTTCCCTGTGTAGTGCCTAACTGTCTCACTGAGGCTCTGCTAACCAGAACCTCAGTGGTTATGCTCTCTCATTTATTTCAAATTGTCACTGACAGGCTAGTGACCAATTTTACCAATTTACATTGGCTTACTGGAACACCCTTATAATTCCCTAGTATATGGTACTGAGGTACCCAGGGTATTGGGGTTCCAGGAGATCCCTATGGGCTGCAGCATTTCTTTTGCCACCCATAGGGAGCTCTGACAATTCTTACACAGGCCTGCCACTGCAGCCTGAGTGAAATAACGTCCACGTTATTTCACAGCCATTTTACACTGCACTTAAGTAACTTATAAGTCACCTATATGTCTAACCTTTACCTGGTAAAGGTTAGGTGCAAAGTTACTAAGTGTGAGGGCACCCTGGCACTAGCCAAGGTGCCCCCACATTGTTCAGAGCCAATTCCCTGAACTTTGTGAGTGCGGGGACACCATTACACGCGTGCACTACATATAGGTCACTACCTATATGTAGCTTCACAATGGTAACTCCGAATATGGCCATGTAACATGTCTATGATCATGGAATTGCCCCCTCTATGCCATCCTGGCATAGTTGGAACAATCCCATGATCCCAGTGGTCTGTAGCACAGACCCTGGTACTGCCAAACTGCCCTTCCTGGGGTTTCACTGCAGCTGCTGCTGCTGCCAACCCCTCAGACAGGCATCTGCCCTCCTGGGGTCCAGCCAGGCCTGGCCCAGGATGGCAGAACAAAGAACTTCCTCTGAGAGAGGGTGTTACACCCTCTCCCTTTGGAAAATGGTGTGAAGGCAGGGGAGGAGTAGCCTCCCCCAGCCTCTGGAAATGCTTTGTTGGGCACAGAGGTGCCCAATTCTGCATAAGCCAGTCTACACCGGTTCAGGGGACCCCTTAGCCCTGCTCTGGTGCGAAACTGGACAAAGGAAAGGGGAGTGACTACTCCCCTGACCTGCACCTCCCCTGGGAGGTGTCCAGAGCTCCTCCAGTGTGCTCCAGACCTCTGCCATCTTGGAAACAGAGGTGCTGCTGGCACACTGGACTGCTCTGAGTGGCCAGTGCCACCAGGTGACGTCAGAGACTCCTTGTGATAGGCTCCTTCAGGTGTTGCTAGCCTATCCTCTCTCCTAGGTAGCCAAACCCTCTTTTCTGGCTATTTAGGGTCTCTGTCTCTGGGGAAACTTTAGATAACGAATGCATGAGCTCAGCCGAGTTCCTCTGCATCTCTCTCTTCACCTTCTGATAAGGAATCGACTGCTGACCGCGCTGGAAGCCTGCAAACCTGCAACATAGTAGCAAAGACGACTACTGCAACTCTGTAACGCTGATCCTGCCGCCTTCTCGACTGTTTTCCTGCTTGTGCATGCTGTGGGGGTAGTCTGCCTCCTCTCTGCACCAGAAGCTCCGAAGAAATCTCCCGTGGGTCGACGGAAGCTTCCCCCTGCAACCGCAGGCACCAAAAAGCTGCATTACCGGTCCCTTGGGTCTCCTCTCAGCACGACGAGCGAGGTCCCTCGAATCCAGCGACTCTGTCCAAGTGACCCCCACAGTCCAGTGACTCTTCAGTCCAAGTTTGGTGGAGCTAAGTCCTTGCCTCACCTTGCTGGGCTGCATTGCTGGGAACCGCGACTTTGCAGCTACTCCGGCCCCTGTGCACTTCCGGCGGAAATCCTTTGTGCACAGCCAAGCCTGGGTCCACGGCACTCTAACCTGCATTGCACGACTTTCTAAGTTGGTCTCCGGTGACGTGGGACTCCTTTGTGCAACTTCGGCGAGCACCATTTCACGCATCCTTGTAGTTCCTGTTTCTGGCACTTCTCCGGGTGCTACTGGCTTCAGAGAGGTCTCCTTTTCTTGCGCGACGTCCACTCTCTCTGCTATTCCAATTTGCGACCTCCTGGTCCCTCCTGGGCCCCAGCAGTGTCCAAAAACGTCAACCGCACGATTTGCAGCTAGCCAGGCTTGTTGGCGTCCTTTTGGCGGGAAAACACATCTGCACGACTCTACACGGCAAGTGGGATCCTTCCACCAAAGGGGAAGTCTCTAGCCCTTTTTGTTCCTGCAGAAACCTCAGCTTCTTATGTCCAGCAGAAGCTTCTTTGCACCCGCAGCTGGCATTTCCTGGGCATTTGCCCATCTCCGACTTGCTTGTGACTTTTGGACTTGGTCCCCTTGTTCCACAGGTACCCTAGATTGGAAATCCACAGTTGTTGCATTGCTGGTTTGTGTCTTTCCTGCATTATTCCTCTAACACGACTTCTTTGTCCTTAGGGGAACTTTAGTGCACTTTGCACTCACTTTTCAGGGTCTTGGGGAGGGTTATTTTTCTAACTCTCACTATTTTCTAATAGTCCCAGCGACCCTCTACAAGGTCACATAGGTTTGGGGTCCATTCGTGGTTCGCATTCCACTTTTGGAGTATATGGTTTGTGTTGCCCCTATCCCTATGTTTCCCCATTGCATCCTATTGTAACTATACATTGTTTGCACTGTTTTCTAAGACTATACTGCATATTTTTGCTATTGTGTATATATATCTTGTGTATATTTCCTATCCTCTCACTGAGGGTACACTCTAAGATACTTTGGCATATTGTCACAAAAATAAAGTACCTTTATTTTTAGTATAACTGTGTATTGTGTTTTCTTATGATATTGTGCAAGTGACACTTGTGGTACTGTAGTAGCTTCACACGTCTCCTAGTTCAGCCTAAGCTGCTCTGCTAAGCTACCATTATCTATCAGCCTAAGCTGCTAGACACCCTATACACTAATAAGGGATAACTGGGCCTGGTGCAAGGTGCAAGTACCCCTTGGTGCTCACTACAAGCCAGTCCAGCCTCCTACACAAGGCAGTAAAGTTACTGATTTTGAAAGCCTGTATAACTTGATCCTGAGAGAGCATATTCTTAATAATTGTGTGTCTGATTTGTTGCACCAGTACTTGGTGGACTCTGATCTGACCTCTCCCCAAGAATTGGGAAAGAAGGCAGACAAATGGGTCAGAACAAGGGTGAACAGAAAAGTTCATACAGGGGGTGACAAAGATGGCAACAAAAAGAAGGATGGTAAGTCTTCTGACAAGGGTGGGGACAAATCTAAAAATGAGTCTTCATCAGGCCCACAAAAACACTCTGGTGGGGGTGGTGGGCCCAAATCCTCTTTTAATCAAAACAAAGAAAAGAAACCATGGTGCTATTTATGTAAAGTAAAAGGCCATTGGACAACAGATGCCAGTTGTCCAAAGAAAAGCACCAAGCCTCCTACCACTACAACCCCTACTGTTACCCCTAGTGTCCCTACTAATAGCAGTGGTAGTGGGAGCAAACCTACTAATAGCCAATCCAAGGGAGTAGCTGGGCTCACTATTGGTAACTTAGTTGGGGTTGGTCTTGTTAGGGAGACCACAGAGGCTGTGTTAGTCTCTGAGGGGGCTATTGATTTAGCCACCTTAGTTGCTTGTCCACTTAATATGGATAAGTACAAGCAGCTACCCCTAATAAATGGTGTTGAGGTTCATGCCTACAGGGACACCGGTGCCAGTGTAACTATGGTCATAGAGAAACTGGTCCACCCTGAACAACACCTACTTGGTCACCAGTACCAAGTAACCGATGCTCACAACAACACACTTAGCCACCCCATGGCTGTTGTAAATCTCAACTCGGGGGGGGAGTTACTGATCCAAAGAAAGTTGTGGTAGCCACAGATTTTCCTGTAGACTGTCTACTAGGAAATGATTTGGAGACATCAGCTTGGGCAGATGTGGAGTTGGAGGCCCATGCAGCAATGCTGGGCATTCCAGGGCATATTTTTGCTTTGACAAGGGCTCAGGCCAAAAAGCAAAAAGGACAGGGAAGCTTGGATCCTGGAACAATGGACCAAGTGCTCCCTAAAGCTAGGGCTAGTAGAAGCAAACCACTTCCTACTATCCCTCCCTCTACAGTGGATTCTACTTCTGAGGAAGAAGAATTCCCTCCCTGTGCAGAACCTACACCAGAGGAGCTTGAAGCAGACACTGCTGAGCTTTTGGGTGAAGGGGGGCCTGCCAGGGAGGAGCTGAGTGTGGCACAGCAAACCTGTCCCACATTAGAGGGTCTGAGACAGCAAGCTGTCAAACAGGCTAATGGGGATGTCAGTGACTCTCACAGAGTTTACTGGGAGGACAATCTCTTGTATCCTGGATCAAGGGATCCTAAACCTGGAGCTGCCAGGAGATTAGTGATCCCTCAGGAGTACAGAAAGTTCCTCCTAACTCTTGCTCACGACATTCCCCTAGCAGGACATCTGGGACAAATGAAAACCTGGGACAGACTTGTTCCCTTGTTTCATTGGCCTAGGATGTCTGAGGACACAAAATAATTTTGTAAGTCCTGTGAAACCTGTCAAGCCAGTGGCAAGACAGGTGGCACCCCAAAGGCACCCCTTATTCCACTGCCTGTGGTTGGGGTTCCCTTTGAAAGTGTAGGGGTTGACATAGTTGGCCCCCTTCACCCTCCTACTGCTTCAGGCAATAGATTCATCTTGGTGGTAGTGGACCATGCCACAAGATACCCTGAAGCTATTCCTTTAAGGACCACTACAGCTCCTGCAGTGGCAAAGGCCCTCCTGGGAATATTTTCCAGGGTGGGCTTCCCAAAGGAAGTAGTATCAGACAGGGGAAGCAATTTCATGTCTGCATACTTAAAGGCCATGTGGAAGGAATGTGGTGTAACTTACAAATTCACCACACCCTATCATCCACAAACAAATGGACTGGTGGAGAGATTTAATAAAACTCTCAAAGGCATGATTATGGGTCTCCCTGAAAAACTCCGCAGGAGATGGGATATCCTGTTACCATGCCTCCTTTTTGCCTACAGGGAGGTACCCCAGAAAGGAGTGGGCTTTAGCCCCTTTGAACTTCTTTTTGGACACCCTGTTAGGGGTCCACTAACACTTGTAAAGGAGGGTTGGGAACAACCTTTAAAAGCTCCTAAGCAGGATATTGTGGATTATGTACTTGGCCTCAGATCAAGGATGGCTGAGTATATGAAAAAGGCCAGTAAGAACCTTCAGGCCAGCCAAGAGCTCCAGAAGCAATGGCATGATCAGAAGGCTGTTTTGGTTCAGTACCAACCAGGGCAGAAAGTGTGGGTCTTGGAGCCTGTGGCCCCAAGAGCACTCCAAGATAAATGGAGTGGACCCCACACAATTGTTGAAAAAAAGGGTGAAGTCACTTATTTAGTTGACTTGGGCACTGCCAGGAGTCCCCTTAGGGTGCTCCATGTCAATCGCCTGAAACCCTACTATGACAGGGCTGATCTCACCCTGCTCATGGCAACTGATGAGGGACAGGAAGAAGACAGTGATCCTCTACCTGATCTCTTCTCTTCCACAGAACAAGATGCTCTTGTGGAAGGAGTAGTTTTGGGTGATTGTCTTACTGCTGAGCAGAAAGACCATTGCATAAATCTCCTAGATCAATTCTCTGAACTCTTCTCTACTGTGCCAGGTACCACTTCTTGGTGTGAGCACACTATAGATACTGGAGACAGCTTGCCTGTCAAAAGTAAAATCTATAGGCAACCTGACCATGTCAGGGACTGCATAAAGCAAGAGGTGCAGAAAATGTTAGAACTAGGAGTGGTTGAGCACTCTGAAAGTCCATGGGCTTCTACTCTGGTACTTGTACCAAAACCCCATTCCAAAGATGGAAAGAAGAAAATGCGGTTTTGTGTAGACTATAGAGGTCTCAACCTGGTAACCAAAACTGATGCTCACCCTATACCCAGGGCAGATGAGCTCATAGATACACTGGCATCTGCCAAGTATCTAAGCACTTTTGATTTGACTGCAGGGTATTGGCAGATCAAATTATCAGAAGATGCTAAACCTAAAACAGCATTTTCAACCATTCGAGGACATTACCAGTTCACTGTAATGCCTTTTGGCTTGAAAAATGCACCTGCCACTTTTCAGAGGTTGGTGAACACAGTCCTGCAAGGGCTGGAAGCTTTCAGTGCAGCATATCTAGACGATATAGCTGTCTTTAGCTCCAGCTGGGATGATCACCTGGTCCACCTATGGAAAGTTTTCGAGGCCCTGCAAAAGGCAGGCCTCACTATCAAGGCTTCAAAGTGCCAGATAGGGCAGGGTAAGGTGGTTTATCTGCGACACCTTGTTGGTGGGGAACAGATTGAACCACTACAGGGGAAAATCCAAACGATTATTGATTGGGTTCCCCCTACTACTCAGACTCAGGTGAGAGCCTTCCTAGGCCTCACTGGGTATTACAGGAGGTTCATTAAGAACTATGGCTCCATTGCAGCCCCTCTTAATGACCTCACTTCCAAGAAAATGCCTAAAAAGGTATTATGGACAGCAAACTGTCAGAAAGCTTTTGAGGAGCTGAAGCAGGCCATGTGCTCTGCACCTGTCCTGAAAAGCCCTTGTTACTCTAAAAAATTCTATGTCCAGACTGATGCATCTGAATTAGGAGTAGGGGCAGTCCTATCACAACTTAATTCTGAGGGCCAGGATCAACCTGTTGCTTTTATTAGTAGGAGGTTGACCCCTAGAGAAAAGCGTTGGTCTGCCATTGAGAGGGAGGCCTTTGCTGTGGTCTGGGCACTGAAGAAGTTGAGGCCATACCTGTTTGGCACTCACTTCATTGTTCAGACAGACCACAAACCTCTACTTTGGCTAAAACAAATGAAAGGTGAAAACCCTAAATTGTTGAGGTGGTCCATATCCCTACAGGGAATGGACTATACAGTGGAACATAGACTTGGGAGTAGCCACTCCAATGCAGATGGACTCTCCAGATATTTCCACTTAGACAATGAAGACTCATCAGGTCATGGCTAGTCTTATTGTCCTTCGTTTGGGGGGGGGGGGGTTGTGTAGGAAAGTACCATCTTGCCTGGCATGTTACCCCCATTTTTCACTGTATATATGTTGTTTTAGTTGTATGTGTCACTGGGACCCTGGTATCCAGTGCTCATAAGTGTGCCCGAATGTGTTACCTGTGTAGTGACTAACTGTCTCACTGAGGCTCTGCTAATCAGAACCTCAGTGGTTATGCTCTCTCATTTCTTTCAAATTGTCACTAACAGGCTAGTGACCAATTTTACCAATTTACATTGGCTACTGGAACACCCTTATAATTCCCTAGTATATGGTACTGAGGTACCCAGGGTATTGGGGTTCCAGGAGATCCCTATGGGCTGCAGCATTTCTTTTGCCACCCATAGGGAGCTCTGACAATTCTTACACAGGCCTGCCACTGCAGCCTGAGTGAAATAACGTCCCCGTTATTTCACAGCCATTTTACACTGCACTTAAGTAACTTATAAGTCACCTATATGTCTAACCTTTACCAGGTAAAGGTTAGGTGCAAAGTTACTTAGTGTGAGGGCACCCTGGCACTAGCCAAGGTGCCCCCACATTGTTCAGGGCCAATTCCCCGGACTTTGTGAGTGCGGGGACACCATTACACGCGTGCACTACATATAGGTCACTACCTATATGTAGCTTCACAATGGTAACTCCGAATATGGCCATGTAACATGTCTATGATCATGGAATTGCCCCCTCTATGCCATCCTGGCATAGTTGGCACAATCCCATGATCCCAGTGGTCTGTAGCACAGACCCTGGTACTGCCAAACTGCCTTTCCTGGGGTTTCACTGCAGCTGCTGCTGCTGCCAACCCCTCAGACAGGTTTCTGCCCCCCTGGGGTCAAGCCAGGCTTGTCACAGGATGGCAGAACAAAGGACTTCCTCTGAGAGAGGGTGTTACACCCTCTCCCTTTGGAAAATGGTGTGAAGGCAGGGGAGGAGTAGCCTCCCCCAACCTCTGGAAATGCTTTCTTGGGCACAGATGTGCCCAATTCTGCATAAGCCAGTGTAAACCGGTTCAGGGACCCCTTAGCCCTGCTCTGGCGCGAAACTGGACAAAGGAAAGGGGAGTGACCACTCCCCTGACCTGCACCTCCCCTGGGAGGTGTCCAGAGCTCCTCCAGTGTGCTCCAGACCTCTGCCATCTTGGAAACAAAGGTGCTGCTGGCACACTGGACTGCTCTGAGTGGCCAGTGCCACCAGGTGACGTCAGAGACTCCTTCTGATAGGCTCCTTCAGGTGTTAGTAGCCTATCCTCTCTCCTAGGTAGCCAAACCCTCTTTTCTGGCTATTTAGGGTCTCTGGGGAAACTTTAGATAATGAATGCAAGAGCTCATCAGAGTTCCTCTGCATCTCTCTCTTCACCTTCTGCCAATGAATCGACTGCTGACCGCGCTGGAAGCCTGCAAAACTGCAACAAAGTAGCTAAGACGAATACTGCAACTCTGTAACGCTGATCCTGCCGCCTTCTCGACTGTTTTCCTGGTGGTGCATGCTGTGGGGGTAGTCTGCCTCCTCTCTGCACTAGAAGCTCCGAAGAAATCTCCCGTGGGTCGACAGAATCTTCCCCCTGCAACCGCGGGCACCAAAAAGCTGCATTACCGGTCCCTTGGGTCTCCTCTCAGCACGACGAGCGAGGTCCCTTGAATCCAGCAACTCTGTCCAAGTGACTCCCACTGTCCAGTGACTCTTCAGTCCAAGTTTGGTAGAGGTAAGTCCTTGCCTCACCTCGCTAGACTGCATTGCTGGGAACCGCGACTTTTGCAGCTACTCCGGCCCCTGTGCACTTCCAGCAGAAATCCTTTGTGCACAGCCAAGCCTTTGTCCACGGCACTCTAACCTGCATTGCACGACTTTCTAAGTTGGTCTCCGGCGACGTGGGACTCCTTTGTGTAACTTCGGGTGAGCACCGTTTCACGCATCCTCGTAGTGCCTGTTTCTGGCACTTATCCGGGTGCTACCTGCTGCTGAGAGGGCTCCTTGTCTTGCACGACGTCCCCTCTCTCTCCTGACGCAATTTGCGACATCCTGGTCCTTGCTGGGCAATAGCAGCTCCCAAAAACGCTAAACGCACGATTTGCAGCTAGCAAAGCTTGTTGGCGTTCTTTCGGCGGGAAAACACTTCTGCACGACTCTCCAAGGCAAGAGAAATCAGTCCACCAAAGGGGAAGTCTCTAGCCCTTTTCGTTCCTGCAGAAACCTCAGCTTCTTCTGTCCAGTAGAAGCTTCTTTGCATCCACCGCTGGCATTTCCTGGGCATATGCCCATCTCCGACTTGCTTGTGACTTTTGCACTTGGTCCCCTTGTTCCACAGGTACCTTAGATTGGAAATCCACAGTTGTTGCATTGTTGGTTTGTGTCTTTCCTGCATTATTCCTCTATTACGACTTCTTTGTCTTCTGGGGAACCTTAGTGCAATTTGCACTCACTTTTCAGGGTCTTGGGGAGGGCTGTTTTTCTAACTCTCACTATTTTCTAATAGTCTCAGCGACCCTCTACAAAGTCACATAGGTTTGGGGTCCATTCGTGGTTCGCATTCCACTTTTGGAGTATATGGTTTGTGTTGCCCCTATCCCTATGTGTCCCCATTGCATCCTAATGTAACTATACATTGTTTGCACTGTTTTCTAAGACTATACTTCATATTTTTAGTACTGTGTACATATAACTTGTGTATATTTGCTATCCTCACTCTGAGGGTACACTCTGAGATACTGTCTAGCAGGGTCCCAGTGACACATAGACTAAAACAACATATATACAGTGAAATATGGGGGTAACATGCCAGGCAAGATGGTACTTTCCTACAGTAAGAATGCTACAAAAGAGTTTCTCTTTAACATGCTCATTGTAGATGACCAGAACCAGTCTGGCCCATCTCAGGAAAGGTTAGAAAATGGGGAAACTTCCCAGTCTGACTCAGGGGAGTTCCATGAGAAAGCTGGGGAGGGTTCTTACCAGGTCCTGCCCCCTAGCAGGGCACCTAGTGATCCTGGTAGTGATAGAGGCTCCTACAACAGTGGGGCATCTTTTACCACTAGAGGCCAGGTTACTAGGGTCCAGACAGTTAGGGACAGGTCTCCCTTTGAAACTTCCCACATTTCTTCTGTGTCTAAACATTAGCCAGCCCACCCACCCTGAGGATAACTTGTTAGAAAGAGAACTCAAAAAGTTGAGTGTTGAAGAGACCAGACTGAAGCTTAAACAGCAGCAGCTGGCCTTAGATAGGGAATCCCTAGACATAGAGAAGGCAATACAGAGGGTGGGGTTAGTTCCCCATGGAGGCAGCAGCAGTATTTCTGATAGCAATCCTGTTAAAGAGCAAGATTACAGGAATCTGCACAAGATAGTGACCCCTTGTAGGAGGCTGGCCTGGCTTATAGTGGGTACCAAGGGTACTTACACTCTGTGCCAGGGCCAGTTATCCCTTATTAGTGTAGAAGAGGTGTTTCTAGCAGCTTAGGCTGATGGAGTGTAGCTATGGAAGAGCAGCCAAGGCTGAACTAGGAGACATGTAAAGCTCCTACTATACCACTGGTGTCATATGCATAATATCATAAGAAAACACAATACACAGATATACTAAAAAATAAAGGTACTTTATTTTTATGACAATATGCCAAAAGTATCTCAGTGAGTACCCTCAGTATGAGGATATGTTATATACACAAGATATATGTACACAAACCAAAATTATGCAGTAAATAGCAAAAGGAAGTAATGCAAGCAATGTAAAGTTACAGTAGATTGCAATAGGAGCACATAGGTATAGGGGCAACACACACCATATGTTCCAAAAGTGAAATGCGAACCACGAATGGACCCCAAACCTATGTGAGCTTGTAGAGGGTCACTGGGACTGTAAGAAAACAGTGAGGGTTAGAAAAATAGCCCACCCCAAGGCCCTGTAATGTAGGAGTAAAGTGCACCTACAACCCCCAGAGAGCACAGAAGTCGTGAAAGGGGGATTCTGCAAGGAAAACACCAGCAATGCAACAACAGTGGATTTCCGGACCTGAGTACCTGTAAGACAAGGGGACCAAGTCCAAGAGTCGCGACAGTGTCGAGAGTGGGCAGAAGCCCAGGAAATGCCAGCTGAGGGTGCAAGGAACCTGCCACCTGTTGGAAGAAGCTTGTGATTCTGCAAGAACGAAAAGGACTAGGAGCTTCCCCTCTGGAGGATGGATGTCTGTAGGGGGCTGGACTGGCTTGTAGTTGGTACCAAGTGTAGGAAAGTACCATCTTGCCTGGCATGTTACCCCCATATTTCACTGTATATATGTTGTTTTAGTTGTATGTGTCACTGGGACCCTGCCAGCCAGGGCCCCAGTGCTCTTAAGTGTGCCCTGTATGTGTTACCTGTGTTATGACTAACTGACTCACTGAGGCTCTACTATCCAGAACCTCAGTGGTTATTGTAGGAAAGTACCATCTTGCCTGGCATGTTACCCCCATTTTTCACTGTATATATGTTGTTTTAGTTGCATGTGTCACAGTGCTCATAAGTGTGCCTGACTGTGTTACCTGTGTAGTGACTAACTGTCTCACTGAGGCTCTGCTAATCAGAACCTCAGTGGTTATGCTCTCTCATTTCTTTCAAATTGTCACTAACAGGCTAGTGACCAATTTTACCAATTTACATTGGCTTTCTGGAACACCCTTATAATTCCCTAGTATATGGTACTGAGGTACCCAGGGTATTGGGGTTCCAGGAGATCCCTATGGGCTGCAGCATTTCTTTTGCCACCCATAGGGAGCTCTGACAATTCTTACACAGGCCTGCCACTGCAGCCTGAGTGAAATAACGTCCACGTTATTTCACAGCCATTTTACACTGCACTTAAGTAACTTATAGGTCACCTATATGTCTAACCTTTACGTGGTAAAGGTTAGGTGCAAAGTTACTTAGTGTGAGGGCACCCTGGCACTAGCCAAGGTGCCCCCACATTGTTCAGGGCCAATTCCCCAGACTTTGTGAGTGCGGGGACACCATTACACGCGTGCACTACATATAGGTCACTACCTATATGTAGCTTCACAATGGTAACTCCGAATATGGCCCTGTAACATGTCTATGATCATGGAATTGCCCCCTCTATGCCATCCTGGCGTGGTTGACACAATCCCATGATCCCAGTTGTCTGTAGCACAGACCCTGGTACTGCCAAACTGCCTTTCCTAGGGTTTCACTGCAGCTGCTGCTGCTGCCAACCCCTCAGACAGGTTTCTGCCCTCCTGGGGTCAAGCCAGGCTTGTCCCAGGATGGCAGAACAAAGGACTTCCTCTGAGAGAGGGTGTTACACCCTCTCCCTTTGGAAAAAGGTGTGAAGGCAGGGGAGGAGTAGCCTCCCCCAGCCTCTGGAAATGCTTTCTTGGGCACAGATGTGCCCAATTCTGCATAAGCCAGTCTACACTGGTTCAGGGACCCCTTAGCCCCTGCTCTGGCGCGGAACTGGACAAAGGAAAGGGGAGTGACCACTCCCCTGACCTGCACCTCCCCTGGGAGGTGTCCACAGCTCCTGCAGTGTGCTCCAGACCTCTGCCATCTTGGAAACAGAGGTGCTGCTGGCACACTGGACTACTCTGAGTGGCCAGTGCCACCAGGTGACGTCAGAGACTCCTTCTGATAGGCTCCTTCAGGTGTTAGTAGCCTATCCTCTCTCCTAGGTAGCCAAACCCTCTTTTCTGGCTATTTAGGGTCTCTGTCTCTGGGGAAACTGTAGATAACGAATGCAAGAGCTCATCAGAGTTCCTCTGCATCTCTCTCTTCACCTTCTGCCAAGGAATCGACTGCTGACCGCGCTGGAAGCCTGCAAAACTGCAACATAGTAGCAAAGACGACTACTGCAACTCTGTAACGCTGATCCTGCCGCCTTCTCGACTGTTTTCCTGGTGGTGCATGCTGTGGGGGTATTCTGCCTCCTCTCTGCACTAGAAGCTCCGAAGAAATCTCCCGTGGGTCGACGGAATCTTCCCCCTGCAACCGCAGGCACCAAAAAGCTGCATTACCGGTCCCTTGGTCTCCTCTCAGCACGATGAGTGAAGTCCCTTTAATCCAGCAACTCTGTCCAAGTGACTCCCACAGTCCAGTGACTCTTCAGTCCAAGTTTGGTGAAGGTAAGTCCTTGCCTCCCCACACCAGGCTGCATTGTTGGTGACCGTGACTTTTGCAGCTACTCCGGCCCCTGTGACCTTCCGGCAGAAATCCTTTGTGCACAGCCAAGCCTGGGTCCACGGCACTCTAACCTGCATTGCATGACTTTCTAAGTTGGTCTCCGGCGACGTGGGACTCCTTTGTGTAACTTCGGGTGAGCACTGTTTCACGCATCCTCGTAGTGCCTGTTTCTGGCACTTCTGTGGGTGCTATCTGCTGCTAAGAGGGCTCCTTTTCTTGCACGACGTCCCCTCTACCTCCTGGTCCAATTTGCGACCTCCTGGTCCCTCCTGGGGCACAGCAGCATCCAAAAATGCTAACCACATGATTTGCAGCTAGCAAGGCTTGTTGGCGTTCTTTCGGTGGGAAAACACTTTTGCACGACTCTCCACGGCAAGAGGAATCTGTCCACCAAAGCGAAAGTCTCTAGACCTTTTTGTTCCTGCAGAATCCTCAGCTTCTTCTGTCCAGTAGAAACGTCTTTGCACCCACAGCTGGCATTTCCTGGGCATCTGCCCATCTCCGACTTGCTTGTGACTTTTGGACTTGGTCCCCTTGTTCCACAGGTACCCTCGACTGGAAATCCATTGTTGTTGCATTGCTGATTTGTGTCTTTCCTGCATTATTCCTCTATCACGACTTCTTTGTCCTTAGGGGAACTTTAGTGCACTTTGCACTCACTTTTCAGGGTCTTGGGGTGGGCTATTTTTCTAACCCTCACTTTTTTCTAATAGTCCCAGCGACCCTCTACAAGGTCACATAGGTTTGGGGTCCATTCGTTGTTCGCATTCCACTTTTGGAGTATATGGTTTCTGTTGCCCCTATCCCTATGTGTCTCCATTGCATCCTATTGTAACTATACATTGTTTGCACTGTTTTCTAAGACTATACTGCATATTTTTAGTACTGTGTACATATAACTTGTGTATATTTGCTATCCTCACTCTGAGGGTACACTCTGATATACTTTGGCATATTGTCATAAAAATAAAGTACCTTTATTTTTAGTATAACTGTTTATTGTGTTTTCTTATGATATTGTGCAAGTGACACTTGTGATACTGTAGTAGCTTCACACGTCTCCTAGTTCAGCCTAAGCTGCTCTGCTAAGCTACCATTATCTATCAGCCTAATTCTGCTAGACACCCTATACACTAATAAGGGATACCTGGGCCTGGTGCAAGGTGTAAGTACCCCTTGGTACTCACTACAAGCCAGTCCAGCCTCCTACATTGGTTGTGCAGCGGTGGGATAAGTGCTTTGAGACTACTTACCACTCTTGTCATTGTACTTTTCATAAGAGAAAAATATACAAAACAAGTTCAGTGTGTGTACACATAGCTAAAAAGTTTTGCATTTCCTCTTTTCACTGTACTCTAAAGTGCTGAAAAGTTCTTCTAAACTTTCAGAAAGTTCTTAAAAGTTTAAAAAGTTTTTTTTTCTGTCTTTCTAAAAAGTTCTGAAAACTGTTTTCTCTTTTTCTATCACTTTAACTCTCTCTAAAAATGTCTGGCACAGGCCAAAATGTTGATCTGTCCAAAATTGCATATGATCACCTTAGCTGGAAAGGAGCAAGGAGTCTCTGCATAGAGAGAGGTTTGAGTGTAGGGAAGAATCCTTCCTTGGAATTATTGCTTAACATGCTTAGTGAACAAGATAAGGCCAAAGGGGCCACATCTGTTGATAAAGTAGCAAATGGATCCCAATCTGATCCAGGGACTCCCCCAGGAAAAGATTCAGGAAAGAAAGTTCCCAGCCTGCCCATTACTAGACAGTATAGCATAGTTGGTAATGATGAAGAGCCACACCATACAAATAGTGTTGTCTCACAGCATAGCAAGAGCATTTATTCTCACCACAGTAGAAGTGATGTTTCTGTTAGCCAAGCTGCTAGGGTGCCCTCTGCAAGGGACAGGTCTCCTTCTGTTCATTCCCATCATTCTTCTGTGTCTAAGAATGTCTCTCCCACCAACCCTGATGACAGAATGTTAGAAAGGGAACTCAACAAGTTGAGAGTGGAACAAACCAGACTGAAGCTTAAAAAGCAACAGCTGGATTTGGATAGACAGTCTTTAGAACTAGAGAAGGAAAGACAGAAGTTGGGTTTAGAAACCCATGGTGGCAGCAGCAGTATTCCCCATAGTCATCCTGTAAAAGAGCATGATTCCAGGAATCTGCACAAGATAGTTCCCCCTTACAAGGAGGGGGATGACATTAACAAGTGGTTTGCTGCACTTGAGAGGGCCTGTGTTGTACAGGATGTCCCTCAAAGGCAGTGGGCTGCTATCCTATGGCTATCATTTAGTGGAAAAGGTAGGGATAGGCTCCTTACTGTGAAAGAAAGTGATGCCAATAATTTTACAGTTCTTAAGAATGCACTCCTGGATGGTTATGGCTTAACCACTGAACAATACAGAATAAAGTTCAGAGAGACCAAAAAGGAGTCTTCACAAGACTGGGTTGATTTCATTGACCATTCAGTGAAGGCCTTGGAGGGGTGGTTACATGGCAGTAAAGTTACTGATTATGACAGCCTGTATAACTTGATCCTGAGAGAGCATATTCTTAATAATTGTGTGTCTGATTTGTTGCACCAGTACTTGGTGGACTCTGATCTGACCTCTCCCCAAGAATTGAGAAAGAAGGCAGACAAATGGGTCAGAACAAGGGAGAACAGAAAAGTTCATACAGGGGGTGACAAAGATGGCAACAAAAAGAAGGATGGTAAGTCTTCTGACAAGGGTGGGGACACATCTAAAAATGAGTCTTCATCAGGCCCACAAAAACACTCTAGTGGGGGTGGTGGGCCCAAATCCTCTTTTAATCAAAACAAAGAAAAGAAACCATGGTGCTATTTATGTAAAGTAAAAGGCCATTGGACAACAGATCCCAGTTGTCCAAAGAAAAGCACCAAGCCTCCTACCACTACAACCCCTACTGCTACCCCTAGTGTCCCTACGAATAGCAGTGGTGGTGGGAGCAAACCTACTAATAGCCAATCCAAGGGAGTAGCTGGGCTCACTATTGGTCACTTAGTTGGGGTTGGTCTTGTTAGGGAGACCACAGAGTCTGTGTTAGTCTCTGAGGGGGCTATTGATTTAGCCACCTTAGTTGCTTGTCCCCTTAATATGGATAAGTTCAAGCAGCTACCCCTAATAAATGGTGTTGAGGTTCAGGCCTACAGGGACACTGGTGCCAGTGTGACTATGGTCATAGAGAAACTGGTCCACCCTGAACAACACCTACTTGGTCACCAGTACCAAGTAACCGATGCTCACAACAACACACTTAGCCACCCCATGGCTGTTGTAAATCTCAACTGGGGGGGGCGTTACTGGTCCAAAGAAAGTTGTGGTAGCCACAGATTTACCTGTAGACTGTCTACTAGGAAATGATTTGGAGACATCAGCTTGGTCAGATGTGGAGTTGGAGGCCCATGCAGCAATGCTGGGCATCCCAGGGCATATTTTTGCTTTAACCAGGGCTCAGGCCAAAAAGCAAAAAGGACAGGGAAGCTTGGATCCTGGAACAATGGACCAAGTGCTCCCTAAAGCTAGGGCTAGTAGAAGCAAACCACTTCCTACTATCCCTCCCTCTACAGTGGATTCTACTTCTGAGGAAGAAGAATTCAATCCCTGTGCAGAACCTACACCAGAGGAGCTTGAAGCAGACACTACTGAGCTTTTGGGTGAAGGGGGGCCTGCCAGGGAGGAGCTGCGTGTGGCACAGCAAACCTGTCCCACATTAGAGGGTCTGAGACAGCAAGCTGTCAAACAGGCTAATGGGGATGTCAGTGACTCTCACAGAGTTTACTGGGAGGACAATCTCTTGTATACTTAGGCAAGGAATCCTAAACCTGGAGCTGCCAGGAGATTAGTGATCCCTCAGGAGTACAGAAAGTTCCTCCTAACTCTTGCTCACGACATTCCCCTAGCAGGACATCTGGGACAAATGAAAACTTGGGACAGGCTTGTTCCCTTGTTTCATTGGCCTAGGATGTCTGAGGACACAAAAGAGTTTTGTAAGTCCTGTGAAACCTGTCAAGCCAGTGGCAAGACAGGTAGCACCCCAAAGGCACCCCTTATTCCACTGCCTGTGGTTGGGGTTCCCTTTGAAAGAGTAGGGGTTGACATAGTTGGCCCCCTTGACCCTCCTACTGCTTCAGGCAATAGGTTTATCTTGGTGGTAGTGGACCATGCCACAAGATATCCTGAAGCAATTCCTTTAAGGACCAATACAGCTCCTGCAGCGGCAAAGGCCCTCCTGGGAATATTTTCCAGGGTGGGCTTTCCAAAGGAAGTAGTATCAGACATAGGAAGCAATTTCATGTCTGCATACTTAAAGGCCATGTGGAAAGAGTGTGGTGTAACTTACAAATTCACCACACCCTATCATCCACAAACAAATGGACTGGTGGAGAGATTTAATAAAACTCTCAAAGGCATGATTATGGGTCTCCTTGAAAAACTCTGCAGGAGATGGGATATCCTGTTACCATGCCTCCTTTTTGCCTACAGGGAGGTACCCCAGAAAGGAGTGGGCTTTAGCCCCTTTGAACTTCTTTTTGGACACCCTGTTAGGGGTCCACTAACACTTGTAAAGGAGGGTTGGGAACAACCTTTAAAAGCTCCTAAGCAAGATATTGTGGATTATGTACTTGGCCTCAGATCAAGGATGGCTGAGTATATGAAAAAGGCCAGTAAGAACCTTCAGGCCAGCCAAGAGCTCCAGAAGCAATGGCATGATCAGAAGGCTGTTTTGGTTCAGTACCAACCAGGGCAGAAAGTGTGGGTCTTGGAGCCTGTGGCCCCAAGAGCACTCAAAGATAAATGGAGTGGTCCCCACACAATTGTTGAAAAAAAGGGAGAAGTCACCTATTTAGTTGACTTAGGCACTGCCAGGAGTCCCCTTAGGGTGCTCCATGTCAATCGCCTGAAACCTTACTATGACAGGGCTGATCTCACCCTGCTCATGGCAACTGATGAGGGACAGGAAGAAGACAGTGATCCTCTTCCTGATCTCTTCTCTTCCACAGAACAAGATGCTCTGGTGGAAGGAGTAGTTTTGGCTGATTGTCTTACTGCTGAGCAGAAAGACCATTGCATAAATCTCCTAGATCAATTCTCTGAACTCTTCTCTACTGTGCCAGGTACCACTTCTTGGTTTGAGCACACTATAGATACTGGAGACAGCTTGCCTGTCAAAAGTAAAATCTATAGGCAACCTGACCATGTCAGGGACTGCATAAAGCAAGAGGTGCAGAAAATGTTAGAACTAGGAGTTGTTGAGCACTCTGAAAGTCCATGGGCTTCTCCTGTGGTACTTGTACCAAAACCCCATTCCAAAGATGGAAAGAAGGAAATGCGGTTTTGTGTAGACTACAGAGGTCTCAACCTGGTAACCAAAACTGATGCTCACCCTATACCCAGGGCAGATGAGCTCATAGATACACTGGCATCTGCCAAGTATCTAAGCACTTTTGATTTGACTGCAGGGTATTGGCAGATCAAATTATCAGAAGATGCTAAACCTAAAACTGCATTTTCAACCATTGGAGGACATTACCAGTTCACAGTAATGCCTTTTGGATTGAAAAATGCACCGGCCACTTTTCAGAGGTTGGTGAACACAGTCCTGCAAGGGCTGGAAGCTTTCAGTGCAGCATATTTGGACGATATAGCTGTCTTTAGCTCCAGCTGGGATGATCACCTGGTCCACCTATGGAAAGTTTTGGAGGCCCTGCAAAAGGCAGGCCTCACTATCAAGGCTTCAAAGTGCCAGATAGGGCAGGGTAAGGTGGTTTATCTGGGACTCCTTGTAGGTGGGGAACGGATTGCACCACTACAGGGGAAAATCCAAACAATTATTGATTGGGTTCCCCCTACTACACAGACTCAGGTGAGAGCCTTCCTAGGCCTCACTGGGTATTACAGGAGGTTCATTAAGAACTATGGCTCCATTGCAGCCCCTCTTAATGACCTCACTTCCAAGAAAATGCCTAAAAAGGTATTATGGACAGCAAACTGTCAGAAAGCTTTTGAGGAGCTGAAGCAGGCCATGTGCTCTGCACCTGTCCTGAAAAGCCCTTGTTACTCTAAAAAAATTCTATGTCCAAACTGATGCATCTGAATTAGGAGTAGGGGCAGTCCTATCACAACTTAATTCTGAGGGCCAGGATCAACCTGTTGCTTTTATTAGTAGGAGGTTGACCCCTAGAGAAAAGCGTTGGTCTGCCATAGAGAGGGAGGCCTTTGCTGTGGTCTGGGCACTGAAGAAGTTGAGGCCATACCTGTTTGGCACTCACTTCATTGTTCAGACAGACCACAAACCTCTACTTTGGCTAAAACAAATGAAAGGTGAAAACCCTAAATTGTTGAGGTGGTCCATATCCCTACAGGAAATGGACTATTGTGAGAAGGTAGCCTCTTTCTAGCCTTGTTACCCCCACTTTTGGCCTGTTTGTGAGTGTATGTCAGGGTGTTTGTCACTGTTTTCACTGTCTCACTGGGATCCTGATAGCCAGGCCTCAGTGCTCATAGTGAAAACACTATGTTTTCAGTATGTTTGTTATGTGTCACTGGGATCCTGCTGGTCAGGACCCCAGTGCTCATAGGTTTGTGGCCTATATGTATGTGTCACTGGGACCCTGTCACACAGGGCCCCAGTGCTCATAGGTGTGCATGTATATGTTCCCTGTGTGGTGCCTAACTGTCTCACTGAGGCTCTGCTAACCAGAACCTCAGTGGTTATGCTCTCTCATTTATTTCAAAATGTCACTAACAGGCTAGTGACCAATTTTACCAATTTACATTGGCTTACTGGAACACCCTTATAATTCCTTAGTATATGTTACTGAGGTACCCAGGGTATTGGGGTTCCAGGAGATCCCTATGGGCTGCAGCATTTCTTTTGCCACCCATAGGGAGCTCTGACAATTCTTACACAGGCCTGCCACTGCAGCCTGAGTGAAATAACGTCCACGTTATTTCACAGCCTTTTTACACTGCACTTAAGTAACTTATAAGTCACCTATATGTCTAACCTTTACCTGGTAAAGGTTAGGTGCAAAGTTACTTAGTGTGAGGGCACCCTGGCACTAGCCAAGGTGCCCCCACATTGTTCAGAGCCAATTCCCTGAACTTTGTGAGTGCGGGGACACCATTACACGCGTGCACTACATATAGGTCACTACCTATATGTAGCTTCACAATGGTAACTCCGAATATGTCCATGTAACATGTCTATGATCATGGAATTGCCCCCTCTATGCCATCCTGGCATAGTTGGCACAATCCCATGATCCCAGTGGTCTGTAGCACAGACCCTGGTACTGCCAAACTGCCCTTCCTGGGGTTTCACTGCAGCTGCTGCTGCTGCCAACCCCTCAGACAGGCATCTGCCCTCCTGGGGTCCAGCCAGGCCTGGCCCAGGATGGCAGAACAAAGAACTTCCTCTGAGAGAGGGTGTGACACCCTGTCCCTTTGGAAAATGGTGTGAAGGCAGGGGAGGAGTAGCCTCCCCCAGCCTCTGGAAATGCTTTGTTGGGCACAGATGTGCCCAATTCTGCATAAGCCAGTCTACACCGGTTCAGGGGACCCCTTAGCCCTGCTCTGGCGCGAAACTGGACAAAGGAAAGGGGAGTGACCACTCCCCTGACCTGCACCTCCCCTGGGAGGTGTCCAGAGCTCCTCCAGTGTGCTCCAGACCTCTGCCATCTTGGAAACAGAGGTGCTGCTGGCACACTGGACTGCTCTGAGTGGCCAGTGCCACCAGGTGACGTCAGAGACTCCTGCTGATAGGCTCCTTCAGGTGTTAGTAGCCTATCCTCTCTCCTAGGTAGCCAAACCCTCTTTTCTGGCTATTTAGGGTCTCTGTCTCTGGGGAAACTTCAGATAACGAATGCAAGAGCTCATCCGAGTTCCTCTGCATCTCCCTCTTCACCTTCTGATAAGGAATCGACTGCTGACCGCGCTGGAAGCCTGCAAACCTGCAACATAGTAGCAAAGACGACTACTTCAACTCTGTAACGCTGATCCTACCGCCTTCTCGACTGTTTTCCTGCTTGTGCATGCTGTGGGGGTAGCCTGCCTCCTCTCTGCACCAGAAGCTCAGAAGAAATCTCCTGTGGGTCGACGGAATCTTCCCCCTGCAACCGCAGGCACCAAAAAGCTGCATTACCGGTCCCTTGGGTCTCCTCTCAGAACGACGAACGAGGTCCCTCGAATCCAGCGACTCTGTCCAAGTGACCCCCACAGTCCAAGTTTGGTGGAGGTAAGTCCTTGCCTCACCTCGCTGGGCTGCATTGCTGGGAACCGCGACTTTGCAGCTACTCCGGCCCCTGTGCACTTCCGGCGGAAATCCTTTGTTCACAGCCAAGCCTGGTTTCCTCGGCACTCTAACCTGCTTTGCACGACTTTCTAAGTTGGTCTCCGGCGACGTGGGACTCCTTTGTGCAACTTCGGCGAGCACCATTTCACGCATCTTCGTAGTGCCTGTTTCTGGCACTTCTCCGGGTGCTACCTGCTTCTTTGAGGGCTCTTTGTCTTGCTTGACGTCCCCTCTCTCTTCAGGTCCAATTTGCGACCTCCTGGTCCCTCCTGGGCCCCAGAAGCGTCCAAAAACGCCAAACGCACGATTTGCAACTAGCAAGGCTTGTTGGCGTCCTTTCGGCGGGAAATTACTTCTGCACGACTCTGCAAAGCAAGAGAGATCGGTCCACCAAAGGGGAAGTCTCTAGCCCTTTTCGTTCCTGCAGAAACCTCAGCTTCTTCTGTCCAGTAGAAGCTTCTTTGCACCCGCAGCTGGCATTTCCTGGGCATCTGCCCATCTCCGACTTGCTTGTGACTTTTGGACTTGGTCCCCTTGTTCCACAGGTACCCTAGATTGGAAATCCACAGTTGTTGCATTGCTGGTTTGTATCTTTCCTGCATTATTCCTCTAACACGACTTCTTTGTCCTTAGGGGAACTTTAGTGCACTTTGCACTCACTTTTCAGGGTCTTGGGGAGGGTTATTTTTCTAACTCTCACTATTTTCTAATAGTCCCAGCGACCCTCTACAAGGTCACATAGGTTTGGGGTCCATTCGTGGTTCGCATTCCACTTTTGGAGTATATGGTTTGTGTTGCCCCTATCCCTATGTTTTCCCATTGCATCCTATTGTAACTATACATTGTTTGCACTGTTTTCTAAGACTATACTGCATATTTTTGCTATTGTGTATATATATCTTGTGTATATTTCCTATCCTCTCACTGAGGGTACACTCGAAGATACTTTGGCATATTGTCATAAAAATAAAGTACCTTTATTTTTAGTATAACTGTGTATTGTGTTTTCTTATGATATTGTGCATGTGACACTAGGTGGTACTGTAGTAGCTTCACACGTCTCCTAGTTCAGCCTAAGCTGCTCTGCTAAGCTACCATTATCTATCAGCCTAAGCTGCTAGACACCCTATACACTAATAAGGGATAACTGGGCCTGGTGCAAGGTGCAAGTACCCCTTGGTACTCACTACAAGCCAGTCCAACCTCCTACATTGGTTGTGCAGTGGTGGGATAAGTGCTTGAGACTACTTACCACTCTTGTCATTGTACTTTTCATAAGAGAAAAATATACAAAACAAGGTCAGTGTATATACACATAGCCAAAAAGTTTTGCATTTCCTCTTTTCACTCTTTTCTAAGTGCTGAAAAGTACTTCTAATCTTTCACAAAGTTCTTAAAAGTTTAAAAAGTTTTTTTCTGTCTTTCTAAAAAGTTCTGAAAACTTTTTTCTCTTTTTCTATCACTTTAACTCTCTCTAAAAAATGTCTGGCACAGGCCAAAATGTTGATCTGTCCAAACTTGCATATGACAACCTTAGCTGGAAAAGAGCAAGGAGTCTCTGTATAGAGAGAGGTTTGAGTGTAGGGAAAAATCCTTCCTTGGAACTGTTACTTAACATGCTTAGAGAACAGGATAAGGCCATAGGTGCCTCATCTGTTGAAAAAGTACCTAATAGTTCCCAATCTGATTCAGGGACTCCCCCAGGAAAAGATTCAGGAAAGAAACTCCCTAGCCTGCCCATTACTAGACAGTCTAGCATAGTTGGGAATGATGATGAGCCACACCATACAAATAGTGTTGTCTCACATCATAGCAAAAGCATTTATTCTCACCATACTGGTAGTAATGTTTCTGTTAACCAAGCTGTTAGGGTGGCTTCTGTAAGGGACAGGTCTCCTTCTGTTCATTCCCATCATAGCTCTGTTTCTAGGAATGTCCCTCCCACCAACCCTGATGACAGAATGTTAGAGAGGGAACTCAATAAGTTGAGGGTGGAACAAACCAGACTGAAGCTTAAAAAGCAACAGCTGGATTTGGATAGACAGTCTTTTGAATTAGAGAAGGAAAGACAGAAGTTGGGTTTAGAAACCCATGGTGGCAGCAGCAGTATTCCCCATAGTCATCCTGCAAAAGAGCATGATTCCAGGAATCTGCACAAGATAGTTCCCCCTTATAAGGAGGGGGATGACATTAACAAGTGGTTTGCTGCACTTGAGAGGGCCTGTGTTGTACAGGATGTCCCTCAAAGGCAGTGGGCTGCTATCCTATGGCTATCATTTAGTGGAAAAGGTAGGGATAGGCTCCTTACTGTGAAAGAAAATGATGCCAATAATTTTACAGTTCTTAAGAATGCACTCCTGGATGGTTATGGCTTAACCACTGAACAATACAGGATAAAGTTCAGAGAGACCAAAAAGGAGTCTTCACAAGACTGGGTTGATTTCATTGACCATTCAGTGAAGGCCTTGGAGGGGTGGTTACATGGCAGTAAAGTTACTGATTATGAAAGCCTGTATAACACAATCCTGAGAGAGCATATACTTAATAATTGTGTGTCTGATTTGTTGCAGCAGTACCTGGTAGACTCTGATCTGACCTCTCCCCAAGAATTGGGAAAGAAGGCAGACAAATGGGTCAGAACAAGGGTGAACAGAAAAGTTCATACAGGGGGTGACAAAGATGGCAATAAGAAGAAAGATGGTGAAAAATCTCAAGATAAGCATGGGGATAAGGGTAAAACAAAAGATCCCACTTCAAATCTTAAACACTCTTCAGAGGGTGGGGATAAAACAAATTCTTCCTCTTCTTCCCAACCTGCACACATTAAAAAGCCTTGGTGCTTTGTGTGTAAAAACAGAGGCCATAGGCCAGGGGATAAGTCCTGTCCAGGTAAACCCCCTGAGCCTACCACCACTAATACATCAAGCTCTAGTGCCCCTAGCAGTAGTGGTACTAGTGGTGGGACTGCTGGCAACAGTCAAGTTAAGGGTGCAGTTGGGTTCACTTTTGGGTCCATAGTAGAAACTGGGGGAGTCAGTCCCAAGACAGTTTCTGTCACACCTAGTGGCATTGGCCTTGCCACACTGGCTGCTTGTCCCCTTACAATGGATAAGTACAGGCAGACAGTTTCAATAAATGGTGTTGAGGCCTTGGCCTACAGGGACACAGGTGCCAGTATCACTTTGGTGACTGAAAACCTAGTGCACCCTGATCAACACATCATTGGACAACAGTATAAGATTATTGATGTCCATAACTCCACTAAGTTTCTTCCCTTAGCTATAATTCAGTTTAGTTGGGGTGGAGTTACTGGCCCTAAGCAGGTGGTGGTATCACCTAGCTTACCTGTAGACTGTCTCTTAGGTAATGACCTAGAGGCCTCAGGTTGGGCAGATGTAGAGTTTTATGCCCATGCAGCCATGCTGGGCATCCCTGAGGAATTGTTCCCTCTCATTTCTACTGAAATGAAAAAGCAAAGGAGAGAAGGCCTGAAAACTCAGGATCCCTCTCCATCAACAGGTAAAAAGGGTATCACAGTATCCCCTAACCACCCTGCCATTCAGGATAGCATTCCTGTGGTGGGAGAAACCTCTCCTGGGGTGACACCTGTTCCAAGGGAATCATCAGCTGGCAAAGCTGGACTCCCTGAGGTAGAAGTACCTCTCTGTGGGATAACTAACATTGGTGAGAAAAAGAGCACCATTTTAGTTAACATGGAGCATCCCTCCAACCCTCCCAGAGAAACTTTAGTGCAGAAACCCTGCACTGCCTCACAACACTTAGGACAGCATCCCTGCCCTAGTGTGGAGCTCATAGGACAGCATCCCTGCCCTGCTCCAACTCAAGAGAAACAGCATCCCTGTTCTCTGTTCCAGCCATTTGGACAAAGTTTTTGCCCAGCTATGGCTTTTCTGAGACAGCATCCCTGTCTGGCATTCCCATCATTACAAACAGGTTCAGTGGACAATTCCCACTGCTCTAAACTAAAACTTACTGATAGAAACTCTGAAAATACATCTTCACATTGTTGCTTAGCTAAAAAACTTCAAACAGGGTGGTTTACATCCCCACAGGGAAGTAACCATATAGTGGATGATAAAGGGAGTAACCAGTCTATTGCAGAGCTACTCTCTACTTATCACCACTTAGACAATAAAGTCTCAACTGGCCAAGGTTAGCCTTATTGTCCTTCGTTTGGGGGGGGGGGTTGTGTGAGAAGGTAGCCTCTTTCTAGCCTTGTTACCCCCACTTTTGGCCTGTTTGTGAGTGTATGTCAGGGTGTTTGTCACTGTTTTCACTGTCTCACTGGGATCCTGATAGCCAGGCCTCAGTGCTCATAGTGAAAACACTATGTTTTCAGTATGTTTGTTATGTGTCACTGGGATCCTGCTGGTCAGGACCCCAGTGCTCATAGGTTTGTGGCCTATATGTATGTGTCACTGGGACCCTGTCACACAGGGCCCCAGTGCTCATAGGTGTGCATGTATATGTTCCCTGTGTGGTGCCTAACTGTCTCACTGAGGCTCTGCTAACCAGAACCTCAGTGGTTATGCTCTCTCATTTATTTCAAATTGTCACTGACAGGCTAGTGACCATTTTTACCAATTTACATTGGCTTACTGGAACACCCTTATAATTCCCTAGTATATGGTACTGAGGTACCCAGGGTATTGGGGTTCCAGGAGATCCCTATGGGCTGCAGCATTTCTTTTGCCACCCATAGGGAGCTCTGACAATTCTTACACAGGCCTGCCACTGCAGCCTGAGTGAAATAACGTCCACGTTATTTCACAGCCATTTTACACTGCACTTAAGTAACTTATAAGTCACCTATATGTCTAACCTTTACCTGGTAAAGGTTAGGTGCAAAGTTACTTAGTGTGAGGGCACCCTGGCACTAGCCAAGGTGCCCCCACATTGTTCAGAGCCAATTCCCTGAACTTTGTGAGTGCGGGGACACCATTACACGCGTGCACTACATATAGGCCACTACCTATATGTAGCTTCACCATGGTAACTCCGAATATGGCCATGTAACATGTCTATGATCATGGAATTGCCCCCTCTATGCCATCCTGGCATTGTTGGTACAATTCCATGATCCCAGTGGTCTGTAGCACAGACCCTGGTACAGCCAGACTGCCCTTCCTGGGGTTTCACTGCAGCTGCTGCTGCTGCCAACCCCTCAGACAGGCAGCTGCCCTCCTGGGGTCCAGCCAGGCCTGGCCCAGGATGGCAGAACAAAGAACTTCCTCTGAGAGAGGGTGTGACACCCTCTCCCTTTGGAAAATGGTGTGAAGGCAGGGGAGGAGTAGCCTCCCCCAGCCTCTGGAAATGCTTTGTTGGGCACAGATGTGCCCAATTCTGCATAAGCCAGTCTACACCGGTTCAGGGACCCCTTAGCCCCTGCTCTGGCGCGAAACTGGACAAAGGAAAGGGGAGTGACCACTCCCCTGACCTGCACCTCCCCTGGGAGGTGTCCAGAGCTCCTCCAGTGTGCTCCAGACCTCTGCCATCTTGGAAACAGAGGTGCTGCTGGCACACTGGACTGCTCTGAGTGGCCAGTGCCACCAGGTGACGTCAGAGACTCCTGCTGATAGGCTCCTTCAGGTGTTAGTAGCCTTTCCTCTCTCCTAGGTAGCCAAACCCTCTTTTCTGGCTATTTATGGTCTCTGTCTCTGGGGAAACTTGAGATAACGAATGCATGAGCTCAGCCGAGTTCCTCTGCATCTCTCTCTTCAACTTCTGATAAGGAATCGACCGCTGACCGCGCTGGAAGCCTGCAAACCTGCAACATAGTAGCAAAGACGACTACTGCAACTCTGTAACGCTGATCCTGCCGCCTTCTCGACTGTTTTCCTGCTTGTGCATGCTGTGGGGGTAGTCTGCCTCCTCTCTGCACCAGAAGCTCCGAAGAAATCTCCCGTGGGTCGACGGAATCTTCCCCCTGCAACCTCAGGCACCAAAAAGCTGCATTACCGGTCCCTTGGGTCTCCTCTCAGCACGACGAGCGAGGTCCCTCGAATCCAGCGATGCTGTCCAAGTGACCCCCACAGTCCAGTGACTCTTCAGCCCAAGTTTGGTGGAGGTAAGTCCTTGCCTCACCTCGCTGGGCTGCATTGCTGGGAACCGCGACTTTGCAGCTGCTCCGGCCCCTGTGCACTTCCGGCGGAAATCCTTCGTGCACAGCCAAGCCTGGGTCCACGGCACTCTAACCTGCATTGCACGACTTTCTAAGTTGGTCTCCGGCGACGTGGGACTCCTTTGTGCAACTTCGGCGAGCACCGTTTCACGCACCCTTGTAGTGCCTGTTTCTGGCACTTCTCCGGGTGCTACCTGCTTAAGTGAGGGCTCTTTGTCTTGCTCGACGTCCCCCCTCTCTGCAGGTCCAATTTGCGACCTCCTGGTCCCTCCTGGGCCCCAGCAGCGTCCAAAAACGCCAAACGCACGATTTGCGTGTAGCAAGGCTTGTTGGCGTCCTTCCGGCGGGAAAACACTTCTGCACGACTCTCCAAGGCAAGTGGAATCCGTCCACCAAAGGGGAAGTCTCTAGCCCTTTTTGTTCCTGCAGAAACCTCAGCTTCTTCTGTCCAGTCGAAGCTTCTTTGCACCCACAGCTGGCATTTCCTGGGCATCTGCCCATCTCCGACTTGCTTGTGACTTTTGGACTTGGTCCCCTTGTTCCACAGGTACCCTAGATTGGAAATCCACAGTTGTTGCATTGCTGGTTTGTGTCTTTCCTGCATTATTCCTCTAACACGACTCTTTTGTCCTTAGGGGAACTTTGGTGCACTTTGCACTCACTTTTCAGGGTCTTGGGGAGGGTTATTTTTCTAACTCTCACTATTTTCTAATGGTCCCAGCGACCCTCTACAAGGTCACATAGGTTTGGGGTCCATTCGTGGTTCGCATTCCACTTCTGGAGTATATGGTTTGTGTTGCCCCTATCCCTATGTTTCCCCATTGCATCCTATTGTAACTATACATTGTTTGCACTGTTTTCTAAGACTATACTGCATATTTTTGCTATTGTGTATATATATCTTGTGTATATTTCCTATCCTCTCACTAAGGGTACACTCTAAGATACTTTGGCATATTGTCATAAAAATAAAGTACCTTTATTTTTAGTATAACTGTGTATTGTGTTTTCTTATGATATTGTGCATATGACACTAAGTGGTACTGTAGTAGCTTCACACGTCTCCTAGTTCAGCCTAAGCTGCTCTGCTAAGCTACCATTATCTATCAGCCTAAGCTGCTAGACACCCTATACACTAATAAGGGATAACTGGGCCTGGTGCAAGGTGCAAGTACCCCTTGGAACTCACTACAAGCCATTCCAGCCTCCTACATTGGTTGTGCAGTGGTGGGATAAGTGCTTGAGACTACTTACCACTCTTGTCATTGTACTTTTCATAAGAGAAAAATATACAAAACAAGGTCAGTGTATATACACATAGCCAAAAAGTTTTGCATTTCCTCTTTTCACTCTTTTCTAAGTGCTGAAAAGTACTTCTAAAACTTTCAAAAAGTTCTTAAAAGTTTAAAAAAAGTTTTTTCTGTCTTTCCAAAAAGTTCTGAAAACTTTTTACTCTTTCTCTATCACTTTAACTCTCTCTAAAAAATGTCTGGCACAGGAAAAAATGTTGAACTGTCCAAACTTGCATATGATCACCTTAGCTGGAAAGGAGCAAGGAGTCTCTGCCTAGAGAGAGGTTTGAGTGTAGGGAAGAATCCTTCCTTAGAACTGTTAATTAATATGCTTAGAGTACAGGATAAGGGCATAAGTGCCCAATCTGTAGAAAAAGTAGCTAATGGTTCTCAATCTGATCCAGGGACTCCCCCAGGAAAAGGTTCAGGAAAGAAACTTCTCAGCCTGCCCATTACTAGACAGTCTAGCATAGTTGGTACAGAGGTTGAATCACACCATACTGATGGTGTGCTCTCACATTATGCTGGTAGCCAAGCTGTTAGGGTGCCCTCTGTAAGGGACAGGTCTCCTTCTGTTCATTCCCATCATACCTCTGTATCTAGACATGTCCCTCCCACCCACCCTGATGACAGATTGTTGGAAAGGGAGCTCAATAGATTGAGAGTGGAACAAACCAGACTGAAGCTCAAGAAGCAACAGCTGGATTTGGATAGACAGTCTTTAGAAATAGAGAGGGAAAGACAGAAGTTGGGTTTAGATACCCATGGTGGCAGCAGCAGTATTCCCCATAGTCATCCTGCAAAAGAGCATGATTCAAGGAATCTGCACAAGATAGTTCCCCCTTATAAGGAGGGGGATGACATTAACAAGTGGTTTGCTGCACTTGAGAGGGCCTGTGCTGTACAGGATGTCCCTCAAAAGCAGTGGGCTGCTATCCTATGGCTATCATTTAGTGGAAAAGGTAGGGATAGGCTCCTTACTGTAAAAGAAAATGATGCTAAAAATTTCCAAGTTCTTAAGAATGCACTCCTGAATGGTTATGGCTTAACCACTGAACAGTACAGGATAAAGTTCAGAGAGACCAAAAAGGAGTCTTCACAAGACTGGGTTGATTTAATTGACCATTCAGTGAAGGCCTTGGAGGGGTGGTTACATGGCAGTAAAGTTACTGATTATGACAGCCTGTATAACTTAATCCTGAGAGAGCATATTCTTAATAATTGTGTGTCTGATTTGTTGCACCAGTACTTGGTGGACTCTGATCTGACCTCTCCCCAAGAATTGGGAAAGAAGGCAGACAAATGGGTCAGAACAAGAGTGAACAGAAAAGTTCATACAGGGGGTGACAAAGATGGCAACAAAAAGAAGGATGGTAAGTCTTCTGACAAGGGTGGGGACAAATCTAAAAATGAGTCTTCATCAGGCCCACAAAAACACTCTGGTGGGGGTGGTGGGCCCAAATCCTCCTTTAATCAGAACAAGGAAAAGAAACCATGGTGCTATTTATGTAAAATAAAAGGCCATTGGACAACAGATCCCAGTTGTCCAAAGAAAGGCACCACTGCTCCTACCACTACAACCCCTACTGCTACACCTAGTGTCCCTACTAATAGCAGTGGTGGTGGGAGCAAACCTACTAATAGCCAATCCAAGGGAGTAGCTGGGCTCACTTTTGGTAATTTAGTTGGGGTTGGTCTAATTAGGGAGACCACAGAGGCTACTTTAGTCTCTGAAGGGGCTATTGATTTAGCCACTTTGGTTGCTTGCCCCCATAACTTGGAGAAGTACAAGCAACTAACCCTAATAAATGGTGTTGAGGTCCAGGCCTACAGGGACACAGGTGCCAGTGTCACAATGGTGATTGAGAAACTGGTGCACCCTTAACAACACATACTTGGACACCAGTACCAAGTAACCGATGCTCACAACATAACACAAAGCCACCCCATGGCTGTTGTAAATCTCAACTGGGGTGGGGGTAACTGGTCCAAAGAAAGTTGTGGTAGCTTCAGATTTACCTGTAGACTGTCTATTAGGGAATGATTTGGAGATATCAGCTTGGTCAGATGTGGAGTTGGAGGCCCATGCAGCAATGCTGGGCATTCCAGGGCATATTTTTGCTTTGACAAGGGCTCAGGCCAAAAAGCAAAAAGGACAGGGAAGCTTGGATCCTGGAACAATGGACCAAGTGCTCCCTAAAGCTAGGGCTAGTAGAAGCAAACCACTTCCTACTATCCCTCCCTCTACAGTGGATTCTACTTCTGAGGAAGAAGAATTCCCTCCCTGTGCAGAACCTACACCAGAGGAGCTGGAAGCAGACACTGCTGAGCTTTTGGGTGAAGGGGGGCCTGCCAGGGAGGAGCTGAGTGTGGCACAGCAAACCTGTCCCACATTAGAGGGTCTCAGACAGCAAGCTGTCAAACAGGCTAATGGGGATGTCAGTGACTCTCACAGAGTTTACTGGGAGGACAACCTCTTGTACACTGAGCATAGTGATCCTAAACCTGGAGCTGCCAGGAGATTAGTGATTCCTCAGGAGTACAGAAAGTTCCTCCTAACACTGGCACATGACATTCCCTTAGCTGGGCACCTGGGTCAAATGAAAACTTGGGACAGATTGGTACCATTGTTTCATTGGCCTAGGATGTCTGAGGACACAAAGGAATTTTGTAAGTCCTGTGAAACCTGTCAAGCCAGTGGCAAGACAGGTGGCACTCCAAAGGCACCCCTTATCCCACTGCCTGTGGTTGGGGTTCCCTTTGAAAGGGTAGGGGTTGACATAGTTGGCCCCCTTGACCCTCCTACTGCTTCAGGCAATAGGTTTATCTTAGTGGTAGTGGACCATGCCACAAGATATCCTGAAGCTATTCCTTTAAGGACCACTACAGCTCCTGCAGTGGCAAAGGCCCTCCTGGGAATATTTTCCAGGGTGGGCTTCCCAAAGGAAGTAGTATCAGACAGAGGAAGCAATTTCATGTCTGCATACTTAAAGGCCATGTGGAAGGAGTGTGGTGTAACTTACAAGTTCACAACACCCTATCATCCACAAACAAATGGACTGGTGGAGAGATTTAATAAAACTCTCAAAGGCATGATTATGGGTCTCCCTGAAAAACTCCGCAGGAGATGGGATATCCTTCTACCATGCCTCCTTTTTGCCTACAGGGAGGTACCCCAGAAAGGAGTGGGCTTCAGCCCCTTTGAACTTCTTTTTGGACACCCTGTTAGGGGTCCACTCACACTTGTAAAGGAGGGTTGGGAACAACCTTTAAAAGCTCCTAAGCAGGATATTGTGGATTATGTACTTGGCATCAGATCAAGGATGGCTGAGTACATGAAAAAGGCCAGTAAAAACCTTCAGGCCAGCCAAGAGCTCCAGAAGCAATGGCATGATCAGAAGGCTGTTTTGGTTCAGTACCAACCAGGGCAGAAAGTGTGGGTCTTGGAGCCTGTGGCCCCAAGAGCACTCCAAGATAAATGGAGTGGACCCAACACAATTGTTGAAAAGAAGGGTGAAGTCACCTACTTGGTTGACTTAGGCACTGCCAGGAGTCCCCTTAGGGTGCTCCATGTCAACCGCCTGAAACCCTACTATGACAGGGCTGATCTCACCCTGCTCATGGCAACTGATGAGGGACAGGAAGAAGACAGTGATCCTCTACCTGATCTCTTCTCTTCCACAGAACAAGATGCTCTTGTGGAAGGTGTAGTTTTGGCTGATTGTCTTACTGCTGAGCAGAAAGATAATTGCATAAATCTCATAGGACAATTTTCAGAACTCTTCTCTATTGTGCCAGGCACCACTTCTTGGTGTGAGCACACTATAGATACTGGAGACAGTTTACCTGTCAAAAGTAAGATCTATAGGCAGCCTGACCATGTCAGGGACTGCATAAAGCAAGAAGTTCAGAAAATGTTGGAACTAGGAGTGGTTGAGCACTCTGACAGTCCATGGGCTTCTCCTGTGGTACTGGTACCAAAACCAAATTCTAAAGATGGAAAAAAGGAAATGAGGTTTTGTGTAGACTATAGAGGTCTCAACTTGGTAACCAAAACTGATGCTCACCCTATACCCAGGGCAGATGAGCTCATAGATACACTGGCATCTGCCAAGTATCTAAGCACTTTTGATTTGACTGCAGGGTATTGGCAGATCAAATTGTCAGAAGATGCTAAACCTAAGACTGCTTTTTCTACCATTGGAGGACATTACCAGTTTACTGTAATGCCTTTTGGTTTGAAAAATGCACCTGCCACTTTTCAGAGGTTGGTGAACACAGTCCTGCAAGGGCTGGAAGCTTTCAGTGCAGCATATTTGGACGATATAGCTGTCTTTAGCTCCAGCTGGGATGATCACCTGGTCCACCTATGGAAAGTTTTAGAAGCTCTGCAAAAGGCAGGCCTCACTATCAAGGCTTCAAAGTGCCAGATAGGGCAGGGTAAGGTGGTTTATCTGGGACACCTTGTTGGTGGGGAACAGATTGCACCACTTCAGGGGAAAATCCAAACTATTATTGATTGGGTTCCCCCTACCACTCAGACTCAGGTGAGAGCCTTCCTAGGCCTCACTGGGTATTACAGGAGGTTCATTAAGAACTATGGCTCCATTTCAGCCCCTCTTAATGACCTCACATCCAAGAAAATGCCTAAAAAGGTATTGTGGACAGCAGGCTGTCAGAAAGCTTTTGAGGAGCTGAAGCAGGCCATGTGCTCTGCACCTGTCCTGAAAAGCCCTTGTTACTCTAAAAAATTCTATGTCCAAACTGATGCATCTGAATTAGGAGTAGGGGCAGTCCTATCACAACTTAATTCTGAGGGCCAGGATCAACCTGTTGCTTTTATTAGTAGGAGGTTGACCCCTAGAGAAAAGCGTTGGTCTGCCATTGAGAGGGAGGCCTTTGCTGTGGTCTGGGCTCTGAAGAAGTTGAGGCCATACCTGTTTGGCACTCACTTCATTGTTCAGACAGACCACAAACCTCTACTTTGGCTAAAACAAATGAAAGGTGAAAATCCTAAATTGTTGAGGTGGTCCATATCCCTACAGGAATGGACTATACAGTGGAACATAGACCTGGGAGTAGCCACTCCAATGCAGATGGACTCTCCAGATATTTCCACTTAGACAATGAAGACTCATCAGGTAATGGCTAGTCTTATTGTCCTTCGTTTGGGGGGGGGTTGTGTAGGAAAGTACCATCTTGCCTGGCATGTTACCCCCATTTTTCACTGTATATATGTTGTTTTAGTTGTATGTGTCACTGGGACCCTGGTTACCCAGGGCCCCAGTGCTCATAAGTGTGCCTGAATGTGTTACCTGTGTAGTGACTAACTGTCTCACTGAGGCTCTGCTAATCAGAACCTCAGTGGTTATGCTCTCTCATTTCTTTCCAAATTGTCACTGACAGGCTAGTGACCATTTTTACCAATTTACATTGGCTTACTGGAACACCCTTATAATTCCCTAGTATATGGTACTGAGGTACCCAGGGTATTGGGGTTCCAGGAGATCCCTATGGGCTGCAGCATTTCTTTTGCCACCCATAGGGAGCTCTGACAATTCTTACACAGGCCTGCCACTGCAGCCTGAGTGAAATAACGTCCACGTTATTTCACAGCCATTTTACACTGCACTTAAGTAACTTATAAGTCACCTATATGTCTAACCTTATCCTGGTAAAGGTTAGGTGCAAAGTTACTTAGTGTGAGGGCACCCTGGCACTAGCCAAGGTGCCCCCACATTGTTCAGAGCCAATTCACTGAACTTTGTGAGTGCGGGGACACCATTACACGCGTGCACTACATATAGGTCACTACCTATATGTAGCTTCACCATGGTAACTCCGAATATGGCCATGTAACATGTCTATGATCATGGAATTGCCCCCTCTATGCCATCCTGGCATTGTTGGTACAATTCCATGATCCCAGTGGTCTGTAGCACAGACCCTGGTACTGCCAGACTGCCCTTCCTGGGGTTTCACTGCAGCTGCTGCTGCTGCCAACCCCTCAGACAGGCAGCTGCCCTCCTGGGGTCCAGCCAGGCTTGGCCCAGGATGGCAGAACAAAGAACTTCCTCTGAGAGAGGGTATGACACCCTCTCCCTTTGGAAAATGGTGTGAAGGCAGGGGAGGAGTAGCCTCCCCCAGCCTCTGGAAATGCTTTGTTGGGCACAGATGTGCCCAATTCTGCATAAGCCAGTCTACACCGGTTCAGGGACCCCTTAGCCCCTGCTCTGGCGCGAAACTGGACAAAGGAAAGGGGAGTGACCACTCCCCTGACCTGCACCTCCCCTGGGAGGTGTCCAGAGCTCCTCCAGTGTGCTCCAGACCTCTGCCATCTTGGAAACAGAGGTGCTGCTGGCACACTGGACTGCTCTGAGTGGCCAGTGCCACCAGGTGACGTCAGAGACTCCTGCTGATAGGCTCCTTCAGGTGTTAGTAGCCTTTCCTCTCTCCTAGGTAGCCAAACCCTCTTTTCTGGCTATTTAGGGTCTCTGTCTCTGGGGAAACTTGAGATAACGAATGCATGAGCTCAGCCGATTTCCTCTGCATCTCTCTCTTCACCTTCTGATAAGGAATCGACCGCTGACCGCGCTGGAAGCCTGCAAACCTGCAACATAGTAGCAAAGACGACTACTGCAACTCTGTAACGCTGATCCTGCCACCTTCTCGACTGTTTTCCTGCTTGTGCATGCTGTGGGGGTAGTCTGCCTCCTCTCTGCACCAGAAGCTCCGAAGAAATCTCCCGTGGGTCGACGGAATCTTCCCCCTGCAACCGCAGGCACCAAAAAGCTGCATTACCGGTCCCTTGGTTCTCCTCTCAGCACGACGAGCGAGGTCCCTCGAATCCAGCGACGCTGTCCAAGTGACCCCCACAGTCCAGTGACTCTTCAGCCCAAGTTTGGTGGAGGTAAGTCCTTGCCTCACCTCGCTGGGCTGCATTGCTGGGAACCGCGACTTTGCAGCTGCTTCGGCCCCTGTGCACTTGCGGCAGAAATCCTTCGTGCACAGCCAAGCCTGGGTCCACGGCACTCTAACCTGCATTGCACGACTTTCTAAGTTGGTCTCCGGCGACGTGGGACTCCTTTGTGCAACTTCAGCGAGCACCGTTTCACGCACCCTCGTAGTGCCTGTTTCTGGCACTTCTCCGGGTGCTACCTGCTTTAGTGAGGGCTCTTTGTCTTCCTCGACGTCCCCCCTCTCTGCAGGTCCAATTTGCGACCTCCTGGTCTCTCCTGGGCCCCAGCAGCGTCCAAAAACGCCAAACGCACGATTTGCGTGTAGCAAGGCTTGTTGGCGTCCTTCCGGCGGGAAAACATTTCTGCACGACTCTCCAAGGCGAGCGGGATCCGTCCACCAAAGGGGAAGTCTCTAGCCCTTTTCGTTCCTGCAGAAACCTCAGCTTCTTCTGTCCAGTCAAAGCTTCTTTGCACCCGCTGCTGGCATTTCCTGGGCATCTGCCCATCTCCGACTTGCTTGTGACTTTTGGACTTGGTCCCCTTGTTCCACAGGTACCCTAGATTGGAAATCCACAGTTGTTGCATTGCTGGTTTGTGTCTTTCCTGCATTATTCCTCTAACACGACTCTTTTGTCCTTAGGGGAACTTTGGTGCACTTTGCACTCACTTTTCAGGGTCTTGGGGAGGGTTATTTTTCTAACTCTCACTATTTTCTAATAGTCCCAGCGACCCTCTACAAGGTCACATAGGTTTGGGGTCCATTCGTGGTTCGCATTCCACTTCTGGAGTATATGGTTTGTGTTGCCCCTATCCCTATGTTTCCCCATTGCATCCTATTGTAATTATACATTGTTTGCACTGTTTTCTAAGACTATACTGCATATTTTTGCTATTGTGTATATATATCTTGTGTATATTTCCTATCCTCTCACTGAGGGTACACTCTAAGATACTTTGGCATATTGTCATAAAAATAAAGTACCTTTATTTTTAGTTTAACTGTGTATTGTGTTTTCTTATGATATTGTGCATATGACACTAAGTGGTACTGTAGTAGCTTCGCACGTCTCCTAGTTCAGCCTAAGCTGCTCTGCTAAGCTACCATTATCTATCAGCCTAAGCTGCTAGACACCCTATACACTAATAAGGGATAACTGGGCCTGGTGCAAGGTGCAAGTACCCCCTGGTACTCACTACAAGCCAGTCCAGCCTCCTACAAATAACCACTGAGGTTCTGGTTACCAGAGCCTCAGTGAGACAGTTAGGCATCACACAGGGAACACATACAGGACACATACTTATGAGCACTGGGTCCCTGTCTAGCAGGGTCCCAGTGACACATAGACTAAAACAACATATATACAGTGAAATATGGGGGTAACATGCCAGGCAAGATGGTACTTTCCTACAGTAAGAATCCTACAAAAGAGTTTCTCTTTAACATGCTCATTGTAGATGACCAGAACCAGTCTGGCCCATCTCAGGAAAGGTTAGAAAATGGGCAAACTTCCCAGTCTGACTCAGGGGAGTTCCATGAGAAAGCTGGGGAGGGTTCTTACCAGGTCCTGCCCCCTAGCAGGGCACCTAGTGATCCTGGTAGTGATAGAGGCTCCTACAACAGTGGGGCATCTTTTACCACTAGAGGCCAGGTTACTAGGGTCCAGACAGTTAGGGACAGGTCTCCCTCTGAAACTTCCCACATTTCTTCTGTGTCTAAACATTAGCCAGCCCACCCACCCTGAGGATAACTTGTTAGAAAGAGAACTCAAAAAGTTGAGTGTTGAAGAGACCAGACTGAAGCTTAAACAGCAGCAGCTGGCCTTAGATAGGGAATCCCTAGACATAGAGAAGGCAAGCCAGAGGTTGGGGTTAGTTCCCCATGGAGGCAGCAGCAGTATTTCTGATAGCAATCCTGTTAAAGAGCAAGATTACAGGAATCTGCACAAGATAGTCACCCCTTGTAGGAGGCTGGCCTGGCTTATAGTGGGTACCAAGGGTACTTACACTCTGTGCCAGGCCAGTTATCCCTTATTAGTGTAGAAGAGGTGTTTCTAGCAGCTTAGGCTGATAGAAGGTAGCTATGGAAGAGCAGCCAAGGCTGAACTAGGAGACATGTAAAGCTCCTACTATACCACTGGTGTCATATGCATAATATCATAAGAAAACACAATGCACAGATATACTAAAAAATAAAGGTACTTTATTTTTATGACAATATGCCAAAAGTATCTCAGTGAGTACCCTCAGTATGAGGATATGTTATATACACAAGATATATGTACACAAACCAAAATTATGCAGTAAATAGCAAAAGGAAGTAATGCAAGCAATGTAAAGTTACAGTAGATTGCAATAGGAGCACATAGGTATAGGGGCAACACACACCATATGTTCCAAAAGTGAAATGCGAACCACGAATGGACCCCAAACCTATGTGAGCTTGTAGAGGGTCACTGGGACTGTAAGAAAACAGTGAGGGTTAGAAAAATAGCCCACCCCAAGGCCCTGTAAGGTAGGTGTAAAGTGCACCTACAACCCCCAGAGAGCACAGAAGTCGTGATAGGGGGATTCTGCAAGGAAAACACCAGCAATGCAACAACAGTGGATTTCCGGACCTGAGTACCTGTAAGACAAGGGGACCAAGTCCAAGAGTCACGACAGTGTCGAGAGTGGGCAGGAGCCCAGGAAATGCCAGATGAGGGTGCAAGGAAGCTGCCACCTGTTGGAAGAAGCTTGTGATTCTGCAAGAACGAAAAGGACTAGGAGCTTCCCCTCTGGAGGATGAATGTCTGTAGGGGGCTGGACTGGCTTGTAGTGGGTACCAAGTGTAGGAAAGTACCATCTTGCCTGGCATGTTACCCCCATATTTCACTGTATATATGTTGTTTTAGTTGTATGTGTCACTGGGACCCTGCCAGCCAGGGCCCCAGTGCTCTTAAGTGTGCCCTGTATGTGTTACCTGTGTTATGACTAACTGTCTCACTGAGGCTCTGCTATCCAGAACCTCAGTGGTTATGCTCTCTCATTTCTTTCCAAATTGTCACTAACAGGCTAGTGACCAATTTCACCAATTTACATTGGCATACTGGAACACCCTTATAATTCCCTAGTATATGGTACTGTGGTACCCTGGGTATTGGGGTTCCAGGAGATCCCTATGGGCTGCAGCATTTATTGTGCCACCCATAGGGAGATCTGACAATTGTTACACAGGCCTGCCAGTGCAGCCTGAGTGAAATAACGTTCACGTTATTTCACAGCCATTTACCACTGCACTTAAGTAACTTATAAGTCACCTATATGTCTAACCTTTACCTGGTAAAGGTTGGGTGCTAAGTTACTTAGTGTGTGGGCACCCTGGCACTAGCCAAGGTGCTCCCACATTGTTCAGGGCAAATTCCCCGGACTTTGTGAGTGCGGGGACACCATTACACACGTGCACTATACATATGTCACAACATATGTATAGCGTCACAATGGTAACTCCAAACATGACCATGTAACCTGTCTAAGATCATGGAATTGTCACCCCAATGCCATTCTGGCATTGGGGAGACAATTCCATGATCCCCGAGTCTCTAGCACACACCTGGGTACTGCCAAACTACCTTTCCTGGGGTTTCACTGCAGCTGCTGCTGCTGCCAACCCCTCAGACAGGTTTCTGCCCTCCTGGGGTCCAGCCAGGCTTGGCCAAGGAAGGCAGAACAAAGGACTTCCTCAGAGAGAGGATGATACACCCTCTCCCTTTGGAAAAAGGTGTCAGGGGTGGGAGGAGTAGCCTCCCCCAGCCTCTGGAAATGCTTTGATGGGCACAGATGGTGCCCATCTCTGCATAAGCCAGTCTACACCGGTTCAGGGATCGCCCAGTCCTGCTCTGGCGCGAAACTGGACAAAGGAAAGGGGAGTGACCACCCCCCTGACCTGGTCCTCCCCTGGGAGGTGCCCAGAGCTCCTCCAGTGTGCTCCAGACCTCTGCCATCTTGGAAACAGAGGTGCTGCTGGCACACTGGTCTGCTCAGAGTGGCCAGTGCCAGCAGGTGACGTCAGAGACTCCTTCTGATAGGCTCTTATCTCTGTTGCTAGCCTATCCTCCTTCCTAAGTAGCCAAACCTCCTTTTCTGGCTATTTAGGGTCTCTGCTTTGGGGAATTCTTTAGATAACGAATGCAAGAGCTCATCAGAGTTCCTCTGCATCTCTCTCTTCACCTTCTGCCAAGGAATCGACCGCTGAGTACTCTGGACGCCTGCAAAACTGCAACAAATTAGCAAAGACGACTACTGCAACCTTGTATCGCTGATCTGGCCGCCTTCTCGACTGTTTTCCTGGTGGTGCATGCTGTGGGGGTAGTCTGCCTCCTCTTTGCACTAGAAGCTCCGAAGAAATCTCCTGTGGGTCAACAGAATCTTCCCCCTGCAACTGCAGACACCAAACGACTGCTTCACCGGTCCTCTGGGTCCCCTCTCAGCACGACGAGTGTGGTCCCTGGAACTCAGCAACTCTGTCCAAGTAACTCCCACAGTCCAGTGACTCTTCAGTCCAAGTTTGGTGGAGGTAAGTCCTTACCTCCCCACGCTAGACTGCATTGCTCTGTACCGCATGATTTGCAGCTGCTCCGGCTCCTGTGCACTCTTCCAGGATTTCTTTTGTGCACAGCCAAGCCTGGGTCCCTGGCACTCTAACCTGCAGTGCACGACCTCCTGAGTTGTTGTCCGGCATCGTGGGACCTTCTTTTGTGACTTCGGGTGAACTCCGGTTCACTCCAGTTCGTAGTGCCTGTTCCGCACTTCTGCGGGTGCTGCTTGCTTCTGAGTGGGCTCTTTGACTTGCGGGACGCTGTAGGAGGCTGGACTGGCTTGTAGTGAGTACCAAGGGGTACTTACACCTTGCACCAGGCCCAGGCATCCCTTATTAGTGTATAGGGTGTCTAGCAGCTTAGGCTGATAGATAATGGTAGCTTAGCAGAGCAGCTTAGACTGAACTAGGAGACGTGTGAAGCTACTACAGTACCACAAGTGTCACTTGCACAATATCATAGGAAAACACAATACACAGTTATACTAAAAATAAAGGTACTTTATTTTTATGACAATATTGTAGGAGGCTGGTCTGGCTTGTAGTGAGTACCAACGGGTACTTACACCATGGACCAGGCCTAGGTATCCCTTATTAGTGTATAGGGTGTCTAGCAGCTTAGGCTGATAGATAATGGTAGCTTAGCAGAGCAGCTTAGGCTGAACTAGGAGACGTGTGAAGCTACTACAGTACCACAAGTGTCACTTGCACAATATCATAAGAAAACACAATACACAGTTATACTAAAAATAAAGGTACTTTATTTTTATGACAATATGCCAAAGTATCTCAGAGTGTACCCTCAGAGTGAGGATAGCAAATATACACAAGTTATATGTACACCGTACTAAAAATATGCAGTATAGTCTCAGAAAACAGTGCAAACAATATATAGTTACAATAGGATGCAATGGGGACACATAGGGATAGGGGCAACACAAACCATATACTCCAAAAGTGGAATGCGAACCACAAATGGACCCCAAACCTATGTGACCTTGTAGAGGGTCGCTGGGACTATTAGAAAATAGTGAGGGTTAGAAAAATAGCCCTCCCCAAGACCCTGAAAAGTGAGTGCAAAGTGCACTAAAGTTCCCCAGAAGACAAAGAAGTCGTGATAGAGGAATAATGCAGGAAAGACACAAACCAACAATGCAACAACGATGGATTTCCAATCTAGGGTACCTGTGGAACAAGGGGACCAAGTCCAAAAGTCACAAGCAAGTCGGAGATGGGCAAATGCCCAGGAAATGCCAGCTGTGGGTGCAAAGAAGCTTCTACTGGACAGAAGAAGCAGAGGTTTCTGCAGGAAGGAAAAGGGCTAGAGACGTCCCCTTTGGTGGACAAATCCCTCTCGCAGCAGAGAGTCGTGCAGAAGTGTTTTCCCGCCAAAAGAACGCAAACAAGCCTTGCTAGCTGCAAATCGTGCGGTTAGCGTTTTTGGACGCTGCTGTGGCCCAGGAGGGACCAGGAGGTCGCAAATTGGACCAGGAGGTAGAGGGGACGTCGTGCAAGAAAAGGAGCTCTCTTAGCAGCAGGTAGTACCCAGACAAGTGCCAGAAACAGGCACTATGAGGATGCGTGAAACAGTGCTCACCCGAAGTTACACAAAGGAGTCCCACGTCACTGGAGACCAACTTAGAAAGTCGTGCAATGCAGGTTAGAGTGCCGAGGACCCAGGCTTGGCTGTGCACAAAGGATTTCCGCCGGAAGTGCACAGGGGCCGGAGAAGTTGCAAAAGTTGCGGTTACCAACAATGCAGTCTGGCGTGGGGAGGCAAGGACTTACCTCCACCAAACTTGGACTGAAGAGTCACTGGACTGTGGGAGTCACTTGGACAGAGTTGCTGGATTCAAGGGACCTCGCTCGTCGTGCTGAGAGGAGACCCAAGGGACCGGTAATGCAGCTTTTTGGTGCCTGCGGTTGCAGGGGGAAGATTCCGTCGACCAACGGGAGAATTCTTCGGAGCTTCTAGTGCAGAGAGGAGGCAGACAACCCCCACAGCATGCACCACCAGGAAAACAGTCGAGAAGGCGGCAGGATCAGCGTTACAGAGTTGCAGTAGTCGTCTTTGCTACTATTTTGCAGTTTTGCAGGCTTCCAGCGCGGTCAGCAGTCGATTCCTTGGCAGAAGGTGAAGAGAGAGATGCAGAGGAACTCTGATGAGCTCTTGCATTCGTTATCTAAAGTTTCCCCAGAGACAGAGACCCTAAATAGCCAGAAAAGAGGGTTTGGCTACCTAGGAGAGAGGATAGGCTACTAACACCTGAAGGAGCCTATCAGAAGGAGTCTCTGTCGTCACCTGGTGGCACTGGCCACTCAGAGCAGTCCAGTGTGCCAGCAGCACCTCTGTTTCCAAGATGGCAGAGGTCTGGAGCACACTGGAGGAGCTCTGGACACCTCCCAGGGGAGGTGCAGGTCAGGGGAGTGGTCACTCCCCTTTCCTTTGTCCAGTTTCGCGCCAGAGCAGGGGCTAAGGGGTCCCTGAACCGGTGTAGACTGGCTTATGCAGAATTGGGCACATCTGTGCCCAAGAAAGCATTTCCAGAGGCTGGGGGAAGCTACTCCTCCCCTGCCTTCACACCATTTTCCAAAGGGAGAGGGTGTAACACCCTCTCTCAGAGGAAGTCCTTTGTTCTGCCATCCTGGGACAAGCCTGGCTTGACCCCAGGGGGGCAGAAACTTGTCTGAGGGGTTGGCAGCAGCAGCAGCTGCAGTGAAACCCCAGGAAAGGCAGTTTGGCAGTACCAGGGTCTGTGCTACAGACCACTGGTATCATGGGATTGTGCCAACTATGCCAGGATGGCATAGAGGGGGCAATTCCATGATCATAGACATGTTACATGGCCATATTCGGAGTTACCATTGTGAAGCTACATATAGGTAGTGACCTATATGTAGTGCACGCGTGTAATGGTGTCCCCGCACTCACAAAGTTCAGGGAATTGGCCCTGAACAATGTGGAGGCACCTTGGCTAGTGCCAGGGTGCCTTCACACTAAGTAACTTTGCACCTAACCTTTACCAGGTAAAGGTTAGACATATAGGTGACTTATAAGTTACTTAAGTGCAGTGTAAAATGGCTGTGAAATAACGTGGACGTTATTTCACTCAGGCTGCAGTGGCAGGCCTGTGTAAGAATTGTCAGAGCTCCCTATGGGTGGCAAAAGAAATGCTGCAGCCCATAGGGATCTCCTGGAACCCCAATACCCTGCGTACCTCAGTACCATATACTAGGGAATTATAAGGGTGTTCCAGTAGCCAATGTAAATTGGTAAAATTGGTCACTAGCCTGTCAGTGACAATTTGAAATAAATGAGAGAGCATAACCACTGAGGTTCTGATTAGCAGAGCCTCAGTGAGACAGTTAGTCACTACACAGGTAACACATTCAGGCACACTTATGAGCACTGGGGCCCTGGAGAACAGGGTCCCAGTGACACATACAACTAAAACAACATATATACAGTGAAAAATGGGGGTAACATGCCAGGCAAGATGGTACTTTCCTACACAACCCCCCCCAAACGAAGGACAATAAGACTAGCCATGACCTGATGAGTCTTCATTGTCTAAGTGGAAATATCTGGAGAGTCCATCTGCATTGGAGTGGCTACTCCCAGGTCTATGTTCCACTGTATAGTCCATTCCCTGTAGGGATATGGACCACCTCAACAATTTAGGATTTTCACCTTTCATTTGTTTTAGCCAAAGTAGAGGTTTGTGGTCTGTCTGAACAATGAAGTGAGTGCCAAACAGGTATGGCCTCAACTTCTTCAGTGCCCAGACCACAGCAAAGGCCTCCCTCTCAATGGCAGACCAACGCTTTTCTCTAGGGGTCAACCTCCTACTAATAAAAGCAACAGGTTGATCCTGGCCCTCAGAATTAAGTTGTGATAGGACTGCCCCTACTCCTAATTCAGATGCATCAGTTTGGACATAGAATTTTTTAGAGTAACAAGGGCTTTTCAGGACAGGGGCAGAGCACATGGCCTGCTTCAGCTCCTCAAAAGCTTTCTGACAGTTTGCTGTCCATAATACCTTTTTAGGCATCTTTTTGGAAGTGAGGTCATTAAGAGGGGCTGCTATGGAGCCATAGTTCTTAATGAACCTCCTGTAATACCCAGTGAGGCCTAGGAAGGCTCTCACCTGAGTCTGTGTAGTAGGGGGAACCCAATCAATAATTGTTTGGATTTTCCCCTGTAGTGGTGCAATCTGTTCCCCACCAACAAGGTGTCCCAGATAAACCACCTTACCCTGCCCTATCTGGCACTTTGAAGCCTTGATAGTGAGGCCTGCCTTTTGCAGGGCCTCCAAAACTTTCTATAGGTGGACCAGGTGATCATCCCAGCTGGAGCTAAAGACAGCTATATCGTCCAGATATGCTGCACTGAAAGCTTCCAGCCCTTGCAGGACTGTGTTCACCAACCTCTGCAAAGTGGCAGGTGCATTTTTCAATCCAAAAGGCATTACAGTGAACTGGTAATGTCCTCCAATGGTTGAAAATGCAGTCTTAGGTTTAGCATCTTCTGATAATTTGATCTGCCAATACCCTGCAGTCAAATCAAAAGTGCTTAGATACTTGGCAGATGCCAGTGTATCTATGAGCTCATCTGCCCTGGGTATAGGGTGTGCATCAGTTTTGGTTACCAAGTTGAGACCTCTATAGTCTACACAAAACCGCATTTCCTTCTTTCCATCTTTGGAATGGGGTTTTGGTACAAGTACCTCAGGAGAAGCCCATGGACTTTCAGAGTGCTCAACCACTCCTAGTTCTAACATTTTCTGGACCTCTTGCTTTATGCAGTCCCTGACATGGTCAGGCTGCCTATAGATCTTACTTTTGACAGGCAAGCTGTCTCCAGTATCTATAGTGTGCTCACACCAAGAAGTGGTACCTGGCACAGTAGAGAAGAGTTCAGAGAATTGATCTAGGAGATTTATGCAATGGTCTTTCTGCTCAGCAGTAAGACAATCAGCCAAAACTACACCTTCCACAAGAGCATCTTGTTCTGTGGAAGAGAAGAGATCAGGTAGAGGATCACTGTCTTCTTCCTGTCCCTCATCAGTTGCCATGAGCAGGGTGAGATCAGCCCTGTCATAGTAGGGTTTCAGGCGGTTGACATGGAGCACCCTAAGGGGACTCCTGGCAGTGCCTAAGTCAACTAAATAAGTGACTTCACCCTTTTTCTCAACAATTGTGTGGGGTCCACTCCATTTATCTTGGAGTTCTCTTGGGGCCACAGGCTCCAAGACCCACACTTTCTGTCCTGGTTGGTACTGCACCAAAACAGCCTTCTGATCATGCCATTGCTTCTGGAGCTCTTGGCTGGCCTGAAGGTTCTTAGTGGCCTTTTTCATATACTCAGCCATCCTTGATCTGAGGCCAAGTACATAATCCACAATATCCTGCTTAGGAGCTTTTAAAGGTTGTTCCCAACCCTCCTTCACAAGTGTTAGTGGACCCCTAACAGGGTGTCCAAAAAGAAGTTCAAATGGGCTAAAGCCCACTCCTTTCTGGGGTACCTCCCTGTAGGCAAAAAGGAGGCATGGTAAAAGGATATCCCATCTCCTGCGGAGTTTTTCAGGGAGACCCATAATCATGCCTTTGAGAGTTTTGTTAAATCTCTCCACCAGTCCATTTGTTTGTGGATGATAGGGTGTGGTGAACTTGTAAGTTACCCCACACTCCTTCCACATGGCCTTTAAGTATGCAGACATGAAATTGCTTCCCCTGTCTGATACTACTTCCTTTGGGAAGCCCACCCTGGAAAATATTCCCAGGAGGGCCTTTGCCACTGCAGGAGCTGTAGTGGTCCTTAAAGGAATAGCTTCAGGGTATCTTGTGGCATGGTCCACTACCACCAAGATGAATCTATTGCCTGAAGCAGTAGGAGGGTCAAGGGGGCCATCTATGTCAACCCCTACCCTTTCAAAGGGAACCCCAACTACAGGCAGTGGAATAAGGGGTGCATTTGGAGTTCCACCTGTCTTGCCACTGGCTTGACAGGTTTCACAGGACTTACAAAATTCCTTTGTGTCCTCAGACATTCTAGGCCAATGAAACAGGGGAACAAGTCTGTCCCAAGTTTTCATTTGTCCTAGATGCCCAGCTAGGGGAATGTCGTGTGCCAGAGTTAGGAGGAACTTTCTGTACTCCTGAGGAATCACTAATCTCCTGGCAGCTCCAGGTTTAGGATCCCTATGCTCAGTGTACAAGAGGTTGTCCTCCCAGTAAACTCTGTGAGAGTCACTGACATCCCCATTAGCCTGTTTGACAGCTTGCTGTCTTAGACCCTCTAATGTGGGACAGGTTTGCTGTGCCACACTCAGCTCCTCTCTGGCAGGCCCCCCTTCACCCAAAAGCTCAGCAGTATCTGCTTGAAGCTCCTCTGGTGTAGGTTCTGCACAGGGAGGGAATTCTTCTTCCTCAGAAGTAGAATCCACTGTAGAGGGAGGGATAGTAGGAAGTGGTTTGCTTCTACTAGCCCTAGCTTTAGGGAGCACTTGGTCCATTGTTCCAGGATCCAAGCTTCCCTGTCCTTTTTGCTTTTTGGCCTGAGCCCTTGTCAAAGCAAAAATATGCCCTGGAATGCCCAGCATTGCTGCATGAGCCTCCAACTCCACATCTGACCAAGCTGATGTCTCCAAATCATTTCCTAGTAGACAGTCTACAGGTAAATCTGTGGCTACCACAACTTTCTTTGGACCAGTAACCCCCCCCCCAGTTGAGATTTACAACAGCCATGGGGTGGCTAAGTGTGTTGTTGTGAGCATCGGTTACTTGGTACTGGTGACCAAGTAGGTGTTGTTCAGGGTGGACCAGTTTCTCTATGACCATAGTCACACTGGCACCAGTGTCCCTGTAGGCCTGAACCTCAACACCATTTATTAGGGGTAGCTGCTTGTACTTATCCATATTAAGGGGACAAGCAGCTAAGGTGGCTAAATCAATACCCCCCTCAGAGACTAACACAGCCTCTGTGGTCTCCCTAACAAGACCAACCCCAACTAAGTTACCAATAGTGAGCCCAGCTACTCCCTTGGATTGGCTATTAGTAGGTTTGCTCCCACCACCACTGCTATTAGTAGGGACACTAGGTGTAGCAGTAGGGGTTGTAGTGGTAGGTGCATTGGTGCTTTTCTTTGGACAACTGGGATCTGTTGTCCAATGGCCTTTTATCTTACTTAAATAGCACCATGGTTTCTTTTCCTTGATCTGATTTGAAGAGGATTTGGGCCCACCACCCCCACCAGAGTGTTTTTGTGGGCCTGATGAAGACTCATTTTTAGATTTGTCCCCACCCTTGTCAGAAGACTTACCATCCTTCTTCTTGTTGCCATCTTTGTCACCCCCTGTATGAACTTTTCTGTTCACCCTTGTTCTGACCCATTTGTCTGCCTTCTTTCCCAATTCTTGGGGAGAGGTCAGATCAGAGTCCACCAAGTACTGGTGCAACAAATCAGACACACAATTATTAAGAATATGCTCTCTCAGGATCAAGTTATACAGGCAGTCATAATCAGTAACTTTACTGCCATGTAACCACCCCTCCAAGGCCTTCACTGAATGGTCAATGAAATCAACCCAGTCTTGTGAAGACTCCTTTTTGGTCTCTCTGAACTTTATCCTGTATTGTTCAGTGGTTAAGCCATAACCATCCAGGAGTGCATTCTTAAGAACATGGAAATTATTGGCATCACTTTCTTTCACAGTAAGGAGCCTATCCCTACCTTTTCCACTAAATGATAGCCATAGGATAGCAGCCCACTGCCTTTGAGGGACATCCTGTACAACACAGGCCCTCTCAAGTGCAGCAAACCACTTGTTAATGTCATCCCCCTCCTTATAAGGGGGAACTATCTTGTGCAGATTCCTGGAATCATGCTCTTTTACAGGATGACTATGGGGAATACTGCTGCTGCCACCATGGGTTTCAAAACCCAACTTCTGTCTTTCCTTCTCTAATTCAAAAGACTGTCTATCCAAATCCAGCTGTTGCTTTTTAAGCTTCAGTCTGGTTTGTTCCACCCTCAACTTATTGAGTTCCCTCTCTAACATTCTGTCATCAGGGTTGGTGGGAGGGACATTCCTAGATACAGAGGTATGATGGGAATGAACAGAAGGAGACCTGTCCCTTACAGAAGCCACTCTAACAGCTTGGCTGACAGTGTAATGTGAGAGCACATCATCTGGATGCTGTGACTCCACCTCTGAACCAACTATGCTAGACTGTCTAGTAATGGGCAGGCTAGGAAGTTTCTTCCTTGAATCTTTTCCTGGGAGAGTCCCTGGATCAGATTGGGAACCACTAGCTACCTTTTCAACAGATGTGGCACTTACTGCCTTATCTTGTTCTCTAAGCATGTTAACTAACAATTCCAAGGAAGGATTCTTCCCTACACTCAAACCTCTCTCTATGCAGAGACTCCTTGCTCCTTTCCAGCTAAGGTGATCATATGCAAGTTTGGACAGATCAGCATTTTGGCCTGTGCCAGACATTTTTAGAGAGAGTTAAAGTGATAGAAAAAGAGAAAAAAGTTTTCAGAACTTTTTGGAAAGACAGAAAAAAAACTTTTTAAACTTTTAAGAACTTTTTGAAAGTTTAGAAGTACTTTTCAGCACTTAGAAAACAGTGAAAAGAGGAAATGCAAAACTTTTTAGCTATGTGTACACAAACTGAACTTGTTTTGTATATTTTTCTCTTATGAAAAGTACAATGACAAGAGTGGTAAGTAGTCTCAAAGCACTTATCCCACCGCTGCACAACCAATGTAGGAGGCTGGACTGGCTTGTAGTGAGTACCAAGGGGTACTTACACCTTGCACCAGGCCCAGGTATCCCTTATTAGTGTATAGGGTGTCTAGCAGCTTAGGCTGATAGATAATGGTAGCTTAGCAGAGCAGCTTAGGCTGAACTAGGAGACGTGTGAAGCTACTACAGTACCACAAGTGGGGACTCAGACCTGGAGGCTCCCAGGTTTTGTGATGGTCAGCGGGAAGTGGCTAACTGGATGAAATCCAACTGTCTCCAGTTAAACACCAAAAAGACGGAGATTATGGTGGTTGGTAAACAGGTGGTTTTGTGGGATGATAAATGGTGGCCTTCGGAGTTGGGTGTGACTCCCCTCCCAGCGGCAGAGATAAAAAACTTGGGGTATGGTTTGATTCTTCTCTGAGTTTCATCTGTCATACCAAGAAGGTGGCGGCTTCTTGCTATGGCATCATCAGAGGATTTCGACCTATCCTCAAATTCTTTGATGCACCTACAAGACAGCTGGTGGTTCAAGCATCAGTGCTGTCTAGGTTGGACTATGCCAACTCCCTACTGGCGGGGATAAACCAGTCAGAATTTCGGCGGCTCCAGCGGTTTCAAAACGCTGCGGCCCGACTGGTGACTGGTCTCCCCAGGCGATGTTCGGTGTCCAATACTCTGCGCTCTCTCCACTGGCTCCCTGTGCAGCAGAGGATTAGATTTAAGGTTCTCTGTTTTGCATTTAAAATCTTAAAGGGTACTTCCCCGCAAATCATGGAGAAATTGCTGATTCCTTATGTTCCCTCTCGCACTCTTAGATCGTTAGGCCAGAACTTAGCAGTGGTTCCGCGCTTTAAGCTGAGCAGAATTGGGGGCCGCTCCTTTCGAGTCCTGGCAGCGAGTTGGTGGAATTCTCTTCCTCCACAAATCCGGGCCATTGATGAGCTCCTTCAGTTTAGGCGGGCTATTAAGACCTTTTTATTTGTTTAAGCTTATCTGTTGTGTTTTGTCTTCTTTTGCCCGCTTTTAGTGCTGTGTTGTGTTTACCTTCTCAAAGCGCCGGGACGCCCCTTTGCTGGGGCAGCTGTGCGCGGTACAAATAAAAATAACATAACATAACATAACATAACAAGTGTCACTTGCACAATATCATAAGAAAACACAATACACAGTTATACTAAAAATAAAGGTACTTTATTTTTATGACAATATGCCAAAGTATCTCAGAGTGTACCCTCAGAGTGAGGATAGCAAATATACACAAGTTATATGTACACAGTACCAAAAATATGCAGTATAGTCTTAGAAAACAGTGCAAACAATGTATAGTTACAATAGGATGCAATGGAGACACATAGGGATAGGGGCAACACAAACCATATACTCCAAAAGTGGAATGCGAACCACGAAGGGACCCCAAACCTATGTGACCTTGTAGAGGGTCGCTGGGACTATTAGAAAATAGTGAGAGTTAGAAAAATAGCCCTCCCAATACCCTGAAAAGTGAGTGCAAAGTGCACTAAAGTTCCCCAGAAGACAAAGAAGTCGTGATAGAGGAATAATGCAGGAAAGACACAAACCAACAATGCAACAACGATGGATTTCCAATCTAGGGTACCTGTGGAACAAGGGGACCAAGTCCAAAAGTCACAAGCAAGTCGGAGATGGGCAAATGCCCAGGAAATGCCAGCTGTGGGTGCAAAGGAGCTTCTACTGGACAGAAGAAGCAAAGGTTTCTGTAGGAACGAAAAGGGCTAGAGACTTCCCCTTTGGTAGACGGATTCCGCTCGCCGTGGAGAGTTGTGCAGAAGTGTTTTTCCGCCGAAAGAATGCCAACAAGTCTTGCTAGCTGCAAATCGTGCGGTTAGCGTTTTTGGACGCTGCTGTGGCCCAGGAGGGACCAGGAGGTCGCAAATTGGACCAGGAGGAAGAGGGTATGTAGAGCAAGAAAAGGAGCCCTCTCAGCAGCAGGTAGCACCTAGAGAAGAGCCAGAAATAGGCACTATAAGGATGCGTGAAATGGTGCTCGCAGAAGCTGCACAAAGGAGTCCCACGTCGCCGGAGACCAACTTAGAAAGTCGTGCAATACAGGTTAGAGTGCCGTGGACGCAGGCTTGGCTGTGCACAAAGGATTTCCGCCGGAAGTGCACAGGGGCTGGAGAACCTGCAAAAGTCACGGTTACCAACAATGCAGTCTGAAGTGGGGAGGCAAGGACTTACCTCCACCAAACTTGGACTGAAGAGTCACTGGACTGTGGCAGTCTTTTGGACAGAGTTGTTGGATTCAAGGGACCTCGCTCGTTGTGCTGAGAGGAGACCCAAGGGACCGGTAATGCAGCTTTTTGGTGCCTGCGTTTGCAGGGGGAAGATTCCGTCGACCCACGGGAGATTTCTTCGGAGCTTCTGGTGCAGAGAGGAGGCAGACTACCCCCACAGCATGCACAAGCAGGAAAACAGTCAAGAAGGCAGCAGGATCAGCGTTACAGAGTTGCAGTAGTCGTCTTTGCTACTATGTTGCAGGTTTGCAGGCTTCCAGCGCGGTCAGCAGTCGATTCCTGGGCAGAAGGTGAAGAGAGAGATGCAGAGGAACTCTGATGAGCTCTTACATTCGTTATCTAAAGTTTCCCCAGAGACAGAGACCCTAAAGAGCCATAAAAGAGGGTTTGGCTACCTAGGAGAGAGGATAGGCTACTAACACCTGAAGGAGCCTATCAGAAGGAGTCTCTGACGTCACCTGGTGGCCCTGGCCACTCAGAGCAGTCCAGTGTGCCAGCAGCACCTCTGTTTCCAAGATGGCAGAGGTCTGGAGCACACTGGAGGAGCTCTGGACACCTCCCAGGGGAGGTGCAGGTCAGGGGAGTGGTCACTCCCCTTTCCTTTGTCCAGTATCGCACCAGAGCAGGGGCTAAGGGGTCCCTGAACCGGTGTAGACTGGCTTATGCAGAATTGGGCACATCTGTGCCCAAGAAAGCATTTCCAGAGGCTGGGGGAGGCTACTCCTCCCCTGCCCTCACACCATTTTCCAAAGGGAGAGGGTGTAACACCCTCTCTCAGAGGAAGTCCTTTGTTCTGCCATCCTGGGACAAGCCTGGCTTGACCCCAGGGGGGCAGAAACCTGTCTGAGGGATTGGCAGCAGCTGCAGTGAAACCCCAGGAAAGGCAGTTTGGCAGTACCAGGGTCTGTGCTACAGACCACTGGGATCATGGAATTGTACCAATAATGCCAGGATGGCATAGAGGGGGCAATTCCATGATCTTAGACATGTTACATGGCCATATTCGGAGTTACCATTGTGAAGCTACATATAGGTAGTGACCTATATGTAGTGCACGCGTGTAATGGTGTCCCCGCACTCACAAAGTTCAGGGAATTGGCCCTGAACAATGTGGGGGCACCTTGGCTAGTGCCAGGGTGCCCTCACACTAAGTAACTTTGCACCTAACCTTTACCAGGTAAAGGTTAGACATATAGGTGACTTATAAGTTACTTAAGTGCAGTGTAAAATGACTGTGAAATAACGTGGACGTTATTTCACTCATGCTGCAGTGGCAGGCCTGTGTAAGAATTGTCAGAGCTCCCTATGGGTGGCAAAAGAAATGCTGCAGCCCATAGGGATCTCCTGGAACCCCAATACCCTGGGTACCTCAGTACCATATACTAGGGAATTATAAGGGTGTTCCAGTAAGCCAATGTAAATTGGTAAAATTGGTCACTAGCCTGTCAGTGACAATTTGAAAGAAATGAGAGAGCATAACCACTGAGGTTCTGATTAGCAGAGCCTCAGTGAGACAGTTAGTCACTACACAGGAAACACATTCAGGCACACTTATGAGCACTGGGGCCCTGGAGAACAGGGTCCCAGTGACACATACAACTAAAACAACATATATACAGTGAAAAATGGGGGTAACATGCCAGGCAAGATGGTACTTTCCTACAGGGACACCATTACACGCGTGCACTACATATAGGTCACTACCTATATGTAGCTTCACAATGGTAAGTCCGAATATGGCCATGTAACATGTCTAAAATCATGGAATTGCCCCCTCTATGCCATCCTGGCATTGGTGGCACAATTCCATGATCCCAGTGGTCTGTAGCACAGACCCTGGTACTGCCAAACTGTCTCTCCTGGGGTTTCACTGCAGCTGCTGCTGCTGCCAACTCCTCAGACAGGTTTCTGCCCCCCTGGGGTCAAGCCAGGCTTGTCCCAGGATGGCAGAACAAAGGACTTCCTCTGAGAGAGGGTGTTACACCCTCTCCCTTTGGAAAATGGTGTGAAGGCAGGGGAGGAGTAGCCTCCCCCAGCCTCTGGAAATGCTTTCTTGGGCACAGATGTGCCCAATTCTGCATAAGCCAGTCTACACCGGTTCAGGGACCCCTTAGCCCTGCTCTGGCGTGAAACTGGACAAAGGAAAGGGGAGTGACCACTCCCCTGACCTGCACCTCCCCTGGGAGGTGTCCAGAGCTCCTCCAGTGTGCTTCAGACCACTGCCGTCTTGGAAACAGAGGTGCTGCTGGCACACTGGACTGCTCTGAGTGGCCAGTGCCACCAGGTGACGTCAGAGACTCCTTCTGATATGCTCCTCCAGGTGTTAGTAGCCTATCCTCTCTCCTAAGTAGCCAAACCCTCTTTTCTGGCTATTTAGATTCTCTGTCTCTGGGGAAACTTTAGATAACGAATGCAAGAGCTCATCAGAGTTCCTCTGCATCTATCTCTTCACCTTCTGCCAAGGAATCGACTGCTGACCGCGCTGGAAGCCTGCAAACCTGCAACATAGTAGCAAAGACGACTACTGCAACTCTGTAACGCTGATCCTGCCGCCTTCTCGACTGTTTTCCTGGTGGTGCATGCTGTGGGGGTAGTCTGCCTCCTCTCTGCACTAGAAGCTCCGAAGAAATCTCCCGTGGGTCGACGGAATCTTCCCCCTGCAACCGCAGGCACCAAAAAGCTGCATTACCGGTCCCTTGGGTCTCCTCTCAGCACAACGAGCGAGGTCCCTTGAATTCAGCAACTCTGTCCAAGTGACTCCCACAGTCCAGTGACTCTTCAGCCCAAGTTTGGTGGCGGTAAGTCCTTGCCTCCCCACGCCAGACTGCATTGTTGGTAACCGCGACTTTTGCAACTTCTCCAGCCCCTGTGCACTTCCGGCGGAAATCCTTTGTGCACAGCCAAGCCTGGGTCCACGGCACTCTAACCTGCATTGCACGACTTTCTAAGTTGGTCTCCGGCGACGTGCGTCTCCTTTGTGTAACTTCAGGTGAGCACTGTTTCACGCATCCTCTTAGTGCCTGTTTCTGGCACTTGTCCGGGTGCTACCTGCTGCTGAGAAGGCTCCTTGTCTTGCTCGACGTCTCTTCTACCTCCTGGTCCAATTTGCGACCTCCTGGTCCCTCCTGGGCCACATCAGTGTCCAAAAACGCTAACAGCACGATTTGCAGCTAGCAAGGCTTGTTGGCGTTCTTTCGGCAGGAAAACACTTTTGCACGACTCTCCACGGCGAGTGGGATCAATTCACCAAAGGGGAAGTCTCTAGCCCTTTTCATTCCTGCAAAAACCTCAGCGTCTTCTGTCCAGTAGAAGCTTCTTTGCACCCACAGCTGGCATTTCCTGGGCATCTGCCCATCTCCGACTTGCTTGTGACTTTTGGACTTGGTCCCCTTGTTCCACAGGTACCCTAGATTGGAAATCCACAGTTGTTGCATTGTTGGTTTGTGTCTTTCCTGCATGATTCCTCTATTACGACTTCTTTGTCTTCTGGGGAACTTCAGTGCACTTTGCACTCACTTTTCAGGGTCTTGGGGAGGGCTATTTTTCTACCTCTCACTATTTTCTAATAGTCCCAGCGACCCTCTACAAGGTCACATAGGTTTGGGGTCCATTTGTGGTTTGCATTCCACTTTTGGAGTATATGGTTTGTGTTGCCCCTATCCCTATGTGTCTCCATTGCATCCTATTGTAACTTTTCATTGTTTGCACTGTTTTCTAAGACTATACTGCATATTTTTAGTACTGTGTACATATAACTTGTGTATATTTGCTATCCTCACTCTGAGAGTACACTCTGAGATACTGTGACATATTGTCATAAAAATAAAGTACCTTTATTTTTAGTATAACTGTGTATTGTGTTTTCTTATGGTATTGTGCAAGTGACACTTGTGGTACTGTAGTAGCTTCACACGTCTCCTAGTTCAGCCTAAGCTGCTCTCCTAAGCTACCATTATCTATCAGCCTAAGCTGCTAGACACCCTATACACTAATAAGGGATAACTGGGCCTGGTGCAAGGTGAAAGTACCCCTTGGTACTCACTACAAGCCAGTCCAGCCTCCTACAGGTATCTTGGACACCCCTAGTGTTTTCTAACACTCCCAGCGGCCCTCTACACACTGCACTAGGCCTGGGGTCCCTAAGTGGTTCGCATTCCACTTTCTTAGTATTTGGTTTGTGTTGCCCCTAGGCCTATTGTATCCTATTGTATTCAACAGTGTTTGCACTACTTTTCTAACTGTTTACTTACCTGATTTTGGTTTGTGTGTATATTTTGTGTATTTTACTTACCTCCTAAGGGATTATGGCCCTCATACAACCCTGGCGATTGGTGTTAAAGCGGCGGTAATACCGGCAACAGGTCGGCAGTAAAAAAAAATTAATCACGACCATGGCGGAAACCGCACACATTAACAGCCACTTTAACACTTTGAATGCCACAGTGATAGAAACAAACACCGCGTCGGTAACCGCCAACAGAAAGGCGGAAGACAAGGTTCCATCCACTGTATTACAAGAGGCCTATCTGACATCTTTTTCTGGGGCGGTACCAACGACATCAAAAGCACGGCGGAAACAGAACACAGACGGGAAACCACTCACCTTTCAACACTTTACGAACAGCCAGGATGCCATGGAGCCCGATTTACAGGTCCTGCCAATGCTGGTCTACCTCCTCTTGTATCAGGAGCAGCAAAGATGCCGGCGACGACCACAGTGAGTACTACACCTAGCACACCGGGGAGGGGGGAGGGAAAAGAGAGTGACACACACACGCAACACGCAACACCCCTACCCTCACTCACAACACCATACACACAAATTTATGCAGCAACATCACATATACACCCCGTCACCCCCCTGGAAGAATGCAAGGACAAAAGGAAATGATTGTAACAAGTGTAATCATTGAAAAATCAGATAAGCCAAATTGAAATATCAGTATATACAAATATGTACACCAACTACACAAGTCCGGATATAAATGAAAGCGAAGCCCACACAAGATAACTGACTCAAAATGGAGAGGACACTGTAGGGGCATCAGATGGAAAATAAACAGGCACCTCGGAGTGAGGGAGAGGAGGGGCACCTCAGCCGGATGAACGGACGGCGCCACTGCTCCACGAGGGGGCTCCATGCCCAGTGTTTGGTCCTGGGGAGTGCAAAGCCACAGTCTCACAAATCTCTCCAGTGGGTGGTTTGCCCACTGTATTATCATGGGGAGTGCAAAGCCACAGTCTCACAAGTCTCTCCAGTGGGTGGTTTTCCCACTGCATTATCCTGGAGAGTGCAAAGCCACAGTCTCACAAGTCTCTCCAGTGGGTGGTTTGCCCACTGCATTATCCTGGGGAGTGCAAAACCACAGTCTCTCACGTGGATGTGATTCTCCACTGGTTCTGGAGGGGGCTTAGTGCCCAGATGTAGGAGGCTGGGCTGGCTTGTAGTGAGTACCAAGGGATACTTACACCTTGCACCAGGCCCAGGTATCCCTTATTAGTGTATAGGGTGTCTAGCAGCTTAGGCTGATAGATAATGGTAGCTTAGCAGAGCAGCTTAGGCTGAACTAGGAGACGTGTGAAGCTACTACAGTACCACAAGTGTCACTTGCACAATATCATAAGAAAACACAATACACAGTTTTACTAAAAATAAAGGTACTTTATTTTTATGACAATATGCCAAAGTATCTCAGAGTGTACCCTCAGAGTGAGGATAGCAAATATACACAAGTTATATGTACACAGTACTAAAAATATGCAGTATAGTCTTAGAAAACAGTGCAAACAATGTATAGTTACAATAGGATGCAATGGAGACACATAGGGATTGGGGCAACACAAACCATATACTCCAAAAGTGGAATGCGAACCACGAATGGACCCTAAACCTATGTGACCTTGTAGAGGGTCGCTGGGACTATTAGAAAATAGTGAGGGTTAGAAAAATAGTCCACCCCAAGACCCTGAAAAGTGAGTGCAAAGTGCACTAAAGTTCCCTAAAAGACAAAGAAGTCGTGATAGAGGAATAATGCAGGAAAGACACAAACCAACAATGCAACAACGGTGGATTTCCAATCTACGGTACCTGTGGAAAAAGGGGACCAAGTCCAAAAGTCACAAGCAAGTCGGAGATGGGCAGATGCCCAGGAAATGCCAGCTGTGGGTGCAAAGAAGCTTCTACTGGACAGAAGAGGCTGAGGTTTCTGCAGGAACGAAAAGGGCTAGAGACTTCCCCTTTGGTGGACGGATCCCTCTCGCCGTGGAGAGTTGTGCAAAAGTATTTTCCCGCCGAAAGAACGCCCACAAGCCTTGCTAGCTGCAAATCGTGCGGTTAGCGTTTTTAGATGCTGCTGTAGCCCAGGAAGGACCAGGAGGTCGCAAATTGGACCAGGAGGTAGAGGGGAAGTCGAGCAAGAAAAGGAGCCCTCTCAGCAGCAGGTAGCACACAGAGAAGTGCCAGAAACAGGCACTACGAGGATGCGTGAAACAGTGATCACCCAAAGTTACACAAAGGAGTCCCACGTCGCCGGAGACCAACTTAGAAAGTCGTGCAATGCAGGTTAGAGTGCCGTGGACCCAGGCTTGGCTGTGCACAAAGGATTTCTGCCGGAAGTGCACAGGGGCCGGAGAAGTTGCAAAAGTCGCGGTTACCAACAATGCAGTCTGGCGTGGGGAGGCAAGGACTTACCTCCACCAAACTTGGACTGAAGAGTCACTGGACTGTGGGAGTCACTTGGACAGAGTTGCTGGATTCAAGGGACCTCGCTCGTCGTGCTGAGAGGAGACCCAAGGGACCGGTAATGCAGCTTTTTGGTGCCTGCGGTTGCAGGGGGAAGATTCCATCGACCCACGGGAGATTTCTTCGGAGCTTCTAGTGCAGAGAGGAGGCAGACTACCCCCACAGCATGCACCACCAGGAAAACAGTCGAGAAGGCGGCAGGATCAGCGTTACAGAGTTGCAGTAGTCGTCTTTGCTACTATGTTGCAGTTTTGCAGGCTTCCAGCGCGGTCAGCAGTCGATTCCTTGGCAGAAGGTGAAGAGAGAGATGCAGAGGAACTCTGATGAGCTCTTGTATTCGTTATCTAAAGTTTCCCCAGAGACAGAGACCCTAAATAGCCAGAAAAGAGGGTTTGGCTACCTAGGAGATAGGATAGGCTACTAACACCTGAAGGAGCCTATCAGAAGGAGTCTCTGACGTCACCTGGTGGCACTGGCCACTCAGAGCAGTCCAGTGTGCCAGCAGCACCTCTGTTTCCAAGATGGCAGAGGTCTGGAGCACACTGGGGGAGCTCTGGACACCTCCCAGGGGAGGTGCAGGTCAGGGGAGTGGTCACTCCCCTTTCCTTTGTCCAGTTTCGCGCCGGAGCAGGGGCTAAGGGGTCCCTGGACCGGTGTAGACTGGCTTATGCAGAATTGGGCACATCTGTGCCCAAGAAAGCATTTCCAGAGGCTGGGGGAGGCTACTCCTCCCCTGCCTTCACACCATTTTCCAAAGGGAGAGGGTGTAACACCCTCTCTCAGAGAAAGTCCTTTGTTCTGCCATCCTGGGACAAGCCTGGCTTGACCCCAGGGGGGCAAAAACCTGTCTGAGGGGTTGGCAGCAGCAGCAGCTGCAGTGAAACCCCAGGAAAGGCAGTTTGGCAGTGCCAGGGTCTGTGCTACAGACCACTGGGATCATGGAATTGTGCCAACAATGCCAGGATGGCATAGAGGGGGCAATTTCATGATCTTAGACATGTTACATGGCCATATTCGGAGTTACCATTGTGAAGCTACATATAGGTAGTGACCTATATGTAGTGCACACGTGTAATGGTGTCCCCGCACTCACAAAGTCCGGGGAATTGGCCCTGAACAATGTGGGAGCACCTTGGCTAGTGCCAGGGTGCCCTCACACTAAGTAACTTTGCACCTAACCTTTACCAGGTAAAGGTTAGACATATAGGTGACTTATAAGTTACTTAAGTGCAGTGTAAAATGGCTGTGAAATAACGTGCACGTTATTTCACTCAGGCTGCAGTGGCAGGCCTGTGTAAGAATTGCCAGAGCTCCCTATGGGTGGCAAAAGAAATGCTGCAGCCCATAATGATCTCCTGGAACCCCAATACCCTGGGTACCTCAGTACCATATACTAGGGAATTATAAGGGTGTTCCAGAAAGCCAATGTAAATTGGTAAAATTGGTCACTAGCCTGTTAGTGACAATTTGAAAGAAATGAGAGAGCATAACCACTGAGGTTCTGATGAGCAGAGCCTCAGTGAGACAGTTAGTCACTACACAGGTAACACATTCAGGCACACTTATGAGCACTGGGGCCCTGGAGAACAGGGTCCCAGTGACACATACAACTAAAACAACATATATACAGTGAAAAATGGGGGTAACATGCCAGGCAAGATGGTACTTTCCTACACAACCCCCCCGCCCCAAACGAAGGACAATAAGACTAGCCATGACCTGATGAGTCTTCATTGTCTAAGTGGAAATATCTGGAGAGTCCATCTGCATTGGAGTGGCTACTCCCAGGTCTATGTTCCACTGTATAGTCCATTCCCTGTAGGGATATGGACCACCTCAACAATTTAGGATTTTCACCTTTCATTTGTTTTAGCCAAAGTAGAGGTTTGTGGTCTGTCTGAACAATGAAGTGAGTGCCAAACAGGTATGGCCTCAACTTCTTCAGTGCCCAGACCACAGCAAAAGCCTCCCTCTCTATGGCAGACCAACGCTTTTCTCTAGGGGTCAACCTCCTACTAATAAAAGCAACAGGTTGATCCTGGCCCTCAGAATTAAGTTGTGATAGGACTGCCCCTACTCCTAATTCAGATGCATCAGTTTGGACATAGAATTTTTTAGAGTAACAAGGGCTTTTCAGGACAGGTGCAGAGCACATGGCGTGCTTCAGCTCCTCAAAAGCTTTCTGACAGTTTGCTGTCCATAATACCTTTTTAGGCATTTTCTTGGAAGTGAGGTCATTAAGAGGGGCTGCAATGGAGCCATAGTTCTTAATGAACCTCCTGTAATACCCAGTGAGGCCTAGGAAGGCTCTCACCTGAGTCTGAGTAGTAGGGGGAACCCAATCAATAATTGTTTGGATTTTCCCCTGCAGTGGTGCAATCTGTTCCCCACCAACAAGGTGTCCCAGATAAACCACCTTACCCTGCCCTATCTGGCACTTTGAAGCCTTGATAGTGAGGCCTGCCTTTTGCAGGGCCTCCAAAACTTTCCATAGGTGGACCAGGTGATCATCCCAGCTGGAGCTAAAGACAGCTATATCGTCCAAATATGCTGCACTGAAAGCTTCCAGCCCTTGCAGGACTGTGTTCACCAACCTCTGAAAAGTGGCAGGTGCATTTTTCAATCCAAAAGGCATTACAGTGAACTGGTAATGTCCTCCAATGGTTGAATATGCTGTTTTAGGTTTAGCATCTTCTGATAATTTGATCTGCCAATACCCTGCAGTCAAATCAAAAGTGCTTAGATACTTGGCAAATGCCAGTGTATCTATGAGCTCATCTGCCCTGGGTATAGGGTGAGCATCAATTTTGGTTACCAAGTTGAGACCTCTATAGTCTACACAAAACCGCCTTTCCTTCTTTCCATCTTTGGAATGGGGTTTTGGTACAAGTACCACAGGAGAAGCCCATGGACTTTCAGAGTGCTCAACCACTCCTAGTTCTAACATTTTCTGGACCTCTTGCTTTATGCAGTCCCTGACATGGTCAGGCTGCCTATAGATCTTACTTTTGACAGGCAAGCTGTCTCCAGTATCTATAGTGTGCTCACACCAAGAAGTGGTACCTGGCACAGTAGAGAAGAGTTCAGAGAATTGATCTAGGAGATGTATGCAATGGTCTTTCTGCTCAGCAGTAAGACAATCAGCCAAAACTACACCTTCCACAAGAGCATCTTGTTCTGTGGAAGAGAAGAGATCAGGTAGAGGATCACTGTCTTCTTCCTGTCCCTCATCAGTTGCCATGAGCAGGGTGAGATCAGCCCTGTCATAGTAGGGTTTCAGGCGGTTGACATGGAGCACCCTAAGGGGACTCCTGGCAGGGCCTAAGTCAACTAAATAAGTGACTTCACCCTTTTTCTCAACAATTGTGTGGGTTCCACTCCATTTATCTTGGAGTGCTCTTGGGGCCACAGGCTCCAAGACCCACACTTTCTGTCCTGGTTGGTACTGAACCAAAACAGCCTTCTGATCATGCCATTGCTTCTGGAGCTCTTGGCTGGCCTGAAGGTTCTTACTGGCCTTTTGCATATACTCAGCCATCCTTGATCTGAGACCAAGTACATAATCCACAATATCCTGCTTAGGATCTTTTAAAGGTTGTTCCCAACCCTCCTTTACAAGTGTTAGTGGACCCCTAACAGGGTGTCCAAAAAGAAGTTCAAAAGGGCTAAAGCCCACTCCTTTCTCGGGTACCTCCCTGTAGGCAAAAAGGAGGCATGGTAAAAGGATATCCCATCTCCTGCTGAGTTTTTCAGGGAGACCCATAATCATGCCTTTGAGAGTTTTGTTAAATCTCTCCACCAGTCCATTTGTTTGTGGATGATAGGGTGTGGTGAACTTGTAAGTTACCCCACACTCCTTCCACATGGCCTTTAAGTATGCAGACATGAAATTGCTTCCCCTGTCTGATACTACTTCCTTTGGGAAGCCCACCCTGGAAAATATTCCCAGGAGGGCCTTTGCCACTGCAGGAGCTGTAGTGGTCCTTAACCCCTTCTGTGCCGCGGACGTAGTGGTTACGTCCCGCGGCACAGTGCTGCTGTGCCGAGGACGTAACCACTACGTCCTCGGCACACAGCCCAGAGGGAGCGCTCTCGCTCTGTGTGCTTCCCCCCACCCCCCCAAAGTCAGGGATGGAAGGGGAAGCCCTTCCCCTTCCACCCCGACCCCCCCACCCCCCCATAATGACGTCAGCGCGCGATCGCGCGCTGACTTCATTATGGGGATTTCGCCGCACAGGAAGCCATTTGCTTCCTGTGCGGCGAACGGAGAAGAGGTGAGTTCCTCTTCCCGGTGGGTGGGGGGTTTGGGCTAAAGAGGCACCGGGGGAAAGGAAAGGCTTTTCCTTTCCCCCGGTGTCTCTTTGAGCATTCCTGCTGCCCGATCGCATTGCGATCGGGCAGCTGGAATGCCCACTAGACACCAGGGATTTTTTTTTGTTGTTGTTCTTTCCTGTTTCTTGTTGGCGGGGAGCGGCCCCTTGGGCAAGGGTCGCTCCCCTTGTGGGGGCAATTTGTTACGGCCATTTCTGCCCCCCTTGGGGGCAGATTGGCCTACTTTTTAGGCGGATCTGCCCCCAAGGGGGGCAGAAACCACTGGATCACCAGGGATTTTTATTTTCTGTGCATTTATGTTGGGGGGGGTGCCCCCTTGGGCAAGGGGCGCCCCCCCCAAGGGGGCAGAGAACTGTTGGCCTTTTCTGCCCCCCTTGGGGGCAGATCGGCCTATTTTTTTTAGGTCCATCTGCCCCCAAGGGGGGCAGAAGCCACTTAGGCACCAGGGATTGTGTGTGTAGTGAATGGGGGGGCGCCCCCTTGGGCAAGGGTCGCTCCCCTGTGGGGGGCATGTCCTTTAGGGCCATTTCTGCCCCCCTTGAGGGCAGATTGGCTACTTTTTAGCCAGATCTGCCCCCAAGGGGGGCAGAAAACACTAGATCACCAGGGTTTTTTATTTTTATGTGTATTTATGTGGGGGGGGTGCCCCCTTGGGCAAGGGGCGCCCCCCCCAAGGGGGCAGAGAACTGTTGGCCTTTTCTACCCCCCTTGGGGGCAAATCGGCCTATTTTTTTTAGGTCCATCTGCCCCCAAGGGGGGCAGAAGCCACTTAGGCACCAGGGATTGTGTGTGTAGTGGATGGGGGGGCGCCCCCTTGGGCAAGGGTCGCTCCCCTTTGGGGGGCATGTCTTTTAGGGCCATTTCTGCCCCCCTTGAGGGCAGATCAGCCTATTATTTTTAGGCTGGGGGCAGAAAGCACTAGAACGCCAGGGATGTTTTTTTATGTGTTTATTTTTGTGGGGGGGCGTCCCCTTGGGCACGGGGCGCCCCCCCAAGGGGGGCATTGACCTGTTGGCCATTTCTGCCCCCCCTGGGGGCAGATGGGCCTATTTTTCTAGACCCACCTGCCCCCAATGGGGGCAGAAGCCACGTAGACACCAGGGATAGTGTGTGTGTGTGTGTGTGTTAGTGGATGGGGGGGGGGCTTGGGCAAGGGTCGCCCCCCACTTTGGGGGCACATGTACCCAGGCCATTTCTGCACCCCTTGGAGACAGATCAGCCTATTATTTTTAGGCTGATCTGCCCCCAAGGGGGGCAGAAACCACTAGAACGCCAGGGATGTTTTTTTATGTGTTTATTTTTGTGGGGTGGCGTCCCCTTGGGCACGGGGCGCCCCCCCCAAGGGGGGCATTGACCTGTTGGCCATTTCTGCCCCCCCTGGGGGCAGATGGGCCTATTTTTCTAGACCCACCTGCCCCCAAGGGGGGCAGAAGCCACGTAGACACCAGGGATAGTGTGTGTGTGTGTGTGTGTTAGTGGATGGGGGGGGGCTTGGGCAAGGGTCGCCCCCCACTTTGGGGGCACATGTACCCAGGCCATTTCTGCACCCCTTGGAGACAGATCAGCCTATTATTTTTAGGCTGATCTGCCCCCAAGGGGGGCAGAAACCACTAGAACGCCAGGGATGTTTTTTTATGTGTTTATTTTTGTGGGGGGGCGTCCCCTTGGGCACGGGGCGCCCCCCCAAGGGGGGCATTGACCTGTTGGCCATTTCTGCCCCCCCTGGAAGCAGATGGGCCTATTTTTCTAGACCCACCTGCCCCCAAGGGGGGCAGAAGCCACGTAGACACCAGGGATAGTGTGTGTGTGTGTGTGTGTTAGTGGATGGGGGGGGGGGCTTGGGCAAGGGTCGCCCCCCACTTTGGGGGCACATGTACCCAGGCCATTTCTGCACCCCTTGGAGACAGATCAGCCTATTATTTTTAGGCTGATCTGCCCCCAAGGGGGGCAGAAACCACTAGAACGCCAGGGATTTTTTTTTATGTGTTTATTTTTGTGTGGGGGCGTCCCCTTGTGCACGGGCGCCCCCCCAAGGGGGGCATTGACCTGTTGGCCATTTCTGCCCCCCTGGGGGCAGATGGGCCTATTTTTCTAGACCCACCTGCCCCCAAGGGGGGCAGAAGCCACGTAGACACCAGGGATAGTGTGTGTGTGTGTGTGTGTTAGTGGATGGGGGGGGGCTTGGGCAAGGGTCGCCCCCCACTTTGGGGGCACATGTACCCAGGCCATTTCTGCACCCCTTGGAGACAGATCAGCCTATTATTTTTAGGCTGATCTGCCCCCAAGGGGGGCAGAAACCACTAGAACGCCTGGGATTTTTTTTTATGTGTTTATTTTTGTGTGGGGGCGTCCCCTTGGGCACGGGCGCCCCCCCAAGGGGGGCATTGACCTGTTGGCCATTTCTGCCCCCCTGGGGGCAGATGGGCCTATTTTTCTAGAACCACCTGCCCCCAAGGGGGCAGAAGCCACTTAGGCACCAGGGATAGTGTTGTGTGTGTTTTTTTTGTTTGAGGGCTGTCCCCTTTGGCAAGGGTCGCTCTCCATGGGGACACAGTACTAAAGGTATTTTTTGGCTTCCTTGGGGCAGACAGGCCTATTTTTTTAGTAGGCCCATCTGCCCCTATGGCAGAATCCACTTAGGCACCAATTTCTAAAATGTTTGATGGTGGGGTGTTTGTCAACTGAAGAAGTCTTTGCATTTGTGATAAAAAATGTTTTCCTCCTTTTTGTTCTAGTTCAAAGCTTTTGCTTTATTTGCTGTGGCTCCTTGCGGTTTTGGCGGTGGTTGACCTGCAGTTTGCACAGTTGCATGTTTTAGGTAAGTAAAAACAATTTACTCCAAAGGAGTATTGTTGCCATGCATGAATGACATGTTTGTAGGGGGTGTACTAAATGCAGGATTGTGTGTGAAATTGTCCTTAGGTTTGTGCACAATGATATTTGTTTTGTCTTATTTCTAATTTGCCTTTCTTTCTTTCTTTTTAGTGGGATATCATTGGTGATTGCTGTGTAGTTGCTGGTGAATCAAGCTTTTTCAGGCAAGTGAGCGGTATAGTTTTTGAGTTTGTAACTCTTACTAACAAAGCTACACTTTGTTACTTGTCTTACACAGTGCTGGTTGTTGGTGGTGAATTTGTCCAGTTAATTTTAGCAGGAGAGATCATGGCTAGCCGCAGGATGACCGCTCAGCAGGTGGTTGGTATGCTTTTTGAGTCACAGTCTGATCATGACTATGAGACGGACTCTGCATCTGAGGCAGAGGAGGAAGTCAGAGATTCTGGCAGTGATGTTTCTGTTGGAGGGGAATCTTCTGATGATGAAGCCACACTCAGTGCAGATGAAGGTTCTGTTTTAGAGGAGGACATTGATGTGCCAATAGTGCAGCAACCTGGGGCTGAAAGGTTTCCCGTTAGAAGACCTGATGTCTGGGTTGCCCCAAACATGGAGCAGCCAGAGTTGCCTGCCTTTACTGGTCTCCCGGGGTGTAACGCCAATACAGAGAACTTTATGCCTATCAATTTCTTTGAGTTATTCATGGATGATGTGTTTTTGGAAGAGATTGTTGAGCAGACTAATTTGTATGCGGAGCAGCATTTGAGGGACAACGCTGCTAGACTTAGGCCACACTCTAGAGCTGCCCAGTGGATTCCCACAAATTTGGAGGAGCTAAAAAGGTTTTTGGGTTTGACTTTTTTGATGGGGTTGATAAGGAAGCCGTCACTGGCTTCTTATTGGTCTACTAGTCCCTTGATGGCAACAGCTATATTTCCAGCTACCATGAGTCGTAATCGGTATTTGCTTCTTCTTAGGATGCTGCATTTTGTTGACAATGCATTAGCCTTGCCACGAGATCACCCAGATTCTGACCGTCTTTTTAAGATTAGGCCTGTCCTTGATCATTTTGTAGATCGGTTTTCGGAGGTCTATGTTCCAGGCAAAGAGATAAGTGTGGACGAGTCTTTGGTCCTCTTCAAGGGTCGTTTGGTTTTTAGGCAGTACATTCCTAGCAAAAGGGCACGATATGGAATTAAATTGTATATGCTGTCTGAAAGTAGGACAGGATATGTGTATAGTTTCCGTGTGTACACTGGTAGGGATTCCAATATTGACCCCCCTGGTTGTCCTCCCACTTTTGGAGTTACTGAGAAAATAGTGTGGGATCTTGGTAGACGACTGTTCAACAAAGGTCACCATTTGTATGTAGATAACTTCTACACTGGTGTGCAGTTGTTCAAGGAATTGTTTAGAGTGGACACAGTTGCTTGTGGCACAATCCGTTCTAACCGGAAAGGCTATCCAAGGGAGCTTGTCTGTAAAAAACTTGAGAGGGGACAGTGCTGTGCCTTGCGGAACGAAGAGCTGCTAGCTTTGAAATTTTCAGACAAGAGGGATGTCTACATGCTAAGTACCATCCATGATGAGAGTACTTCCCCTGTGACTGTTTGGGGCCAGGTTGCTGAAGTGCGCAAACCTGTGTGCATTTTAGATTATAATAAGCACATGGGAGGTGTAGATAGAGTTGACCAGAGGTTGGAACCTTATACTGCTATTCGTAAGTCTTATGTTTGGTATAAGAAGTTAGCACTTCACCTCTTCCACTTAGCAACCTTCAATGCTTTTATTGTGTTTAGGGATAGGTCTCCAGACTCAAAGATGACATTTGTGAAATTTCAGGAGTCA